>NC_044307.1:150999053-151366871 GCF_007474595.2 Lynx canadensis
TGACCTACCCCACGGGGTAGGGGGTTTAAGAGGCCAAGAGGATGTGCCCACCCAGGGTCTGCACCTTCTTGTGGACCATGCCAGGCACCAGGGACCCTGGAATCCCCTACCAAGAGCCCGGAGCCCACAGCGAGGGTCCCTATAAGCCTCTTCGATGGCTTCTTCCTCCTGAGGGTGGAATGTGCTACCGGGGTGACCCCACCCCCACCCCAGGCCAAGAGGCGGGCAGGGCATCGGACAGGGTGACGTGCAGGGGAGGCCCTCCGTGGTGCGAGCTGCAGCCAGGTTGCAGAGGGGAGGGTTGAAGTCTGGGAGTATGCTCGCCGCTGTGAGTCCAGCTCTTGTCTGCTCTTCCCGGTGGTTCTGAGGGCCTATGTGTCACCACCGGGGGAGGACCACATCGGACTGTGGAAGGGTGCCTGTGTGCATGCGTGTGCATGAGTGTATGTGTGTGTGCACGAGTGCATGTGTGTGCATATGTGCGGTGTGCATGTGTGAGTGTGTGTGTGCTTGAAACTCTGAGGTGACAAAGAATCGGAGAGCAGCGTGTAGAGTCCCTCCGTACGTACGTAATGAACACGTGGACACAGTTGTATTTTGTAAAACTATTCCTTATACCAATTTTATTAACCCGTAATCATCAATTAAACGTTATTAGTGTATAGCCCTTGCTTGTAAAGGTGAAGTTTATAGGCTTTTGTGATATTTTCCCGTAAAGTGAAGAAAGGTCTATTTTTTATCAGTCCATCAGCATCAGTGACTCTGGTGGCCCAGCAGAGGGTGACGGTCATGAGGCTGCAGACGGGTGACTCCTACGGTGTGTGCAGAAGGAATCCGGCAAATATCTCCGTGTCCCTTTCCTAGAAAATAAAAGGCAGGGGCTGGGGGGCTCAGTGGGTGAAGCGTCTAACTTCGGCTCGGGTCATGATTTCACGGCTTGTGAGTTCGAGCCCCGCGTCGGGCTCTGTGCTGACGGCTCGGAGCCTGGAGCTGCTTTGGATTCTGGTCTCCCTCTCTCTCTCTGCCCCTCCCGGGCTCGTGCTCTGTCTCTCTCTCTCTGTCTGTCTCTCTGCCTCTCCCCTGCTTGTGCTCTCTCAAAAATAAATAAAACATTTAAAAAAGGCAGAACAGAGGGGTGTTTGTTCCTACGTCGTGGAGCAAAGGCACAAACACTGTAATGCCTTGCACTGTGCCAGCTCCGGGCCTGCTTCCGTCAGTGACGATGCTGGGACGTCCCTCGATGCAGGTACCCCACGACAGTGTCCCGGCGTGCAGGTGACTCTGGCCCACGGGCCGCCAGCACCTGACCCGCCTAGCGTGCCCACCATGCGTGTGCACCACCCTCAGATGTCACAGGGCCCTCCCCTGCAGCCGAGCCCCACCCTCCCCTGCAGCCCAGCCCCACCTGCTGTTGCTGTTGCCCTGTCTGAAGGGTTTTGGCCCTGGCGCATTTCTTTCCATCACCTCCTGGCATCTATCTGAATTCCAGATTCTAGAAGTTCCAAGTCCTTACTTGTAAGACAAACATCACAGTGAGCTCTTGGCACACACACGCACACCTGAGCTCGCTCCGGCCTGGGCCAGGACAACCACGGGCGTGGCATGTGATTTCAGCCCGATGGCTCCTGCTCAGGCGAGACAAGTTTTCCAGATGCCGACCGAGCAGGCCGTGACTTCAAAGCCTTCCCTTGCCTCTCATCTCTACGCCCAGTCACAGCACACAGTTGTCTCGGGTCCACGCGGCGGCGGGGGCACGAACCACGGAACCCGTGTACGTCAATCACCCCGGTCAAAGTCGGGAACCCTCCCTCGGAGCTGCTCCGAACCTCGCCTGGGGCCACTCTCCTGCCTTAGGCGGCTCCTCCACGGCTTCCAGATTCTTCCTAGGGGCGGACGAGGGGGGCGGCACGCCGTGGGCTCAGCCCGTGGGGCTGGGGGTGAGCTTGTTTGACGGGCCGGGGCTGCAGAGCGGACGAGCCCGGGTCACCCGGGGCCAAGAGCTTCTCGAGGTGCCCACACCCGAGAGTTCCAGGGGGAGGTGGGGACCTCCACACGCTCCTGAGGGCCCCGTTTCTGCAGGCCTGGGCCACAGTCCCCACGCACCTGGAGTCACATGCTCTGGGGCAGCGCCCTGGCTGTCTGCTGAAAGTCACAGTCATTGAGACAAAGAGCTTTAGTTGGTGTGAAATTTAATTGCCAATGCTTACCATATTACAAATTAAAATTTATTAATATGTATTTCAAGTCATTTAAAAATAATAAAGGCATGATGTGGTACCACAAATAGCCTATTTTTAAAAGTGTATGTATTTATTTTGAGAGCGAGAGAGACAGTGCGTGAGTGGGGGAGGGGCAGAGAGAGAGGGGGAGAGAGAGAATCCCAAGCAGGCTCCACACTGTCAGCGCAGAGCCCGACACAGGGCTCGATCTCATGAACCCTGAGATCATGAGCTGAGCCGAAATCAAGAGGCAGGTGCTTCACCCACTTGAGGCCATCCAGGTGCCCCATAAATAGCATATTTTTCTTAAAGCTTTTTCTTAAAGCTTTTTTATTCAAGCAGTTTTTATTAAAGCTCGTTTGTTTTCCAAACGAGAGAAGAAATTAGCGAGAAGAGTGGCGTTGGTGGACGTTCGTGTAGCTCTCTGTCTGGCTTAACAGAGGCAGCTGGGGTCAGGTGTCTGCCTCTTTGCCGTCCGGCCTGGGGTGCTGTGCGGCACGTGAGGAAAGGCCAGGCACACACACGCGCGCACACGTATGTAGCGGGAGACGGGCGAGATGCGTTGATAACCTTTTCAGGTTCCGATGGGTGTTCTTTTAAGCCCCACGAAAACTTGACGAGGTACACTTTCTTAAAGACTAACGGAAATATTGAGTCTAAAGCCGTATCGGTGAACTTTCCACGCCGCTCACGTGAAAAATCCTTCGCGCTGTGTTCTGGACGGGTCTTCTATCACGTCCGATTTAGTAATCTCACGCGTGAGTCTTTGGAAGATATTGGCTTATGGAGATTTTGGCTTATCGGGTTTCCTACGTTTGCCGCTTTCGGGAGACTGAGTGCAGAAGGTGGCCAGTGGCCAGACCGCGTGCAGAGACGAGGTTGAGGCACAGCCCGCAGCCGCCGGCCCAGGACACCCAAGCACAGTCCACCCTGAGCAGCCCCAGAGGCTACACATCGGACCTGTAGGAAGCCAGACCCCATCTCTAGTGACCATCTAGGGCGAAACGGTGACCCCGGTAGCGATCGGCCCCCAATGGCCGGGCTCCGTGAGCAACCGACGGCAGCCCCAATTTCTGCCTCTGCCTTTCCAACTCGGGGGCAGCCGGAGAAGGCCAGATGTGTGCCCTGCCCGGCCACGTGGGAACCCCGCTCCTTGTAACCCCACCTGCCGCCCCGGGCCCAGGGCCTCCCCCAGGGTGCACCGGGGCTGCCCCATTCCCACCGCAAAGCACCCCCCCCCTCCGCCTCCGCCTCCAGGCTTCTGCCCGAGTGCCAGGCGCGGACGCCCCGTTGCACAAGCTCGGCGTAAATGAACGTTGTGCCTCTCGTCTGCGTGGTCCGTATTCGCCTCCGGTGTCATGCGCTGCTGTCCCAAAACCCACACTTGCTTGTGGCCACCCTCGGCAGCAGATTAAATATGGTGAAATCGTCAGGTTCACCGCGGGGATGACAGTGTCTCAAAAGCCTACTTTCCACCCGAAATCTCCAGTCGGTCTGATCGGCAGCAGTGACACTGGGACGTCTGCACGATTTGCCCGTCGGTTGACATGCACGTGAAAACCGCATCCGGTAAGAGAAAAAACAGGCCAAGTCAGTGCAGCTCCCGGCCGGAGGGTCCGTGGAAGCCGGGCCTGACGCCGGGGGTTGTCACTTCGCCACGGCCGAGGCGCTCCGGGCGCCACGGTGCGTCATCACACAGAGTGTGAAAACGCCGCGCACGGCGAGCAAACTTGACTCTCCCCACGTCAGAAGGACGTTCTGAAGGGAGCTGGTTGCTGTGATTCCTGGGAGAGGTGGTGATGAGCACCGTGGGGCCCGTGCGCCGCCGTGGGTGGAGGGGCCGGTGGTGTTACCCGGGCTTGCTTTGCACCAGTAGTGGTCCACGCAGTCGGGAAATGTCCCGGCCACGCGACGGAAGAGTTTTGCCCTCGTGGGTGCCCCGAAGGGGCTCGGGTCACCCCGCGGGCGGCACAGCACACTCAGGAGCTGGCCAGGGACCACGGAACCTGCTTCAGTGGCCTCTTCTGATGGCGCAGTGTCCCGGGTTTAGGCCGGAAATGCCTCTCTTCAAGTTGGGGCCGTATGTGTTGTGTGGAGAGGAGGTGACCGGTGTGTGGCCGTGTGGTGGCGGATGCTGACTGGGCTTCGTGACCGCACACGGGAAGCTAGTCTACCGTCGGAGGTCAGTTGTTCCGCAATAAAAAAGGCCCCGGGTCACATAGAGGACACCCAAGAACTGTGATGGATGGAAGAGAAAGGAGGCAGAAAGCCCTCGCTCAGGACGGCCTCTCGGAAGGTGCGGGGTGAGGTCTGCAAGCTAATTCGGAGGCAGACAGACCGGCTCTGGGGTTAACGTCTAGCACCGGTGCGACTCTGCCCAGCCAGCACCTTCTGGAGGATTCCGGGCCCTGGTTTCCTCTCCCTGCCCGTGCAACCCAAGTGTAAGGCCAACTCGTGCACAGTCAGCAAAGCCGAGAGGAATTTCTAACGCTCCCAGAGGCCTCTCATAAACTGATTTATGACACAGAAACCGCACGGACCATCCTTGTTCCAGAAAGTGCCATCACACTTCACTTCACTTATCGAGTGCAAAGGGGAGACCCTTAGCATACCTGGTACTCTAATAAAACCTCAGGATGGGTAAAACTTACATGTTGCTACTTAAATGAGTTTTCTTTTTGTTTTTGTTTTTTTTTTCATCATGAGCTCAGAAATCCCGCAGGACACCCCCAGCGGGACAGCCTCCTGCCGGTTCCAGAAGGCAAAACCAGGCTCCAAACCCTGACTTCCCGCACGGCCTGGGGTCTCCTCCTCCCTCTGGAATCGGCACATCAGGCTCGGTCTTCAGAGCAAAGACAAAGGCGCATTCGCACGTTCTCACGATCTCCCCTACCCTTCCTCCAAATCTATATTGGTTTCAAGTATCAGGAGAGTTGAGAAAACAAATGGGTTTATAGGCCTGAAGATTCTAGAAACTGGCATCTATAGAGAGGGAGTTGAGTCTCGTTTTTTTTCCCTCTGATCTGAGGATCATGTTCCTGAGTCATCCTTGAAAGAACAGCCAATTTTGCAAGCATGTTAATTTTACTAAAATCCAAAAAGCAGCGTCTCTAAAATGCCGAGTATTTCCCAGCACAAATCCTAACTTTGCATCCTGTGGTTGACGATATCCTGCTTACTCAGGGTTTGCCATCAGAGTTCAGTAACCCGACACAGCAGGGTGTGGAATGTTTGCACGGGAATCGTGGGGCCTCCCCACCAGTGCAAAGTCATGTCCCGTTTGAGGGGCTGGGTCCCAGAAACAAGACTGTTTTTATTAATCCTTTCGGTGGAATTAGACTTTAAAATCTTAACGACAAAAGGTACTTATACTAGAAATACCGGCAGGATGTGAATGGCATTTCACGGAAATTGAGTTTTTTCCCTCCCAGAGCTAATAATGAGTGTCAGCTCTACCAGCCTTCTTATGGACACTATTTTTTATTTAACAAACGAGACCAATCTATACCCAGTCGCCCATTTCATTGGTCCTATGAGCCACTAAATCTGCAGCCTGAGTTTTTTTTTTTTTTTTTTAATTTTTTTTTTTTCAACGTTTATTTATTTTTGGGACAGAGAGAGACAGAGCATGAACGGGGGAGGGGCAGAGAGAGAGGGAGACACAGAATCGGAAACAGGCTCCAGGCTCTGAGCCATCAGCCCAGAGCCCGATCCGGGGCTCGAACTCACGGACCACGAGATCGTGACCTGGCTGAAGTCGGACGCTTAACCGACTGCGCCACCCAGGCACCCCTGCAGCCTGAGTTTTTAATCTCAGCTATCCATGTTCAAAATTCAGCACGGACCTTACGTGTAGGTACTATTGGTTGGATCAGTAATTTCTTATGCCCTCAAAACACAACAAAACTAAGGAGAAAAGCGAACCAGAGAATGCTCTTGAAGCTTTGCTACAGATCCCTTGTTTCCAAATTAAGAGACGTCGGCTAGATGCACCACATCCGCGGTAACGCGGGCGATGCTGACCAGGTCGCGACGGTCAGCCGTGCACGGACGCCCACGCCTTGTCCTGCCGCCCCCCGGCCATTCTACCCACGGCCTTGGAAGCTGGTGATGCACCCCTACGAGGATCGTAAACTACCCCCGATTCTCAGGGACCTGGGTCCGAGGTAGGAGAATCCCCTCCGCGGTGAGAGCGAGCGGGATGGGACGGGGAGTGGGGGAGGGGGTCAGGCGGTTGGTTCCTCGGGAGGCAGGCGGCTGACTCAGAGCTGGTGTTGGAGCTCGTCTTACTGGACTCTCCCTAGAGGCACATGGGGGGGCTGGTCCCTTCACTGAGCGACTCCCCAGCATCCTCGGGGACAGGAGGGGGCTTCGTCCAGGGTGTGCGGGAGGGCTTGCCGGACGGTGTGCTGGGAGGTCAGGGAAGCCGTGGGTGAAACACCCTCCACCCGCTTCCTGACCCCAGTGGGCTCGCGTCTCCGCCGCCTGCCCCGGGCTGACCCTCACCACAGACGGGGACCCGCGGGGACCTGGGGACGAGGCCGCTTCCTGCCACTGTCCTTCCACTTCTCAGCTGGCGGAAGTTCTTGCTCACGTCTGCGGCCCGGGGCACAGAAGGAAGCGAGGGGCAGGGGAGCCGGGACACCGTCAGGGTCGCCCCTTTTCTCCGGGGCTCCTGTGAGTCACATGTGACGGAGATTTTGAGAAAATCAAGTTTACGGACCGTGTCACTCAATGTGGTTTCGAGTTCTCACAGGGAGGTGAGGTTTCCCGAATCAGAGCGTCGTGGCGGAGCTCCAGGGACAGTAGATCCGCGACGCCCTTCGGATTCTCTGGTGCCTCTAGGCCCCCGCTGTCTGTCCTGCCCCCGCCGCTGAGACCCATCTCACCCCGCCTGTCTGTGCCCGCGGTGCTCCTGCACCCCGTGCTCCTGCCGGCGACACCCGCCCCAGGCCCCGAGTGCGAGTCTGTGCGGAATGAGACACACTCCCCGTCACGCGGTTAATGCGGACAAATGTTTCTGGGTGAATGCAGGTGCTGTGTCTCCTGGGGGGGGGGGGCAGTGCTGTAGCTCTGACTGGGACAGAACCTTTGCTCCAAGTAAAGAGATTCGGGTGCTGTGTTGAAGGTGGGGAGATGTGAGCGCCGGGAGGGTCCCGGCGGGGCCACGCGCACCCCTCCCCCTGCAGAGCGAGCCTTGCACTCGGTGGCAGGACACACGGTCCACTTCGCACGATGAGACCACCGCTAACCTGTGACGGCCTCCAGGGATAAAGATTATTACGGAAGCGGGGTGGAGAGAGGGAAGGAATAGTCTGCGTCCCACAGTCGGATGGGGACGTGAAGTCACGTTAAGCTTGGAAGCGGGGCCCCGAGGCAGGGAGCGTGTGGGGGTGACACTCAGCCTCCTTGTCTGCACTCGTGGGTAAACACGCTGGGGGGGCTCACATCACGGAGGCACCGGCACCGAGGCGGGAGGGGCTGGGGGAAGGAGCCCCCTTCAGTCCTGGGAGTGACTGGACAGTGAAGGGACAGGAGCCAAGGGAGGAGGAGGAGGACAGAGCTGCTGAGACCCAGAGAAAGGCGGAGGGCAGGCAGCTGAGGGCCGCTGAAGCCTGGAGGGCCTGCTCCCACCAGGCCCGGTGGGAACCAGGGGGCTCACAGGACCGGGCAGTCTGGGAGCCCAGTGTCTCTCCTGGCCCCTCAGGTCTACTAGGGCACACAGGCTCAGGGGGAGCCCGGGTCTTGTCCTCGGTCCCTGAGGGAAGGAGAAGGGGACCAGAGACAGTGGGAACAGGATCCTCATGAGCTGGGAGGGGACGTGGCCAGGAGAGGGGACGTGGCCAGGAGAGGGGACGTGGCCAGAAGAAGGGACGTGGCCAGGAGAGGGGACGTGGCCAGGAGAGGGGACATGGCCAGCAGAGGGGACGTGGCCAGAAGAAGGGACGTGGCCAGGAGAGGGGACGTGGCCAGGAGAGGGGACATGGCCAGCAGAGGGGACGTGGCCAGAAGAAGGGACGTGGCCAGGAGAGGGGACGTGGCCAGCAGAGGGGACGTGGCCAGGAGAGGGGACGTGGCCAGGAGAGGGGACGTGGCCAGGAGAGGGGACATGGCCAGCAGAGGGGACGTGGCCAGAAGAAGGGACGTGGCCAGGAGAGGGGACGTGGCCAGGAGAGGGGACATGGCCAGCAGAGGGGACGTGGCCAGAAGAAGGGACGTGGCCAGGAGAGGGGACGTGGCCAGCAGAGGGGACGTGGCCAGGAGAGGGGACGTGGCCAGCAGAGGGGACGTGGCCAGGAGAGGGGACGTGGCCAGGAGAGGGGATGTGGCCAGCAGAGGGGACGTGGCCAGGAGAGGGGACGTGGCCAGCAGAGGGGACGTGGCCAGGAGAGGGGACGTGGCCAGCAGAGGGGACGTGGCCAGAAGAAGGGACGTGGCCAGGAGAGGGGACGTGGCCAGAAGAAGGGACGTGGCCAGGAGAGGGGACGTGGCCAGCAGAGGGGACGTGGCCAGAAGAAGGGACGTGGCCAGGAGAGGGGACGTGGCCAGAAGAAGGGACGTGGCCAGGAGAGGGGACGTGGCCAGCAGAGGGGACGTGGCCAGAAGAAGGGACGTGGCCAGGAGAGGGGACGTGGCCAGCAGAGGGGACGTGGCCAGAAGAAGGGACGTGGCCAGGAGAGGGGACGTGGCCAGCAGAGGGGACGTGGCCAGCAGAGGGGACGTGGCCAGAAGAAGGGACGTGGCCAGCAGAGGGGACGTGGCCAGCAGAGGGGACGTGGCCAGGAGAGGGGACGTGGCCAGCAGAGGGGACGTGGCCAGCAGAGGGGACGTGGCCAGCAGAAGGGACATGGCCATCAGAGAGGACGTGGCCAGAAGAAGGGACGTGGCCAGCAGAGGGGACGTGGCCAGCAGAGGGGACGTGGCCAGGAGAGGGGACGTGGCCAGCAGAGGGGACGTGGCCAGCAGAAGGGATGTGGCCATCAGAGAGGACGTGGCCAGAAAAAGGGACGTGGCCAGCAGAGGGGACGTGGCCAGCAGAGGGGACGTGGCCATCAGAGGGGACGTGGCCAGGAGAAGGGACGTGGCCAGCAGAGGGGACGTGGCCAGCAGAGGGGACGTGGCCAGGAGAGGGGACGTGGCCAGCAGAGGGGACGTGGCCAGGAGAGGGGACGTGGCCAGCAGAGGGGACGTGGCCAGGAGAGGGGACGTGGCCAGCAGAGGGGACGTGGCCAGGAGAGGGGACGTGGCCAGCAGAGGGGACGTGGCCAGGAGAGGGGACGTGGCCAGCAGAGGGGACGTGGCCAGGAGAGGGGACGTGGCCAGGAGAGGGGACGTGGCCAGCAGAGGGGACGTGGCCAGGAGAGGGGACGTGGCCAGCAGAGGGGACGTGGCCAGGAGAGGGGACGTGGCCAGCAGAGGGGACGTGGCCAGGAGAGGGGACGTGGCCAGCAGAGGGGACGTGGCCAGCAGAAGGGACGTGGCCAGCAGAAGGGACGTGGCCAGCAGAGAGGACGTGGCCAGAAGAAGGGACATGGCCAGCAGAGGGGACGTGGCCAGCAGAGAGGACGTGGCCAGAAGAAGGGACATGGCCAGCAGAGGGGACGTGGCCAGCAGAGGGGACGTGGCCAGCAGAGGGGACGTGGCCAGAAGAAGGGACATGGCCAGCAGAGGGGACGTGGCCAGCAGAGGGGACGTGGCCAACAGAGGGGACGTGGCCAGCAGAAGGGACGTGGCCAGCAGAGGGGACGTGGCCAGCAGAGGGGACGTGGCCAACAGAGGGGATGTGGCCAGCAGAAGGGATGTGGCCAGCAGAAGGGACATGGCCAGCAGAGGGGCCCGTGGCCTGCAGGTGACAAGGAAAACCAGGCCAGGGAGGGGTCCGGAGCCCGACTACAGCCTGGTCATGAGCCCTGAGCTGGGCCAAGCAGGGTGCAGAGGACAGGGCAGGCGTGAAGGTCATACGAGCTACTCCTTTGACACTGACGTAATCTTTGAGTGTGGAGGGGAGCCAAGGCAATGAGCCCCCCAAAGACTGAGCGTTACCAGGGGGAGCACTGAGTTACTGGGGTCACAGGATTCACACTGACGAGGACTACGAAGCTACATCCCCACGTCCCTATTAGTTCAGCGAAATAAAGACGACTTGGGGCGCCTCGGGGGCTCCGTCAGTTGAGCGTCTGACTCTGGATTTCGCTCAGGTCGTGATCCCAGGGTGGTGGGATCGATCCTGCGTCAGGCTCCGCGCTGACAGCTCAGAGCCTGCTTGGGATTCTCTATTTCCCTCTCCCTCTCTGTCCCTCCCTCACTTGCACTCTCTCAAAAGTAAATAAATAGACGTTGCAAAAATAAAGACGACTTGTTCCCTTTGCGCATCGGGTTGAGGGCCCAGGCAGCGCGTGGGCTCTGCACCCACCACCTTGCACACACACCCCGGGCGGTGGTGCGGCTCCTCCCGCCCCCGGGGTTCGGGGATCCGGGCAGGCAAAGCGGTTCCCGCCAAACCGAGGCTTGATCTGACCCCCCGCGGGTGGCTCTGCTCTGGGCCGGATGTGGCTTTGACGCGCCCCCCCAGACAGGAGGGGGAGGGAAGGCTGCGAGCACGGCTGGGGGGGGGGGGACAGAGGAAGCAGGTGCTTGGTGGCCTCCCCTCTGAGTCCGGTGGATGGAACTGCCGGGTCTCGGGCACCGCGCGGAGACCGGAGGCGACGGACACCGCGGGTGACCCCTGCGCGGTCCGCGGTGCAGGGCGTCTGTCTCCTCTGGCTGGTCTGCGGCGTCCTTTCTCGGCAGGAAAGAGATCCCCGTCATACAGAAGGGGGCCTGGGGGGAGCTCCGCACGAGTGCTCCGGAACTTGGTTGCCTCCCGGGATGCGACACCCTTAGGTGGACAGAACCTTCCTCACGTACCTACCGATATGCGTTCACAGGGGCGTTTACACTCGGGGACTCCTGACGAGGACGGGAGGCGGTGACCCGGCGAGCATCCGCACATGCCCGTAGCGTGCTTGCCGTTGACCCCAAAGAGGGGACCACGTGGGAACGGCCGGGGAACGCAGCCCCGCTCAGCCGGCCGGCACCGGCTCCAGACGGTGGTGGTGGGGGAGGGGGGTGCCCTGGTAGGTCCCTTGCCGGTGGGCAGTGCACTGGTGGAGGAGGCCGAGGTCCCTCCGTGCGGCGCCCGGGCGGGGCCCCCAGCCAGGGCTGGTTCCCCTCCTGCCGCGGAGCCCTGGGCCCCCAGCCGTCCGCACTGGGTGTTGAGGAGGCAGCGCTCGGTCCGCCGGCGGCCTCCCTCTCCCTGCACCCCCCTGCAGGCCGGCCTCGCGTCCCAGCTCCACCCCTGCATCCTGGAGCAGTCCACGGCAAAACACTGCCCTGCCCGGAGTGCGAAGGAAGAAGGCCAAGGTCGTCGTGCCCCGGCTCTCGCAGAGAGTCCAGAGCGGTGACCAGGGGACCAACGCGGGTGCGGCACTGCCTTCCGGGGCCACACGCAGATCTGGCCGTGAGACCTGCCTCCGCCCACAGCTCCCGTCCCCTGCCCGCGTGGGAGCCAGAGGCCGCGTCCTGTCCCGTCCCCCACCTGAGCCCTGGTGTGCACCCCTCAGTGAGGTCCCCTGCACCGGCTAACACTTGCAAACCACAGGGAGGTGGAAGGAATCCCCGAGAACACGGAGTGCTGGACACAGACGCATAAAATGGGAACAAGGAAAGAGGGCGGTTTGGACGAGGACAGGAGGGAGGGGGGAAAGGTCTTCTCTTCCCGTGAAACACAGAGGCTTCCCCGAGGGTTTCTGCCGTCAGGGGGCCGCCTCCTCGAGGCTCTGCCCGGCCTTCCCCTCCACCTCCCCCTGCCCGGCCTTCCCCTCCATCCGCATGAACACGTAGAAGCGAGTGACAAGGACGCTGGTGCTAATGAAGGGGACAGAAACTGCGGAAGCCTGGACGGAGACGGCGCCCGCCCGCCCGCCCGTGCCCGCAGGTGCTTGTGTGAAGCCGAGGGAGGCCGCCCCCCTCGGAGCCTCCCCAGCCTCTGCCCATGTCACCGTGCTCCAGTGACTAACACAGGCGTCCCTGCTGGGCCCCGTTCCTGCCCCTGAGGAAGGCGGGACAGTGGCTCCCTCTGCCTGGGACACTTTCACCGCCACCCTGTCCGGGTTTCAGTGACCGTTCCTGTCCCTGCGGGCCGCACCGCATCCCCTTTACGGTCCCCGGGCTTCTTCGTCCCCCGAGGGGGATTTCGGGCCAAACCTTACACCCCTCGGCAGAGCGAGGTCGTGACGAGGGCTCCGGGTCCGGAGGTAGTTTCAGGACGGAAGTGAGTGCAGGCACGGTCTTCACCGAGAAGCCCGCCGCCTCATTTCTGACTTTGGAGAAAACATGTTGTAGAGCAACGGGCTGTGTTTTCGGCGCTGGATGTTTGAAACGCTGTCGTGGGGCGCCCGCCTCTCGGCAGGCGAATACAAGTGCCGTACGGCCACGGCGTGGATCCACGTTTTGCAGAGACCCTCCAGCCGGAGACTTCGGGCTTGCCGCCCTCCCCCGCCGCACCCCGCTCTCCTGGGGCCTGGGGGTCTCGCGGTGCCCAGGCCTCTCACCTCCTCACGGGACTGAGCTACGAGGACGGTGACAGCCCGTGCGTATACACCCAGCCGTGGCGACGTTTTGGGGTGGCGTCTCAATGAGCAAGAGGTCCCCCCGTTCACCTCCCTCACAGCCTCGCCCAGGAGGCAGGGGCCAGATGACGGGCCCACCCTTGCCGTGTCCAGCCAGGTGTCTGTCCTGAGCCCAGGCCCACGACGGCACGAGCGTCTCCGGAGCTCCGGCCTTGTTACAGGCTGGGATGTTCTGTTCCCGAGGCCCTTGGCGTGGCCGTCATGGGAGCAGCGGCCCGGGGCCCGAAAGTGGTCTCTGCTGCTGGAAGAAGCCAGTCAAGCCTGGGAACAAAAGCGTGCCTCTTACGCGCCCACCGAGCTCAAACAATCCCGGCCCTGGGGCCGAGTGCCCTCGGGGCCTTCAAAGCTGCACGGCTTGGGGCCAAGACGCGTGACTCATGAAAAGATAACGGGAACCCGGTTCACACAAAAAAAGCCCAAGCCGAGAGGCAGCTGATATCAGACTCGCCGTGACAGCGTCTGGACAGAGCTGCCTTCTCTGGGAAGTTCAAGGCGGCTCTCGGGATCACGCGTCACGGGAAGTGTCCCCTAACGTGGCAGGCCTAGCGCTTTTTTCTTAAAAACATACACAACTGGAAGTAAGTGGAGTGTTTATTCTCCTCCCACGGACTGAGTCTAATGAGCCACAAACAGCTCGTCGACGCTGCGTGTTTGCGAAGCAGGGAGGGTAGTTTATGGGGATGCGAGCCCGTGCGCTTGGAAGCGGGGGACACGGTTTGCAGCCTGAACACCCGACCGGTGCCTTTCCCGCAACCAGGGCCGAGCAGGGACTTCTGGATGCGGGAACTGAGACTATCGCTCACCAGCTCTCGGCGCCCAGAGTCACAGGGACGCGCCCCCGTGCTCAACGCGCATTCACAGGGCAGGTGTGCTAGCTGAAAGCAGAGGACCCCAGTGGCGAGGCAATGTTTAGTGGCCATCTGTATGCCCCGGTTGGCTGGAGTCAGCCCTTTTGTCTCCTGTGACCAGCACGTCGCGTGCCGCCTCTAGTTCAGGCTTCACGGGCCAGTGAGGACAGAGGAGGAAACTGAGGGTCAGGGAGTGCCCGGTGACGAAGGCGTGAACCCACAGCCAGGTACCTACAGAGTCTGTGTTATTTCCCAGCCGAACAAAATCACTCCTAGGGAGCTGAGAACTGTCAGGCACGAGCACGCCGTCACTCGGGTTCGCAGGGACGAAGGACGTTCACGTGCAGGACTTTACACGTCACGGTAAAGGTGGGGCGGCTGCACATCCAAGATGCCCGTGGCCGTGGCGCGAGCAGAGTGTGTGGGACGTGGCCGGTACTGGCTGTTTCTGAGTGACTGCAAATAGGGTAAGGCATTCCGCGCCATGAGGGCTCTCAACAGACAGGAAGATTTTGTAGTTCATTCGTGGGAAAGAAACGTCACTGAAGGGGCCGATCCCTCGACTGAAAGCGATTTCTTGGGAAATGATCGATCCCTGGAAAGCTGCTCTGGAAAGCAAAGATCCTTGGACACGTACCAACCTAGGTCAGTTTTCGGCTCCTTCGTTTATCAAGACGTGACCGAAATACGAATGGCGGTTATTACAGCGGTCAGAACTGCGACTGCATCCGGAGGTCAAGTTCATGGGGCCAGAGACACTGGTCTCTATTTCCTGCCCACTGGTCCATGACCAGTCTGTCTGTCTGGCCTTTGTTTGACGGGGCTTTCCTGCATCGCTTACATACCGTGTCAGCTTTATGACGAGCAGTGCAATTATTTTCATCCACCCGAATGGCTCCCGGACGAAGGAGCGACCCTGGTCTCCCAGGGACAGACGGAGGGGCCGGGGCAGGAGGTAAGTGGCTCTTGCCTGGCACGCTTCTCGGCAAGGTCGGGACGTTAACTCTGGGCCCGGGCTCTATATGCTGACCCACATCGGTGCTGGGTTTACCGCCTGCCCACCGGCGTGACATTTTGGAAAGTGGTCACAGTGCATTCGGTGATGCCAAAGGACTGGCTGGAACCATTATCGTTAAGGCTGATGATGCGATCCCTGTTATCCGCTGGCCCCACCGTGGTCTTGGGGACACAACCTGACAGCCGAGGACAGAATTCAGAACCGCCTCCCCCTGCCCCCGTCGATGTGCTCACGCGCTCCATGCACCCTGTGTCAGTGCCCTCAGAGCCCTGCAGGGACCTGATGCCCACGGCCCTAGATGCCGTCGCCAGGCTGAAAAATAAGTCCCTGTCCCCTCGGAGGCTGGCGTGCCTCTGCGCTCCATAGTCACCTCAGCGTATGTCACAGATGAAGTTCGCTGAGTGTAGTTTACGTTAAAAATATAAAACTTGAAAAATGCGACGCTCTTTGGGAAATACATCAATGGGGCAGCAAGTAGAAACAAATTCTCGAGACGGGCACAGGTTGTAACCCTCTAAATAACAGTTGACAGGCTGGAACCTTCCCGTAGTTATTTGTTACAAGCAAACCTCCCAGGCCTGGGGTTTGGGGGTAGAACTAACCATTAGCTTGTTTTTCTAAAGAACTCAGACAAACCTACTGGGAAGTCTGGCGGGCACAGAGCCAAGTGAGTCCTCGAGACCAGCAGAGACGGCTGTGCTCGTTGACCGTCAGTGGCCCCGGGGCCATGGGACGTGCCACCCGGTGTCTGTCTGTGGGTGACGACTGGCAGGGTGTCTGTTGTTCTCCAGCCCTGCTGACCTCGTGTCAGAATCACCTGCCTGCCCCTCCCCCTCCCTTCAAAGCTTATTGATTTCGAAATAGCTTCTCTGATAAGAGGAAGCTTTGTCTGCGCCTCCGTGGTGACCGTTGGAGGGATGGTTATTGACTCGCCAGAGAAGCATTTGGAACTTGTTTTCTCCTCAGGCTGTAAGTTTACACAGAGAAAAGAAGTCACAGATGCCACTCTGTGGAGCGATGCTGGCTCATTACCACTCGGGCTCTAAGCCCGCCTGATCGTTTATTGAATGACTCCAAATGCTTGTGCATAATTTCACTGTTTTATTAATACACTTGTTCCGTAGGCACCCACGGAGCCTCGGCCACGGGCCAGGTGTGTGCTGGGCGGGGCAGGTGTGTGACTGAGGAGAAGGCTCCGCCCACGAGGCGTCCATCTCAAGGTGGCACTGACGCTGTGGGACAGTGCACGTGCCGGGCGCCCGGTTCTGCAGGTAAGGGGCCTGCCCCTGCCCACCTCACCCTCCACTTTCCCTGTGTCCAGGTGCCCGCCCCTTCCCCGCCTGGAGCCTCAGGTCGGCAGGTTCGGCCAGGACTTGCGTGATGCGCTTTGCAGGGCGAATGACTTCGGTGGCTACACGGGTGAAGTCAACGCCATACGGCTGCAGAGGTGTATCTGCTTTTGCGCTTTTTTTTGGAGCAGAAAAGGGAGCCAAAAGGGGTGTCAGCTTCTCCAGCGAAGGGGTCAGGAAGCTGCCTCCCGTGACAGCCACGAGGCGTTGGTGTTGAAACGGCGGCCATACGGGGCGGCCTCCCTGTGGTGCCGGTCCGCATGCAAAGCTCGCCCAAGTAGGGAGACAGGTGAACACAGCCATCCCCCCAACTCTCACTCGCCCAGAGGCCGGGCGAGTGGGGGCCCGCAGGGTGAAGGCTGGGAACGGAGGCCCCAGTGGCCCCACGCCAGCCAGACAGTCACGTGCTGTGTACTTCTCAGGGACTCGCTCGGGCTGGCTTCCGGATGAGGAGCACTTAGGGACAGAGGTCAGGAAGGCGTGTGGGTGGGGTCACAGCTGGAGGTTGAGGGAAGGAACCGCGGGCGGCAATGGACTTGGCTGCTTTTGAAGCCTTCAGTGGGTTTTAGCTTCACTGAACAAACCCCCTGAGTACCTTCTAGCACCCCAGCCGGGGGCGGGGGGAGGCCGGTGGGTGGCCAGCAGTGGGCAGCGTGATGGGGACCCGCCGGCCATAGCCACGCGCTGACCCCAGAGGGGCTCCTTCTCTGCCGCGTGTGACAAGACCCCCCGGCCCCTCGTCTGGATGAAAACGCACACTCAGTTTTAGAGACAAAGACGTGTGAGTCTAGAAACAAGTACCTCTAGGTGTTATGGCCAGAACGTGGTAACGTCCAGACCTTTCGAATTTAGCGGGGAGGGTAACACAACAGTCCGTCTGCCATCCCTCACGGTGCGGTGGGAAGGACCAAGGCGACGAGTCTCCGACGTGGCTCCAAGGAAGGGTCTGCCTGGTCCGCTCTCCCAGGGCCGGGCACGGACCCAGGGCGCCCCAGCTCCCAGCGAGGCAGGCCTTCTCCCGCCCGAGTGCGTCTGAACCTCCTGGACCCCTGACCTCGGCCCCACCATCCCCAGGACACAAGGTTCCGTTCAGGAATTCCTGACCTGACCAGCCGCGGAGTCGCCCCCAGGAAAGCTGTGTCCCAGCAAAGACGTTTTGTTGGAAGAAATGCCGGCCTCCTTTCTGTCTCCAGGGCAACTAGCTGCTGCGAAATGTCATAAAAGTGTTGAAATTGAGGCCCATAAACACTTTCGAACGCAGGTTCCAGAATGGCAGTGTGGTTTGAGAAGCATGCGAAAACCATGACCTTTTCTCACCTTAATTTATTCTTCTCCTCTCATTACCTCAAAAATTGTGGCTCAGTCGGTTAAGCCTCTGACTTCAGCTCAGGTCATGATCTCACAGCTCGTGGGTTCAAGCCCTGTGTCAGTCTCTGTGCTGACAGCTCAGAGCCTGAAGCGTGCTTCAAATTCTCCCTCTCTCTCTCTCTCTCTTTCTCTCTGCCCCTCCCCTGTTCACACTCTGTCTCTCTCTCTCAAAAAATGAATAAACATTAAAAAAATTTTTTTAACATAAAAATTGTATTGGGTTTATTTCTAGCATATCGGGAAGTCTATTTTCAAATTATCAGATCAAAAGCCAGTGTTTTATGGGAAGAAGTTGTGGATACGTCTATTACGTGAAAGCCTCAATTTTAAACGGCTTCACCATCAGGTGCCTCATTTGTAAACACACACACACCGCTGTTGGAGAGCCAGCCACACGTGCCGTCTGCACAGCCACACTAAGACGCCTCCACACCCCTCGCCTCCCCGTCGCCTCCTTCTGGGTTTAACGCACCTTCTACGCTTTCCACAGTGCTCGCGTGTTATTTTGTGATGATACAAAATTAAAGCCCCTCCCCCCGCGTGAACTCTACTCTGAATGGGAAGAAAAGAAATGAAAATGAAAATACACCGAAGTCTGGCTCTTCAAGAGGAGAGGGGCACCTTCTCCTTTAAGTCGTGGACCTCGTCGCATCATTTCTACTGGTCGTTTTAACATTTCATAGTCATGACTATTTAATGTTTCCACCTCGTACCAAACTTACGGAACTCGGTTGAACTTGAGGTCACCTTAATCCTCTCTGGAACAAAGCAAGACTGAGTCCTCCGCACTGTCTCCTCCCATTTGGTGACGACGTGGAGCAAAGAAGTGCACGCAGACGGTGGGTGTTGGGTCCCCTCCCCTGCGCTCCACACAACGCGGGCGGCTCTGGGAACGATGGCGGTGTCACCCAGGTTTTAGTCTTTATGACCTAAAGGGGCGCTTCCCAGACGTGAAGTTGGCATCTTGGACTTTTTAGGGAAGCACAAGACGTCAATGCCGCCATCCCCTGGCTCGGACCTCAGAGGCTGCTCAGGTAGTGATTATGCAAGAGGCAGTGATGAAAACGTTGAGTTTTGAGGTTTGAAAGAACTGGACTCGAGCGCTAGCTCGACACTGTCTAGCGGGGAGATCCTGGAGGGTCCTTAAACTCGCCGTGTCTTGATCTCTTCGCAGTTACTCCTGCCATCGCCACAGAAGTTGCCCACGGAAGCATCCGGAACGTGGGGCCGTGATGGTGGCTTCCTGCGTGTTACTGCGGGCTGAGGCTGTGCTTCCGTCACGGTGGGAACGAGGGTGCTCTCACACTCAGGTCCGAGTGACAGCCAAGTCCCCCATCAGAGAGCACCCTCTGGCTCCCGGGGCCTGGGGGATGCGGCCGCCGTGAGGAGACAAGGCATATGGCCGGGTGACACCGCGGGCGGCCATTGGCAACATGGTGACCGGCTCCCCACATCCGCTCGGGAAGCACATTCCCTTCCCTCGGGGCAGGAAGGGCACTGAAGGCCGACGTGAGAACACACCTGGGGCAGCAAGCCCCCAGCCAAGATAATAATATAGGTCAGGGAGTGTTCAGGGTCCCGATACCTCAGGAGCTGCTGTTACATCTTGAAAATAACTTCGACGTGTTTCCTCGACAAACACAAAAGGGGGAATCGAGGCTGCGTGTGGATTTTTAACTGGCTTTTCAATCTTCTTCATAAGGAGCACGTGTCAAGCACAATGGTCACGATTCAGCAGTTCTCACTGGGGCTCTCCGACGGGGGTGAGGGGTGCTGAGTCCTGGCCCCGGCACCGACATCAACATGTCATGACGCTGAGCAGGACAATTATCCCCAGCTTCCCCGTCTGTAACCCGAGTTACGGCTTCTGGCCTCCAGTGTTTAACTACACGTTAATGTCTCAGTTCGTAAGATAACTAGAAATGTACTTAAAAGGTGGAATCTCCTCACTTTCTTGGGAAGAAGCTCAAAGTTAATTTCTCCAGCGATCCGTGACATCGCCTCTGTGTCCCCGAGCATGGGAGGGGAATACACTATAACCTTTCTCTTGAATGCTATGCCTTTGTTTTTGGAGCTTGCTTGGGGAAGGCAGGGTTTGTCCGGCCATGGGGTGACACCACTCATTACCACCTTTAGTGACCCGTCCCTGAGATTTCTGCTTCCTGTTCCCAGACCTTTGCTCTACTGGCCAAGAGGTCTTCGTTCCAGATGAAGCAGAAGGTTCCATTGAACTGGATACTAAGACTGCCTCCCAGCCACTTTGGAGGCCTCATGCCTGTGAATCAACAGGCACCGGGGGTTACGGTGTTGGCGGGTGTGGGCTGACTGCAGCGGGGACGTGGGACTGTGATTCTACAACGGAGCTGAGGGAGATCACGTGTGGAGCTCGGGAGATCCCTACAGAGCGTCTGTGCGAATGTCAGTGGAAAACCACAACATCCCACCCCACGCAGGACCACCAATGGCTCAGACCCTTTGGGAATGAAGGTTTGGGTCACCCCACCAGGCAGAGAACCGTGACCGACCGAAGTGCCGAAGCGAAGAGAGCTCAGAACATGTGGTGGACGAAGGGCGCTCTAAATACCAGGTACGGGAACGAGGGCTGTACGTGTGGTGCTCCTGAGTTTTTCATGGATATGCTTGGGGCTGTGTGTGTAACCTGTGAAACAAACCTATGCTTTTTATATTTTACAAAAATAGGTAAATAAGCATAGTTATAAAAGATCCTTGTTCTCTCCCTCTCTTATTTGGTGTATTAACTTCATGTCAGTATTTCAGCCCCAGGGTTTCAAGGGAGGAGTAAACACCAACTGATGATGTGACACACCCATCTGGGGTAAAGGTCGGTGCATTTTTGGTTGCACGCTGGGCAGCTCTGTTAGGTTGGCCGGGATCGTGTCAGGCGGGATTAGAGCCTTGGCACTCTTCGGAGATTGGGTTTGGTTTAAGGGGGGTGTGTTTCGGGGCCAGGTTGGTAAGGGTGGACCGAGATGGTGGATGTTGTGTTCGACTTGGGCGTGTTTCTGCCTGAGAGCGACATTCCAGAGTGGGTAGACTCTGACGAAGCAGGTTGCCCTTCGTCCCGTGGGCGAGCGTCATCCAGTCTGTTAGGGCCTGAATAAAACAGAAGACCAGCCTCCCTGAGCAAGAGGAAGCTCTCCAGCAGACCAGCCACAGACCGGACCCCTACCATCTGCTCTCTTGCGTCTTGGCTTCCCGGTCTTCAGATCGGCCCCTGTGTCGCTGGCCTTCCGGGGTCTCCGCCTGACGGATTGCACTGTAGATGCCGGACTTACCAGGCTCCCTAATTATGTGGGCTAATTCCGTATAATCCATTCTCAACATCCAGCTCCCTGTCAGTCCTCTATCCGCCCATCCTAGTGGCTCTACTTCTGTTGTTACTTTTTAAATTTATTTTTATTTTTTTAAACATGATTAATTCATTTATATCTTTATTCTTAATTCACATCCAGGTTAGGTCGCATATGGTGCAACAACGATTTCAGGAGTAGGTTCCTTAATGCCCCTTACCCATTTAGCCCATCCCCTCTCCCACCACCCCTCCCGTAACCCTCAGTTTGTTCTCCATACTTAAGAGTCTCTTCCTTTCCCCTCCCTGTTTTTATATTATTTTTCCTTCCCTTCCCTTATGTTCATCTGTTTTGTCTCCTAAAGTCCTCATATGAGTGAAGTCACATGATATTTGTCTTTCTCTGACCAATTTCGCTGAGCATAATACCCTCCGGTTCCATCCACGTAGTTGCAAATGGTAAGATTTCATTCTTTTTGATTGTTGAGTAATACTCCATTGTATATATATACCACACCTTCTTTATCCATTCATCCATCGATGGACACTTGAGCTCCTTCCATACTTTGGCTATTGTCAAAAGTGCTGCTATAAACACTGGGGTGCGTGTGCCCCTTCGAAATGGCACACCTGTATCCCATGGATAAATGCCTCATAGTGCCATTGCTGGGTCGTAGGGTAGTTCTAGTTTTAATTTTTTGAGGAACCTCCATACTGTTTCCCAGAGTGGCTGCACCAGCTTGCATTCCCACCAACAGTGCAAAAGAGATCCTCGTCATCCTCGTCAACGTCTGTTGTTGCCTGAGTTGTGAGCCATTCTGACAGGTGTGAGGTGATATCTCGTTGTGGGTTTGATTTGTATTTCCCGGACGATGAGTGATGTTGAGTGTTTTTTCATGTGTCGTTTGGCCATCTAGATGTCTTCTTTGGAGAAGTGTCTATTCATGTCCTTTGCCCATTTCTTTACGGGATTATTTGTTTTTTGGGTGTGGAGTTTGATAAGTTCTTTGTAGATTTTGGATACTAGCCCTTTATCTGATATGTCATTTGCAAATATCTTCTCCCATTCTGTCGGTTGCCTTTTAGTTTTGCTGATTGTTTCCTTCCTGTGCAGAAGCTTTTTATTTTGATGCGGTCTCAGTAGTTCATTTTTGCTTTTGTTTCCCTTGCCTCCGGAGACGTGTTGAGTAAGAAGTTGCTGTGGCCAAGATCAGAGAGGTTTTTGCCTGCTTTCTCCTCAAGGATTTTGATGGCTTCCTGTCTTACATTGAGGTCTTTCATCCATTTTGAGTTTCTTTTTGTGTCTGGTGTAAGAAAGTGGCCCAGGTTCATTCTTCTGCATGTCACTGTCCAGTTTTCCCAGCACCATTTGCTGAAGAGACTGTCTTTTTTCCATTGGATATTCTTCCCTCTTTTGTCAAAGATTAGTTGGCCATACATTTGTGGGTCCATTTCTGGGTTCTGTATTCTGTTCCATTGGTCTGAGTGTCTGTTCTTGTGCCAGTACCATACTGTCTTGACGATTACAGCTTTGTAGTATAGCTTGAAGTCTGGGATTGCGATGCCTCCTGCTTTGGTTTCCTTTTTCAAGATTGCTTTGGCCCTTCGGGGTCTTTTCTGGTTCCATACAAATTTTGGGATTGTTGTTCTAGCTCTGTGAAGAATTCTGGTGTTGTTTGATGGGATTGCTGTTCCTCTACTTCTGTAGGGAACCTGGACTAAGACATCCGCCCAACCCTGTGCTTCAAGCCAGGCTGACTCATCTCCGTACGACCGAAGACTAAGACAGATTATTCTGGATGTTTCTTTTTGTTCACATACTCGTAATTCAAGTATTTCTTAGTGTTTGTCTTTATCCCCTAAGCTTGAGGAAAGAATCCGGCTTCTCAGCCTGCTCTTTCTCAGGTCTCTCTGGCCTGGTCCGTCCACACCCAAGGACTCCCTGGAGCCTTCTAGACCCCACACTCCCAGCCCACTTCTCAGGGACACAGACAGGAAGCTTTACATGCAGACAGACACACGGCCGCAGAGGCGACCAAAGGCAGTCTGTAAGTTAACATTCTGCTAGTGTTCCCCCTTCCCCTTCATCCTCCTCCCCTTCCCCTCCTCCTCCACCATTCCTCCTCCCCCCTCTTCCTCTTCCCCCTTCTTCCTCCTCCTCCTCATTTCCCCCTCCTCCTCCCCCTTCCCCTCCCTCCTCCCCTCCTTCTCCCCTCCTCCCCTCCTCCCATTTCCCCCTCCCCTCCTCTCCCCTCCTCCTCTCCTTCCCCCCTCCTCCCCTCCTTCCTCCTCCCTCCTCCTCCCTTTCCTCTCCTCCCCCTCCCCCCCCTGCCCAGGGCCCTCCCTCCTCCCTGCTCCCCCTCCTCCCTGCTTCCTCCCCACACTCCATTCCTCTCTCATATAGTCTCTGCTTGGCTTCATTCTTCAGTTTCCTTCCACATCACTAATGACTCTGGTGTACATGATTCCAGATTAGTGATTCCAGAAAATGTCTGTCCGAGAGACCCTGAGTTCTGCCAGCAAGTTCACTCAAGCCATCAGCACGGTTGGGGGGGGGGGGTCCTGGCAGCCCGAGCCCGGGTCACACTGCTGTGGCCACTGTGATGGAGCCCGCCAGCTGAGCGCCAGGGCGGGTGCCGGCCGGCCATCGTGGAGGCTACACCAGGGCTCGGCCCTGGGCAGGGGAGGGGAGGGGAGGAGAGGGGAGGGGAGGACCGGTTTCCTGAAGGAGGGATGTGGGGCCGTCTGACCACACACGTCCTCTATGGCAGGCGAGCAGGACATACAGCCCAGGATGAAACGTAACACTGTGTGAGCCACTCCGGCACCTCCAGGCTCCTGGTTCAGACTCAGCCTGGATCCTGGCTGAACACATAACACAACCCTTAACCCAACCAGAACTTGTAGGATCAGTAAGGATCTGGGTCCCCCGAAGGGCACCTGAGCTCTGGTTCCAGAAAAATCCTCCAGAACGTTATTTTGTTAATTCTTCATTGGTGGGTTGTAGGCATTCCTGACGCACACCCTGAGCCGGCGGAGAAGGGACGGCAGATGTCACGGCAGCCCCCACGGACCGAAACCAGCCCCACCTCGTCAGGCGTTTACCTAAAGGCGTCTCTGGGACCCCTGGTCTGTCCAGTTCCCGTTTGGGCAGGACCAGCACCACTGAGCACCGTGGACTCGATTCTTTCCCAACGTCTGCCCCGAGAGGGTTGGGTCTTGGGAAAGAGCACAGACACGGCCCCGAAACACAGCACAGGCACTTGCTGGTTGTGTCGCCCACAAGCTCTCATTTTCCAGGGTCTGTTTAAGCCAAGTGTCCCCGAGGCTGGAAATCATCGCCGCACCTCCCGTCCTGTGCTCCTCCCCAGGAGGCCCCGTGGGTGCCGACAGCACTCTGTCCACGCTTCTCTAGAAGTGTCCCAGCGTGTCTGGGCTGCGACCCAAGCCCCACGCCAGCCCAGAGCGCCCTAGGAGGCCTGAGTGGTCGGGGGCGGAGGGAGGGGAGCCGGTGCGACGCAGAGAAGGGTCCCCCCAGCACCGCAGGGCATGTCCCTCAGGGGCACCGCCAGGCACTTACAGGTGGGGACCTTACAGGCGACCACTGTGAGGAGGGACGTTCTTGTATGAAACATGGAGCATTGATGACGACAGGGGCTCTCTCTAAACTCACCCTGGAGGGTGTCCGACATCTAGGGGTCTGAGCTCATAGCAGGGCGCGCTGCTCTGTGAATCCGACACCAGGCAGGGGTCTCTGTCACCCAGGCCCCCGGGACAACCGGGTCCCCAGCCACCCCTGAGCCCTGCCCAGGGGCGGGGGTGCACCCCTGGCTGCCCTGCCCTGTCCCCTCCTGACAGGCTGCAAAGGGGAGCGGGCACAGAGAGAGACAGCCTGTCCCACACTGGAGGGCAACGTCAATGTGGAAGATAAAAGTTGCGCAGTGACCATGTCAAAGTGTCATGACGACAAACACAAAAGGGTGAGTGAATTTTAAGTCAAAATTCTTAGGCCTCAACACATGAGCTCTTTGAGTCTCTGATGTCTCTGATGGCAAGTGTGAGCACAAGATTACTGAATGCCCACAGATGACCGTCCCCCGCACTGAAGGCGAGCGTATCCTAAACAGTGGGAACTCACGTCATTTAGTTCTTAACTTTCTACACACTAAGTGACACGTACGTGCCAGGTTATCAACACGACGGTCTTCGAGGTGGTTACCGGCATTGACCGCATTCGCAGACGGGCGCCCCCAAGTGAGGGAACACGGTCAAATCGCGCCCGGCAGCGCTGGGGCTGTGAGTTCGCACGCCTCCTTTCTGCATTCTGGAACAGCCTTCCTGCTGGGAAGGAGAGTGGACTTTGTTAGCGGCCCAGAGACAGACGAGAGCAGAAGCGATGTGAGATAACGATACTTTCTACAGTCCAACAGAACCATTTAATTGTATCAGCTCCCCAAGTGTTCTTTGTGCCTTAACATGTGGTTGTTTGTACGTTTACATTTTATAGGGTTTTGGGTAACATGGGGCTGTTCTCATGTTGTCTGGAGAGACGTATGTGAAGGTACATAAGGGAGACTTATTACAGGAACTGGCTCATGGTTACGGAGGCTGAGAAGTCCCACGATCTGCCCCCTGCAAGCCGGGGACCCGGGGGTGCCGGTGGTGGGTTTCAGTGTGAGCCCCAGCGCCTGAGAACGGGGGGAGCCTGGTGTCAGTCCTGGTCTGAGTCAGGCCAGAGAATCAGAGCACTGGTGCCCACGGGCAGGAGAAGGGGGCGTCTCGGCGGGTTCGCCCCTCCTCTGTTTCATTCTGTGCAGGCCCTCAAAGGGTTGGATGAGGTCCATGGGCACGGACGAGACCCTCTTCCTTACGCGGTCAACTTTCTGGAACACACCCTCACAAAGACACCAGGCACTCTACTGGCCACCTGGATATCTTTGGCTCAGTCAAGTTGACGCAAAATTACCCATCACAATTCCATATTGCCACTTTGTTAACTTTCATTATTGGTGATTAAAAAAACCCTAAACGATGATTTTCATCTCAGGAGTCCTACGCGGACAGCTGACGGAATGTTGGAAGCCTCTGCATCCCCGCAGGCCGGCTGTCGGTAGTGGAGGGCAGCCCCCGGGTTGTCCGTCGAGGGCGTGAGGCTCCCTCCGGTTCTGCTGCGTGTCTGCGGTGGCTCCTCAGACACGTCCCCGCCGTGACCCCAGATGTCTCAGGTGATCACGGGCGGTCGGCTCAGACCATCAAATCCCCGCCCAGCCTCACCAGGTGAGGACTCTATCGAATACTAATGTGACCCACTTAAAATTCCTCCTCTATTCTCATCAAGATTGACAATAACATCCGGCCGGTGCATCTCTTCTGTCTGATGTTTTGATATTTGTACAAGACTTTTTCCAGAGTCTCTTGCCCCAAAGCACTGGACGCTGCTTCCCCACTGACTCTGATCAGCTCGAGGGGTGTCCTTTGATCCAAGATGCCCCCTGCTCGTCCCTCGTCCCAGGAATGCTCGCTGGGCCAGCCAGGCTCTCAGGAACTTCCGCCCTGAGCACACAGGAAGGCTGGCCGTGGGAGGTGGAGGGAAGGCCGGTGGGGTCGTGTGGAGCGGGGGCTGCAGGGCTGCTGCGGGCCGGGGTGGGGGAGAGGAGCGGAAGGGGGAGACGCCGTCGGACGGGGGCCCGGGGGGCCGAGCGTCCTTCTGTCCCCAGAGCGGGAGCCCATCACCTGTCTTTACCGACCACCTCTCCCCCCTTCCTGTGATGCCCGTTGGACGGACGGACTTCACTGCTGCAGGTGAGGCAGCTCCTGACGTGTAAACAGACGTCAGAACCAGGCTCTCGGGACAGCAGGGCCCACGCAGCCCTCGCTCAGCGGCTCTCCCCCTCCGGCCACGGCCAGGTGGCTCTGGGCGCCCACACACCTCCCGGCCCCATCAGCAAGGGGCCAGGCCTGTCACCCGGCACGTGCTGGGCGTGCAGGGGCCCGAGGGAACGGGGGCCGGTGGGGGCGGGCCTGGAGGGACACGTTACCCCGGAAGGGCCGAGGGCTGTCTGTGCTGGGTGCCTCTGCTCTCCTCCCGAGCGTGGCCTTGCCGCAAGCCGCCACGGTGATGGTGGACGTGGTGGTGGGTGTGGCGGCTTCCTCGGCCTCCTACCCCTCCGCGATTTTCATCTGTTTTCACGCACTTGACCTCGTCTGCCGTCAGTTCCCACATAAATATGTGCACTCCATGCGTGTTTTGCAAAACCAGCTGCCCTTCATGGGAAACCTCATTCCCCTGTTTCTATTTACAATAAGAAATAACGAATAACCCCGTGTTCTGAGGGGCAGCCACCAAAATGCGTTTTGACCTCTACTCAAAGGCCTCGGACCCTCATCTGCAGATAGTAGGGCTCCGGAAAGAGGGAAAGCTTCTGAATGAAGCGACCTCCTCCTCCGGGGGGTCTGAGGGGCTCGGCAGGAAATGTCAGCGCCTGGTGCCGTCGGGTCACCAGGGGAGCACGTGCCGTCGCGTGGGCCCTTTGCAAGCAGCAGGGCTCCGTCCATGCAGGTGGCGGGCGAGGGGTGTGGGCCCTCCCCGCCCGGGGAATCTGGGCACTGCTGAGGTCAGGGCGCCGAGCCGGGTGACGCTGGTCCCCGCCGCTCGCCGTCCACGTGTCTGCAGAGGAGGCGGGTGGACGAATCACTGCAGGGACAGCGCCAGGCCGCCTCGCCTCCGGGCACCTCGAGCCACCGAATCCTTGTGGCCACAGTGGCTGAATAACCCAGGGCCCCGCTGGAGGGCAGAGCCGGAGGGCTTGGGAACCCTTTAAAACAGGTGCAACTCTCAAAACACAGGGCATTTCACACATGAAGGTAATTTGTCCTAAGGTAAAAAGTTACAGCTGACTTTAAATAAATTACCGTGATCGTGAGCCTTCTCTTGAGCTCAAAGGAAAATCTCACCTCCAGCTTCCCTCTTTAGAATTCTCCTTTTCTGCACCCTTGCAGGGAATCGTCTCACGAAGGCATTCCGTGTGACCCCGCGTGGTCTGTCGCTGGGAGTGGATTCTAGGTTGGCTCATTAACTTCTGTCTCCCGGCCCTGATGGAGTCTGGAAAGGCCACGCCCTGCTGAACAAATTGTAGACGACAGAGGCTAATTGGTCCTCAGAAAGGAGGCCGATGGCTGCTCTCGGGATCTTCGGCTTGTAAAATGTTTATTTAGCACAAACATTTGCAGGCCCCACGGAAGGGCTTTTCCCTGATTCCTCTTGACCTTCAGTGACCTCCCTCCCAGGGTGCATTGCTTTCTCCCCGGGGGGGGGGGCAACTTGAGAGGCTCTTACTTATTTATTCCCCGGGAGCCTCTAAGAGTTCACACCAGTCTTAACACTTAACCTGGGCTGGAGTGGCAGTGTTTTCCTGCCAAGCTCCCCTCTTCGCGGGGCTGGTGGGCTGACGGTCGCCAGCCCCGGGTCTGCCGTCACCAGGTGGGGGCGAGACCCTCTCCCATCCCGACACTCACTGACACGTTGAGCCTCCACGGCAGACGTTAGTTCCTCCCAAGAGGCCCCCGGGGTGAGCACAGTGTGCCCTTTGTCAGCATTCAGGGCCCACCTCACGCGCGGATTCCGCATTTAGGTGCAGCTCCCCAATTGGCAGGTGTGACCGGTGGGGTGTAAGGTGAGAATAAAAATCTCTTAAGAAATGTCGTGGGTGAGTTATCGCGCGCGATGTGGGCCCTTGATTTCCTTGCACTGAAAAGTATGTCACGTACACGCAGGGCCGGGCGGCAGACGCGGAGAAAAACCCAGACGCCGAGCTCCCCGCCGCTTTCCAAGCGACAGAAGTCCATATCGTCCGTGCTGAGTTGTGCCAATGCCGTCCGGGCCTGTGTCCCGTCCGGTCTTCGGTCCTCACGGTCTCAGGCTTTGGGGCCTGACCGACCTCACGAGGCCCCCAGAGGCTCACTTCCAGATGCACAGCCGGGGTGTCAGGTGCGGCTGCAGGGGGGACCCTCAGGCAGTGACCGTGGGGAACCCCGGGCTCCAGGGCGTGACCCACCCCCGCCCGGGTGAGGCTCGCTGATGCCTGCGACCCACAGGCTTAGGTGTTGGGGAGCGTGGTACCCACAGGGCAGTCCCCTGTTCCTGAGGCATTATGAAAACCAAATAAGCCTGCCACCGCTGAAAAGACAGCCTGATCTACCAACTCTCATTTACTCGCATCTCTTGTAACGGAGCAAACGAGTGTCGGCTTAGCTTCAGAAAAGCTGCTGTTCCCACAGCTACATTTAGAAACAGAGCTTCTCCGTGCACGGACTGCGGGCGATCCGGAGGCGCTCACGCCCTTTGGCCGAGGAGGTTGGATCCGCGGAGTCACGCTTGGAGAACGGCAGCACATTTTTGAAACATACATTTTTTTTTTGCAACTCACAAACTGAACTTTACGACACATTTTCCGTCAGGTGCTCTCCACTTTAGCAACGCTTTTTATTTCTTCCACCCCGTCCAGCACTGCTCTCTGGATGCGCTAAAGGTAACCTTGCCCTCTGCTCATTGTTAGCGTCCAGATGTGTGCGTGTGAGACCCTGAAATCCCTTAGGGCGACAGTTGTAAACTCGTGGAATGTTCCACGGAGCTGATGAAGGGTACTGTCCTTGACTCTCTACCCAATATGGGCCGTTAGGTGTTATTACAGAGACGCTAATTCACTTCGGGAAGAAGGGATGTAGGGCTCCCCAAACTGCTGACGTGAGAAAACAAGACACTTTCATACAAAAAAACTCATCTTCTCCAGTGCTCCTTTGGATTTAACGTAACCGTCCAGATCCTTGGGTTAGCGGCCAGTTCTCCCAAAGCCCGGCACCCCGGACGTGAGGACTCCGGTGCTCCCTGGTCATGTTGTGGGTCCCCCCGCGGCCGTGCGCCCCTCTCTGAGGATGACCTGGGGGATAGCTGGGGGCGCGTGTGAACAGGAAACCGGAGGGGACGGCTGTCCAGGCGGTGCACGCCAGCTTCGTGCCCACGGGGTTCAGACCGCTATCCTCTTCTGTGCACCGCCTCCATTCATCCCCACCGGCTCTCAGTTTGTCGTGTTCTGAATCTCCCCGGTCCTGGAATCCTCTCATTTGCGCCTGTAGAAACTTGTCTGTGGGAACGTTCTAGAACTTCCCACCTCAAGTGAATGAGAAAATATCCACGTGATACAGCAGCTGGGGGGGGGGGGGTTTGTCTGAATTCCCCCGTTCCTGTGCCCTCCCAGCTTACTTATCTGTGCATCTGTTATCGGAAGGATTGCTACATTTACCCAAACGCTGTGGAAGGAAGCATCTGGAAGGACGCTGGGCAGGACGGCCTGGGCTCTCGGGGCAGGCATGGGCCTACGGGAGCAGGGGAGGGCCGGGAACTGCGCCCTGTCCTTCCCGAGTGACTGCACAGAGGAGGAGGGTGAATGTGGGGCCCACGTTCTCCCCAGATGTGTCCTCCGTTCAGCACCCACGGCCTCCCTGCACCTCTGTGTTGTAGCTTGTCCTTTTTTTCCAGAGGCAGAGAATTCCCATTAACTGAGACCCTGAAACAGTCCTCACCTCCTTACACTCCAGACCCTGTTGACTTTGAGAGACGAGGGAGGAGGGCGGGAGGTGGGGTCACGGCAGATGCAGGGGAGGAGGGCAGGGGACGCGGGAGGGGTGGAGGGTCCCTGTGTTGCGGGCGGGCCTTTGTCGCAGGCGTTAGCTCCTTGAGGGATGTCACATGCCGGTATTGACCTGAGAAAACGCTGGCCACAGCCCGCCCTTGGGAAATCCTCTGGGCTGAACCATCGTGAAGTATCCAAACAGCCACTAACTACAGGAAAGGGCACCCAACTTGATTAATCATTACGGAGACGCAAACTGAAAGAAAGGAGAGGGCGCTTCGTCTGACTTTGAGGACTGAAATACTTTGCGGGCACAGGTGTGCAACAAGGGGACACTCGGAGCACAGCGGGGGCAGGGCCGGGAGGGGTGCGGGCTCGGGCTGGGGGGAGGGGCCAGGCCCCCAGCAGCCATCTCTCGGTGCAGACACGCTGCCTGGGGACAAGCTCACAGAAGCTGGGGAGTCCGGGTGTGGGGGCTGGGGACACGGGAGGACACCAGGGGTCCGCGTGAGGGTACAGACCCAGTTCCTCTCCCCTGCTACCCTTCAACCCCTCATGTTTGGCCACCGTCACCCTCTCTGGGTGCAGATTATTCTGTTAAAACTTTGTTACGGAGTCAGAATGGAGGAGGCCCACTGGGCTTTGTGTGACTCTGCCCGGGATGGGGGGACAGGGGTCCGGGCCCCCAGCCCCCTCTGCTCTCCTCCAGAAGCCGCACAACCCGATCCCCACAAGAGTGGCCAGCCGCCTTCCACAGCTGCTACTTTGCCACTGGGAGGATTTCAAGGTGGCCCCTGTCTGCGAGCCACAGGGACACCTGGGAGCACCTCTGTTCCACCGGCCGGGCTGACAAGAGACCCAACTACAGAGACGGCTGCACCTGCTGCCGGGGCTGGCCCCCGATCAGTGTGGGGACGCGTGAGGCAGGTGCCTTCCAGGACTTTCTAGCACCAAGATTTCTCATTTTATCGGGCACACTTTTTAAAAAGAAACGTATGAGACCCTCCCATGCACAAAGCTTAATTTACCTTCATTTGTCTTAATGCGTCAGGTGAGATTCACTATTTCTTACATGCCAGGTGGGGTATGGTGACGAGAAACTGTGTGTTGAATTTCCGTACGAGCTGAGACCCATTAGCAAGCGTGCATTAAGCCTCCCAACGAGGCTTTTCTGTCAAATTAGCAAGTCCGTGCAGCTCTGAAGAGGAAGAAGACAGTTCCTGGAAATCCCTTATTTATATAATAACAGTTTAGACATTTTTGCAATTACGACTTCTTTCTTCGCGGGCCTGCCTGCAACCGATAAATGCCGGGTGTAATTCGCACGGCTTTTTCTCCATTTGCTCTCATTTTCCACCCACGCCGTTCCACCGACATCCACGCTCTTCTGTGTGGACTGCTCCTAGCCGGGATGGATTTTGCAGCCATAAAAGGTGAGGCAGGAGCCACGTCCGAGGGGCCGTGTCCTGCTGAGCCGCTCTGGGCGGATGCCAGGGTCCCGTGCCTGGGGCTTGGGGACCCCCCACCGCGGCTTCTGGAACGAGGAAACCCCACTGCTCCTTCCCAGTGGTTCAGTCCACGTGCGTGTTGCAGCTCAGGTAGCTTTTTCTCCCACCCGGAAAATTAGAGGATGCGCCAGATGAGGGGCGGCTGGGGGGCGTGGGGTCCCCATTCGGGCCGCTGCTGTGCGCCAGCCGTGTCCCCAGGCCTCGGCCTTGGTTGGGCGGGGCATCGGGGTGCGGTGGGGTCACAGCCCTGGGAAGGGCAGTGGCCGCACCGGGAGCCTGGCCCTGGGGCCCCCGCTGCCGGCCTTCCCCCTTTCTGGGCGTCCTTCAGCATGGAACTCGCTCTCTGGGGTTTTATCTTCATCCAACTGTCTCCGCGAATCCAAAGGGAGAAGAAACATGGGACCGTGGGGGCCCCTCCTCTCTCTCTCCCCTCCATTGATGGTCTTGGCTCCAAACTCTGATCCCGGGCGGCGGGAGGCTCCCCTGCACAGCCAGCCTGGGGGCGGCGGTTTCGTCCTGCAGCACAAAGCTGCACGGCTCTGGAGCGTTCTCAGAGGTTGGGGGGAGGGGGTTGCAGTGAAGGAGTCCTGTCCGGGCCAGAGCCGGTCAGCCCCCCTCGCCCTGCGCCCTCCCGCTCTGATGGCTGAGGGCCACGTGGAGAAGAGGATGATGACATTCTCCCGCCAGAGACCCCACCCCCGCCGGCTCTCCTGGGAAGGTAGCCCCAGCCCCTGAGCGCAGGCCTGGAGCGGACGGGATGGGCACCAGCGGGCGGGCACCTCCAGGAAGTGTGTGAGGACCCCCCACCGCACGGCCCCCCAGCTCCACTGCAGAATGTTTGTCCTTCTCGGTCGCAATTAATCTTTAACGTATACGATGGGCCAAACCCGATCCTGCTCAATCGACTGTTTAACTTTAGAAATCTTAATCTCTGCGCGAGTCTAAACTGGGCAGGGTCCGCAAACAGGTGCCAGACATGGAGTCTCGGGACCCTAGCTGAAGCCCCTCCCGCAGGGCGCTCTGCATCAGGGGACTGTCCCTCGCTGCCGGCTGTTTGCAGCTGAGAGCCTCAGACTTGCCTGGGCTGCGTTTACACCACACAAGCCAGGACCTTCTGCACTGCGGGGGCACCTCCACGGGTGGGGGAAGGGCAATGTGCTTGGACCCGAGGACAGACTGGATTTCAGAGGACAGGCACTCACTGCCAAGTCGGGTCTGCTGGCCGGCTTCATGGACGAACTTTCTTCTCCTTACAGTGTAGATATAACTGTAGACACTCCAAGGATGAGGGGCTTTCACGGCTGCTCTAGTCCTGGGGGCCCTGCAGTCTGTGGGGTCCCTACAGTACAGCCCTGGGTCCCCTATACAGTCCTGGGGTCCCTATAATACAGCCCCTGGGTCCCCACAGTCCCATCGTCCCCTATTATATTAGTCCCTGAGCCTCCTAGACTACAGACCTGGGTCCCCTCAATACAGTTCGGGGTCTCCTATAACACAGTCTTGGGGTCCCCGCAGTCCCCAGGTCCCCCTCCTGCTCTCTGTGGCTGTGCTTGGACCTGAGAGGTCACTATAAAGAGTTGCCGGGTGTTTCCCTTTTGCCATGAGAGCCTCCAGAGCTCGGGGATAAGAGCGTGTGTGAACTCGGTGGGCACGTGACAGGAGGGAATGACGTCGGTCAAGGCTAGTGCAGGCTTTTCGGGATCCAAATGACAGAAGTCCCGGAGACATTTCAAAGCCTTTTGGTGATGGTATCACGAGACCCTAATTTTGAAAGGTTATGTGGTCAGGGATAATCCACACTGGATGAGTTACAGTAAAATACATCCAGCGGTGAACTGAGCCCCTCGAGGAATCGAACAGTTCACTTCCACGTTTCTCTGCCTTTGGACATCAGAGCAGTTACCAAAGATTTGTGCTATGTGCGATAGACGCTTTAAAAATTACTATTTACGTTGCCTTGTAACCTAAGAGTAGGAGCCGTGTACAGAAATGAAGCCCAGATCTACTTACGCGGGATGTTAAATAGGTGAGTCTCAATTTTACCGTGATTTCTTGTATCTGTTTGCGTCTCGTTTGCCGTCCCGGTCGAATTAACTCTGTAGCATCTGGATCGTCTGAGTATCCCATGTCACGAAAAGGCCAAACCTGTTAACTCGTCCATTTCCCGGGGCATCTGAGGCGCACTTCGTTGGTCTCCAGGTTACTGATTTGGATTCCTAATATCTCATGACTTTGGCTGACCCGTGTGCTGATTTTCACCTTGCCAACTTTCTTTCCCTTTGTAAGGCCCACTAATCGGAGATGACCGAGCAGGACACCTCTCGCCCCGGCTGCACCTGGGGTCGGGTCGCTTGCTCGAGGCCCAGGTCCTGGCGAGGCCCTTGTGATTAGCCACGGCCGCGTCCCACCCCTCTGTCGTCACGGCACTGACCGTGAAGACCGCCCCCTCCCGCGGGTCCCCGGAGTGTGGAGGGGAAGACGCTGGAGGAGCAGAAGAGGGACGGACGTCCATCCCAGAGCCCACTGCCGGGCCCCGACACCCAACAGGAGGGACCTTTTCTCAGGAACAGCAGAAATCTCCACCCTGGCAGGGTGGGCACCGTTGTCTACAAGAAACTCCCAGAGACCCAAGACCTCTTCAGCCACAGGTAGAAATGCTAAGCGTGGGATTCAGTTTGCTGGGTTTGCAGGCGAGATAACATCCCGAAAGGTGGACCCATCACGCGTGACGTGTTGTATTTTGTGGAGGCAAATGACCCCCCTCCCTGCCAGCAACAGGTGCTACACAGAATAAACACAAGCGACAAGCCGCTCTCTCAGCCCAGTTCAAGCAGCCCCCCCCTCCCCCCCGCCGCCGAGGCGGACGTGGAGACAGTCTACCTCTTGCTCCCCTGATGTCCCCCTGAGGCCAGTCGGAGCACACGGCCCGGAAATGTGCCCGAATGTCCCCTGCCAGGCTGCCCGCCCAACCCAGCAGATTCTGGCGGTGACTCGGGGGGAGGGACGATGGGTTTGGGTTCAGGCTGTTCCTCCGCACGGCAGAGAGGCTGCGGGCTCTCAGGCAGCAGGTTTTAACTGGGTGGGATTTCGTGCCCCCTGGGCTCAGGCTGGGTCCCCTCATCCCGCCCCCCTCAGTCCATAGCGGCCCCCGTTTCTCCTCTGGGGAGAAGGAAGGCTGAGAGCTCTGTACGCTGGACCGACATGTGACAGAGTGCAGGCCTGGGGTGGGGGGCGGGGGTCCCTGGGGGTCCGGAGCCCCGCTCTGGGCGGCCCCAGGGTGCATCCCGGCTCCCGCTTCCGTCCTGGAGCCGCGGGAGGGTGCCACCCCTCTCACCCCCTCCAGTCTCCCTCACGCGGATCCCCCGCAGAGGCCTGGGCACCTGTGTCGGGACGCAGCGGCCGTTCAGGTCCTCGGTGCCTCACCCAGAGAGGAAACGGCTTCTCCAGACCAAGCTGAATGGGTTAGAAAGTGAAACCAGGCGCGCCTCCCGCTTTCTCGGCACCCGATCTACACGGATCTCTTTCCCAGCCGGCTCTGAAAACAACCAGACGGAACACAACTGGGCCTTTCAGGCAAACCTCTGCCACTTCAAAAGCGTCCCTGCACGGATCAGAAAGGCAGGACAGCGCCCCCGGGGGCTGGGCTCCTGCACCAACCAGCACCCTGCTCAGCGCGAAACCCTCACAAGGGTGCCGTCCGCCAAACAACAAGCCCCTCATTGTTACCTGATGCAGAAGATGAGCGCAGGGGTTTGTAAAACCTCGTCCTTGACTCAATGTTGGAAGCCGTATTTGTTTGGGGGGATAAACTGTCCTGCGAGTGTTTTGTTATTTCGGTGCACAAATGACAAACACCGGGGACAGCATCGATACACGCGGGTCTGGAAACCTGGGGCTTTGCACATACAAACCAGGGTGGGTGGCAACAGATCCTCACTTCGTGGGCGACAGGCCCGCTGTCTTTTATCAGTTGTGTCCAAACGGCCGCCATCTTCGTTTTCTGAACCAGGAAGATGAGCGTGTGCAAAGTTAAGGGACTTGGCAATGTCCACCCTGCGGGCCCGGCTGGTCTCGGACCCCTCCTGGGTCAGACCTACGAGCCCCTGCCCGTCCCCAGCAGGTGGGGGTCATGCATGCCAGCTGGGTCTGGCCCCTCCTTCCCAGGTTCTGCCTCTGATACCCTTGTTCCACCGCAAGGTTTAAGGTCCTGCTTTGGTGGCGCCTATGGGGCTCAGTCTGTTTGTCCAAGTTCGGCCCAGGTCACGATCTCACGGTTCGTGGGTTCGAGCCCTGCGTCGGGCTCTGGGCTGACGGCTCGGAGCCTGGAGCCTGCTTCGGATTCTGTGTCTCCTTCTCTCTGTGCCCCTAACCCACTCACGCTCTGTCTCTCTCTCAAAAATAAATAAACAGCAAAAAAAAAAAAAATTTTTTTTTTTTTTTTTTTTTTAAATAAAACACTGCTTTGGAAGTTACAAGCGATGCCTCTGGCTGTGGGTGAAGCCGGTGCTGAAGGAGGTTGGGGAGAGAAAAGCACATTAAAATGCTTGAGAACAAGAAGCATTAACACTGTGGGGACAATCACTTCCAGTAGATGTTTTTCTTAAAACATCACACATTTTTGGGTTGACACAACTTGTTTTTGTGACTGCCGTGGGTCAGTCCCTGGCGTGGCCTCGCACACAGCTGTTGGCCATTGGAGCCGTTCCGGGCAGTTGGAGAAACAGCCCAGAGAACGACCCGGGACACCAGCGCTGTCACCGCTGGGCCATGTGGCCCGGCCGCACCCCAGGCCCGGGCGCCCAGTCCTTCACCTGCCTCTTATCCCACACGCCCGCCCCTGCTGCAGGGACATTTATTCCTGAAGACGGACACTCAGTGCTGCCTTATCCTTGGCCCCGGGTCAGCAGCTGACAGAGGAAGACAAACTTGTATCTTATAACCTGAGGCCTGGGGAGTGCAGCCGGCCGTCCAGCGTGGCGTCCCCACGCGCCTCGCCCATGAGGGCTCCCAGGACAGATGTGCCAGGACATGACTCGGTGTGGGTGGGAAGGGGGTGAGGGCAGGTCACCGCAGGGAGGGGCCTTATGAAATCACCTTCGCAGCTGTGACCTCCACCCGCAGGGGCAGGAGGGGATCCGGAGTCCCGTAAACACATCCATCATCCCCCAGCCCCCGTGACTCTCCCCATGGCCCTTGGCTCCCGTCCTTCTGTTTGCCTTAAACACAGGCTCCCTGGAAACGCGAGAGGGTTAGGGACTCGGGCAGCTCCCTGATGGTGACCTTTGAACTGAAGGGCTTGGGCTGACTTCACGGAGGCTCTCAAGTGACCTGTCAGCTCTCTTGCTTTTCCTGTCAAAGTGGAGAGGGACGCAGACGCATAGATAGACGCACGGGTGGAGATTGCAATTGCTTCCGAGTTGTCTTCCGCACTCAACTTTACTTCCTTCTGCATTTTAGTCACGTCTGTTCATCTGGAGCTAATTTCCGCTTATCCTCTCCTTGATTTCGATGCGTCTGGTACACGAGCAAATGCCCTTTTCCTGTGTGTAGATCTGAAACGCCAGTGTGCACACTAGTGACTCTCGCCGACAAAAAGCCCGTCCATCCAAACCCAGCTGTGGCTCACGCCGGCGTGCGGTGAGGGGCGGCCCCAGCCTGGGCGCTGTGGCCTGTGGCTGTGGGTGAGCCCGCCCTCCGCACCTCTGCCGCGGACTCTGCTCTCCGAGGTCCCGTGTCCCGGAAACGTGGATGGAGCGGTAGGAAACCCGACAGCACGACGAAGACAGCCCGGAAGAAGTCTTTGGGAAAAGTGGGAGAATTTTCTCGAAAGAATTAGGTTGCAAGAAGACATTTGAAAATGGCGTTTACTTCTGTTTTTCACCCCCCATTTTTGGAAACAAGAAGCCTCCGGTCACAAGCTAAGGCAGGTGAGTCACAAGCTAAGGGAAACAGGGAACATTCTTCCTACAGACGCGCTCCTGGACGCGCGTATGGCCTGTGCCCGTCACCGGAGAGCGTGCGCTGAGCACACGCTTAGCGCCCAGGACGGGACGCCGTTGGGGCGCCGGGGCCCCGGTTCAGTGAGTGCAGAGCGTGGTCCAGTGCAGTGGCTCTCTGGGGGGGAGTCTGCAGACAGTGTCACAGCTGTGGGGGGCCGCGGCGTCTGGGAGTGGAGGCCAGGGAGTCTGCTGACCGTCCCAACAGCGGAGAATCACCCAGTCCCAAATTTCCGCCCACGGAACATGGTGACGTTCTTGCAAAAGGCAGAACGAGAGAAAGGGCCTTTCTGCTGCGGACCCAGAATTTCTGGGGGCGGACGTTTTGTAAATCTAAATGCACGGCAGGGATCTTCAGAAAATATGAATGCGTGGGAAGAATGAAAGGAGAGAAGGAAGGGAAGACAAGGAAAGAAACTTGAAAAGGCAAGAGGGGGAGAGGGAGGGAGAGGAGAGATGGCCTGCGACAGCAAAACGGGCCACAGCCCGTTCGTCAGTAACGCCGCAGTTCATTAAGTCTGAGGCGTCTTCCTTTACAAGCAGTGTTATTATTTTACACAGTCACCGGGTGCTATCGCTTGTAAGGCACGCTCACACATAACATAAGGTGAAGGGGCTGTGACCAGGACAGCAGGACCCGGGAGGTGACGTTGAGCGTCTCGGGGATGCCGCTGTCCGTCCCAGGCTGTTCCCAGGCAAAGCGCCGTTTCAGGGCGACAGCCACATCAGGGAAATTTCAGGCCCAGAATGAGACCTTGAGCCCTCAAAGGAAGAGCTTCTAAAAGTTGTTCTTAAAGAAGAAGAAAAATAAAACCAGAGGGAAGGAGAGCACACCGACTTTGGTCCCAGGAGCTGTAAACGTGGTTCTGCACACGATGCTGAGGGACGTCACGGCGGCAGTCGTAACAGGCCACGGCGGAGGCTGCGGCAAGACGCAGCTAAGACCCAGCGAGTAGCGCACGGCCGATCGGACCAGGAGGGCGCGGAGCCTACGCGCTCTGTGGTATCTGCATCACAGGGGAGGAAACACAGCTGGTAAATCCAAACTTTGTTGTGCGAGTCAAAGTATGAAGCACGACCACTGAAATAGAGATTATACTTAAAAATCAAAAAAAAAAAAAAAAAAAAGAAATTACGTTTAAAAATATGTACCTTTCCGGGGCGCCCAGGTGGCTCAATTAAGCATCTGACTCCTGATGTCATCTCAGGTCATGATTTCACAGTTCGTAGGTTCCAGCCCCACGTGGGGCTCCGTGCTGACAGCGTGGAGCCTGCTTGGGATTCTCTCTCTCTCTTCCTCTCTGTGTCCCTCCCCCGCTCGCTAAGAAAAAATGAAAATATTCCATACCTTTCCAACTAGTACATCGAATGAGAGGAAAATTTTAAAAGTGGGGTAAAATAAAGAAAAAGTATGATAGCGAGCAAATTTCGATATTGGAAAAATTCAAATAAACCCAGTACTTGTCAGGGAATCCAAGTAGACCTTGTAATACGAGGAACGAGACACACCAGAGACGGGTTGAAAGTGAATGATGTGAATCTGTGAGGAAAATACAAAGCCCGACGGGCTGGTGGCGATGCGCCAGGCCGGACGGACGTGACAGAAAGACGCAGAAATGGTAAGGAGAGGCACAACAACAACAAGCACCCCAGACTGACCCAAGAAGGTAACGATGGATCCCGAGAAACAGGAAGTGCAAACAACAGAACGAAAAGAACCGTCCGCCCAGGGTCTAGATTCATCGACCCCACAGTGAGTCGGAAGGAGTAACTGAAAGACCGGAAGCCGTCAAAGACCTTCTTTTTTAAAAAAGGTTTCTTAATGTTTATTTATTTTTGAGACAGAAGGTGTGTGTGGGGGAGGGGCAGAGAGAGAGGGAGACACAGAATCCGAAGCAGGTTCCAGGCTCCGGGGCCCTCAGCACAGAGCCCGACGCGGGGCTCCAACTCACGACCTATGAGATCACGACCTGAGCCGAAGTCGGATGCTTAACTGAGTCCCCCGGCTCCCCTTAAAGACCTTCTAAATAACTCACAAGCCAGAGAAGAAATCATAGTCTCCTGGAAACTGCAAACATTTACCAGCTCGTGCCCACACAAACACTGCAGTTCCAGGTCGTAGGACTTCGCTAACTTGGTTGTGAGACTGCTTAGCTGAGCGCAGCCCTCGGAACCACACCCTCACCCCAAAGAAAACAAAAAGAAGGGAATAACAGGAGCATAGACACGGATGGGCTGGAGTATGGAGGAAACATCGAGAGCACAGTGTCAGTACGACAGGTGAAAGCCAAATTATATTAACACACCTCTGGCAACATTGGCTAGACAAAAAAATTAGAAAGAAAAAATGTATTTGGTAACACGAGGCACGTTGTTAACACCTCGGCAAGGCTGACCTGGGATAAAAACCAGGGAGAGCAGGAACAAACAATGCCACCTGCACAGCAACCATGTGCCAAAGCTTCAGGGATAATCGTGAGCAGATTGATGTAACCAAAAGCTTTAAACCTTAGAGGGAATGGAAGAGGTTCCAGCACAGTGCAGATTTGCAAGATGACTCAAAGACTCATGGAAATACGATGAGACTTCCAAGCGTTAAGGAAAAAGAATAAATGTTCAAAATCCACAAAACCCATCCACGGCCGGACGATTTTTCAGGTAGCGTTGACCAAACATTTAATGAACAGGTGATTCCTGACTTTCACATGTGGTCATCAGGATCTAACAAAAGGGAAACCTTCACGGCACCTTTAATCAGCCGGTAGAGCTTTGGTAAGCCATCCCCATATGCCTCGTACAAGAAGAGAATTTTATAGACCAATCTCGTTTACGAACATAGGATACAACCCTCAACAGAAGGTTAGCAAACTGATTGTAGCAATGCACTAAACAAATTTTAACGATTTCCCGTCTGAATTTTGCAAAAACCTCTGATCTGGGGTGGGGGTGGGCGGTGGGAATGAGGGTCGGGGGTAGAGGGAAAGGAGGGTCACGAATTCATACATGTTGAAACTGTGTGCTGGGCGTTCCAGAAATCTTATGGCTAAAAGTTTCCACAACAAAGTGATTTGAAGTGTGAGCCCAAACTTCACCACCAACATTGTTCATTCCACGAATGTGCGATTGGTTTCACAACGAACAATTTTTTTGTGTGTGATTGGCTGTATTAACAGATTAAATGAGAGAAAAACAACTATCTCCCAAAATACTAACGCTTCATACCATTTTGCAATAGTATGTGTGTGTGTGCAGGGAAGAAAAGAACATTTTCTTAACCTAATATAGCATACCCAGCAAGAGTCACACAAAAATTGTGAGACACTAGAGGAACTTTCTTTACAACAGAACGGAGTGCTCTCTGACGTCTTTCCTCCTGCGTTCTGGTTGCCGTTTACCTGGTGCCGGGGCTCCCGGGGGGCACAGGGTTGCTGAAAGACAACCCCCAAATACAAGATTAGAATTTGAACTCAGTATTTGTTAGGGGGACATCTTTTCTCTTTTATACCAATTTCTTCTCCGCCTCCCCCCGAAAACCTTTCCTTCCATGTAGCATGAACTCAGTCACCTAACACCCCTTTCTTCGTATCCCTTTGTGGCCCCAGGCCCGGCCCCCCTGGGGGGAGGCTGTGATGAGGTGGCTGGTGACACTGGAGCCAGGACCCCCCTCAGGGGCACGTGGCCTATCCAGCGGGCTCAGTGCTCTCTGCTGTTGTCTTGTGATGCTTAACAGTCTCGTCCATGGCCTTGGGCTCAGTCCGCTGGATGGAGTGTGAACAGAGGAGGCTCATCGTGTGTCTGTTCTGCCGCTGGCCGCCCCCTTCACATGCAGCCATCACGAGGCCCCCGGAGCACAGGGTCTGGGCGCCTGCAATGGTGGGGTTCAGGGTGATGTGCTCCGTCTCTAGCCCAGTGCATGGGGAGGCTTCCCCGAGAGGCACCCTTCCTTTCTCCGAGCTGGCGAGTTCTTGTGAGTCCCCTGCACTGGCCGTTCCAATAACCCTGAGAACCAGGACATGGAGGGGGAAAGACGGGGGTCCACAGCTCCCCTTCCTTCTGTCCTTGTTGGGGTGCTGGGAGGAGCGTGGAACCAGAGCCTTGAGGTCGGTCCCGTAGAACTTCACTGTTGTGGTAGGAACGAAATACGTAAGCATGTAAGAGCGAGACACACGTTGTGTAACTTCAGGGATTTGCTTGTACAAGTTACATACCCTCATATTTACCTTGAAACTGGAGTTGTACAACACAAATGGTAAACTTCGTTCTAGGAACTTGCAACCCAAAATTTCCTAGACTTAGGATGACGTTAAATAGCACGTAAACATCCTGACAGGTTGGAGGAAGACGGTGGAATTGTACAAGGGCTCTGCGTCGCTGGTTTGCCGGGACCCCCAACCTCAGCGCGGCCGGGCTCTCGTCCTTCCCCCTTCGTGTGGGTCCCTGGGCCCTTCCCGAGTTCTCTGTGTTCTGCTGGTCATCAGGTGGGCAAATGTGCTGACTTGGGGGGTTAAAACTGGGAAGCCCACTTGTCCGCATATATAATATAATCTCTAATAGTAGCATTTTCTCAAATAGAGCTGATATTATGACCTATGGCTGCTTGGATTTTGACTTAGTTTTCAGTTGCTTCAGAACCTGGGTAGGAAGGGGAGGAATATTTGGGGCTCAAACAAACTCTTGGGCTGGTTTGGTTGTGTCCACTGGAAAGCCCAGAAGCCACAGATAGACTCTTAAAACTAACATGGGAGTTCAACAAGGTTGCTGGATATAAGACAAATGCATATGCACACACACACACACGAATGCACACACACACCAGCATCAAACAATTAGAAAATGGAAGTTAAAATTCCAATTTCACTTATAACACAAATGAAGTATGTAGAAAATATTAAAGAGCAAACTGAAAAATCTACTGAGATACATAAAATAGATGTAATATTAACTGAGGGGGGGGCGCGCCTGGGTGGCTCAGCCGGTTGAGCATCCTACTTCAGCTCAGGTCATGATCTCGCGGTTCGTGGGTTCGAGCCCCCCATCGGGCTCTGAGCTGACAGCTGAGAACCTGGAGCCTGCTTCGGATTCTGTGTCTCCCTCTCTCTCTGCCCCTCCCCTGCTCACACCATCTCTGTCTGAAAAATAAATAAACGCTAAAAAATCAAAAAAATGTTAACTGATGGGAAGATTGACTATCATAAAGATGGCAGTTCCCCCCAAAGTAACCTATACATTTAAAGGCAACAGCATTAAATTCCATAAGAAGTTTTTCACAGAACTCGACAAGGTGACCCTGTGACCCACATCCATGTGTCAGGAGCCCAAGTGACAAGACAACTTTGCAGAATGAAGGTTGGGATATTTGACCCATAGAAGATACTAGGACTCGCTTAAAGCTGTGGAATTTATTTAGAGTCCTGGTTGGATGCAAGAACGAACAGTGAACTATTCCCCCAGAAAGACAGTCTGGTACGTGCGGGTGTTCAGGGAGGCAGAGCTATGGACAGGAGCGTGAGAAGCTGGCTTCTCCCGGGGTGGGGGGGCGGGCGGTGAGGACAACCACGGAAGGAAGGCACTCGAAAATAAAGGGAGAGCTGCTTCTTATTTTTTTTTTTCAACGTTTATTTATTTTTGGGACAGAGAGAGACAGAGCATGAACGGGGGAGGGGCAGAGAGAGAGGGAGACACAGAATCGGAAACAGGCTCCAGGCTCTGAGCCGTCAGCCCAGAGCCCGACGCGGGGCTGGAACTCACGGACTGCGAGATCGTGACCTGGCTGAAGTCGGACGCTTAACCGACTGCGCCACCCAGGCGCCCCAAGAGAGCTCCTTCTTATATGCACACATATAGGTACCAGTGGATTCAAGACTTAGGTTGGAAAGGCAAAATTTAACTTTTAATAGATATAAAGAATATCCTTATGATATCACACTGAAGAATTCTGTGAATAAGATATGTTTTTTTAAATTTTTTAATCTTCATTTATTTTTGAGAGAGAGAGAGAGACGGAATCTCTCTCCTGCTTTAAGAGAAAAAGGTCTCTCCCTGAGCAATCACGCACTAAGCACCACCGGCAGCCGATGAGGAACAGCCACAAATACAGGCTTGTTCTCCAGTGTTGTGTTTAAAACAACCGTCCCCAATTTCCTCTAAAACCTAAAAAAGCTGACCTTCCCCTTGTCTCTTTGGACTTGGCCTGGGGTTTACCATAGTTTACTCACCCTGAACTGCTATTCCGGAATCAAGTCATTTTGCTAATGAAATAACTTCTAAAGGTTGACAAACGAAAATCTGACATTACTACCCTGAGGGAGCATCGGACCCCACAGATCAGGGGCTCGGTCTCGGAAGGCCGTCCCCCACTTCGGATGCCAGTCTCCGGTCCAGACTGTCACCTGTGCTCCTGACCCCACCGGCTGTAGATCAGAAGTGCCCAAGACCTTCTTGGGTTCAATTAATTTGCTCGAGCGGCTCACGGAACTCAGAGGAGCTGCGGTTTATTAAGAAAGAACGGGACTCAGGAACGGCCAGATGGGAGACGTGGACGCAGGGCAGGTGTGGGGACGGGGTGGTGACCTTCCACCCCCTCTCCACGTGCGTCACTCCCCCCAAATCCCCGCGTGTCCACCGACCCAGAAGCCCTCCAAACCGTCCACGGGGGTGATTGACGAAACCTGCGTGATTGACAAAACCCTCGGCCACTGGTGGTTGAACCCAACCTCCGCCCCCCCCCCCCTCCCATGGAGGTCAGGGGGTGGGATGGAAAATTTCAACCTGTAATCCTGTGATTGTTTCCCTGGCCAGCTGCCCCCACCCTTAGGGCTTTCCAAAGGTCACCTCGTTAACACAACAAAGGACACCTTGGTCACTCTCAGAGTTTAGGGAATTCAAAGGGTCTCAGGAGCCTTGTACCAGGAACGCGGAGTGGATCTTACTTGGCAGAGAGGGAATTACCGTTTGCAGAGGAAGCTGAGGTTGCTCCTCAGCTGGCCTGAGATGGCGAGATTATCCTGGATTACGGGCTGGGCCAGTGTCATCACAGGGATCCACAGGCATGCAAGAAGGAGCAGAAGAGAGAACACTAGAGAGACGGCAGAGAGAAGGACTCAGCCCTACGGGGCTGGCTGTGCGGGCCGAGGACAGGACCAGGGACCGCCCGCAGCCCAGGAAGCTGGAAAGGCAGGGGGACGGTCCTGCCCTGGACCACCTGAAGAGGGGGAGACCCAGTTCTGGACTCCAACCTCCAGAGCGGTGAGATGATCTGTTTGTGGAGCCCCCCTGCAGCCACTACAAGAGCTCAGGTCCCACCTGGGAGGACGTGGTGATGTCTGTAAAGAGAAGAAGTTCTTGCCCACCCGGGCGAGAAGACGGAAAGATGCTGAGATGGCTCTGGCCCATTAGATGCCCCTCATTACGGGAGGGGACAGAGCAGTCTGGGCGCGGTCGGCAGGGAGAAGCGCAGGACCGGGCTCGGTGTCGCATCGCTGGGCGTGGGTGCGCGTGGGCCCCTGCAGAAGGCACTGAGCTGTGCTAAGGGATCTCCATGGTGATGGGCTGGTGTCAGCGTCAGTGAGTGAGAAGGAAGGAAAAACCGCCAACACGTTAACCTGTGTCAGATTCAGTTGGCGAGCACAAGAGGGACTGATACGCGATTTTTGCATTTTTTGCAGGTTTGAAACACTTCTAAATTTAAAATGTTTTTAAATAGGAAAAAGGCGATGAACGAACAGAAACCAAGAGATCCAGCACCCACACTCGGAGCCCAACTTTCAGCGTTCGGGGGTAGCGTAAGGCCTGACGCTGACACACCGGGTTTGTTTTAACAACCGAGGAAGGCTCTAAGCGCTGTGCTATAACCGAAATCCGTTCGGGAGGGCAGAAACGGGGCAGGCCTCACTGCAGAGCTCGGCTCAGACCCCAGCTTCTTCCTGAGACCAGAGCCTTCCACGCTCTGGTGCTGCCGATGTGCTCGGGGGCCCGCATCCGCCTTGCCGACGTCCCGAGGCGCTGTGAGCGGGGACCACGGCCAAGCGGGCTCAGTCCGCGGTGCTCCCTGTAACTTCAGACAGGTGTGCACGCTTCCCAGCTGCTTGGCAATTTTCCGGTTAGTGTCTTTCACTTTCAAATACAGAGTAGAGAGGACTGTCCGCCGTATGTACCCGGCAGAAGTGACCGGAGCCGCAGATTAAAAGCGGAAACACTTCGTAAAGTGTGCTAAGTGAACATTAACTACTCATCATAGATACTTGTTAAAAATAAATAGTAGATGATAAACAGCAGCCATTGCCGACTGCGCTGCAAATCTCAGAGTTAATTAATACCTCTCTTAACGCAAATAGTCGACATCCTCCGGCCGTGGGCCTCTGAAAATCCTTTGATAAACTATCGTTTCCCCTAAATTATACGTATAAGTACAGTCTTCGTGTTAAATGGGTTTCTAACATATCTCAGCTTCCTCGGCCAATCAAGGGGCTGGTTTGGATTTCCATGGCCCTGGTGGGATTCGTCCTGGAGACACTTTGCGAGGAAGTGACTTTTCTTTTACGGATCCCTATCAGTTCACCTCGTCGCCTCTACGATCTTTTGGCGGTGAACTTACGATAGCTCCTGACCAAACACGTTTAAATACAAACAAATTCTGTCCATCTGCCAGACCCCCCGATCCTAAAATGCCCACTGTTTTGCACAGTGTGAACTTTGGCAAATTAAAAAGATATTTGACGGGAAGTAACTAAACAGAAGTAAAATTTAAATGAAATTCGACTCCAGGAACTCCTGCTCTCGTTACCTGGAGTTTGCGACTCGTGTCGCATGAGGTGAGATGCTTCCCCCGACGCCAGTCACACATCACTGCCAGGTTGGACATCTCCGATTTGCGGAGTGGAGCGAATCTCGAAGACAAACACAGCTGTACCCGAGCGCACCCTCGCAAACTGACTCCACACATCGTCACCCCGCAAACGCACCTGGGCGGCTACCGCGAGGCACGGCCTGTATGCGCTTGTGTCATAAACGCCCTGCAGACACAAACCTGCCATTGAAGGAAGTTCCCACAGTGCGACCCGCTCCAAGGGCGGGTAGTGGGGACCCAGGGAAGGGGTCGGAGAGCAACAGGTGTGGCCTGTCGTGAAGGAGGCGGGGCGCCAGCTCTCCAGGGGCCGTGGGACCACCCAGATGCTAATTAAACGTGGGGGCGGCACCCAGCGGGCTGGAAGGCCGGCCTCGACGAGGAGCGCACAGAGCCGCTGTAGGAAGTGCTCTCCAAAGCTAACACGCCGGGAGAGCCAGGCTTTCCGGAACTGCTGACCGTCTAGTTCCTCCTCGATGACCAGTCGGAGCCAGATGTACTCAAGCAAGGGCGGAAATCCGTGGCCACGGAGGATGAGCCTCGTTCTTAAGCAGATTAGCTGTGTCTCGCCAGGCATCACGAAGGGATTAAAGACGGCGTTATTCATCACAGACAGCCTGCAGAATTCTCCCGAGCCGTGCAGATCAGCAGAGAGGAGGTCCCTCCGCCGTACGCGGGCATAGGCGCTCCGGGGGCTCCGCGTGAACCCCACCGCACACGCTGCTGCCTACCTGCGTCCCACGACGGCAGCTGTCACAGTCCTCTGTCGGCTCGGGGCCGCTCTGGGACGTGCAGCCGCGAGGAGTGAGTTGTGGGGGAAGCAGAAAGGGTAGACTGTCCCGGGTATGAGACGCGGCCAGCATGACCTGTCCCCTGGGAGGGGAAGGGCGGCACAGGGGCCGAAATTTGAAACTTTCACGTGTGTCCCAAACGGGACCAGAGATGGTCGTGGGGGAAATAATTAAGGAAGATGCAGTGAAAGTACGTAAGGTTTGTTCCGTCTGTGGTGAACTTCCTCCTTGGTTAGGAGGTCACGGCTGGGGAGAGGTAAAGACGGAAATAAGAGGGAAAACAAATGGAACAGAAGGACAAAAGAATCTTCAGATGGAAATAAAGACGCTGATTCGAACGCTCTATTTCCGTAAGAACCCCGAGTTGTCTCCGGGGACAAGTGCGTGACTGGATGTGTCCTTGTGTCCTTTCATTGTGTGTCGCTGTTGGGTGGGTGACTCTGAAGGAGCCCGGGGACCCCCAAACCACGGCCGGCCATCAGCGGTGGGTCCGGTCACGCACGCACACGCCCCCTCGGCACCCGCTCCCCCGGCACCTGCCGCGCCTCAGCCTCCTCGGGGTCCTGTCTTGGCCCCAGGTCAGCGCAGCCCCGTAAGGGCCTTTCCGAACACAACGCTGCTTCCCACAGACTGGCCGTGCACGCAGACAGACGGACGGAGCTCCCACCCGCAGCCACCCGCCGGGACAGCGAGCCCTCACCTGTGACCGCCCCTGGGGAAGCCCGGCCGGAAGTCAGCTGTCGTCTACAGTGACAGTTCAGGTGCTGAAGTAAGTTCTGGAACAATCAGCCCCAAATGCCTCCGCTCCAGTGACAATGACAGCTGTCCTGATTTCTGTCCCTGCTTGCACCTTGGCCAACCAGAGACCCAGGTGTGCCCCCCACCCTGCCCCAGTCACCGGGGCGCCCCCTTCCCCAGGCCCGTAGCCTCCCCGCTGAGTCCTTGTGTCCTGGGGCTCCCGCTGCCCTGCCTGCCCTGGGTCTCTGCCCCACCACACCTTCTGCGGCACCACCGACGGAGTGGCCTCTGCCTGGTCTTGCATGACGGCCCTCCTTCATTTCCCCTCCTGAGTCCCCCCATGTGCTGGGCCAGCCCACCCCCGATGGTACCCCGGGACCTGTCAGCCTCCAGCTCACTGCAGAATGAACCTCCGCTCCATATCCCCAGCCTCCCCAGACCCCAGCCCTCTGTGTTTTCTCGAGCTGCAATCCTGACGCCCCCCAAAAAGGCCTCTGTTCTTTCGATTTGCCTCCTGTCTTCGGTTGAAGCCCCCCCGGGAGGCCCAAACCCGCTGTGTCCCCTCCTCACTGGTCCACGCGTCCCGGTGGGAGACACACGGCCTGGCCAACCCGTCCCGTGACTCGAGGATGGCTGCCCCATGAAGGACGGGAGACGAGTGTCCGATCGCCGAACCGTGCACCCGATCCTGTAATTGTGCAACGCTCCTTTTGCACGGCAGCGATGAGGACAGAGAAGAACCTGCCACACACGTGGAACCCTCGGCCGTCTCCCTAGGAAGGCCTGCTAGGGGAGCCAGAGGGGAGCCTGGGGACACCCCCTGAACACCGCCCGGAGGGGAGCGCTGGAGACGCCCCTGAACACCGCCTGGACGGAGGGGAGCCTGGGGACACCCTGAACGCCACCCAGATGGAGGGGAGCCTGGGGACACCCCTGAACGCCGCCCAGACGGAGGGAAGTGCTGGACCCTCGGACTGTGTGCCCCATCTCCAGGGCCCCGCCTGCCACCTCTTGTGCCCCATGATGGACAATCAGACGGTCCTTATAAGATACCCTGTGCAACATGTTTTCCAATAAAACCCCATCAAGGGTGCGTTTGTTTGACGTCTTCTTTAGCTACCAGAGCTCTTAAGCTTGGGAGGCCCTCGTACCCGTGACGAAGCGGATTCCAGGAAGCACAGTGGGAATTCTACCCGAACTCACAGACGTGCCTGGATCTCTCTTTTGGAACGGCCTGCGTTCTCCGCATTCGGAAGCGGCCCCTGCACCGCCTCGGCACCCTCCTAGGCCCTCCTCTGTGTTCTGAGATGTCACTGGGGCACCTGGGCTGCCCAGGTCATGACCTCACGGTCGTGAGTTCAAGCCCCCTGTCAGGCTCTGTGCTGACGGCTCAGAGCCGGCGTGGGCTCCACTGTCCCCCTCTGTCTCTGCCCCTCCCCTGCTCGCACGCACACGCTGGTCGACTTTAACTAAATAAACATTAAAATAAAAAAAAAACGCCAGTTGCTTTTTAAAATGTTTATCTCTAAACCACATCCTGAAACTAGCTGCCTGTTACATGAATGTCCACAAACCCACAGACGCTTTGGCTAGTTTTCTCATGGTTTTTCCCAAGTTCTGGTCGGCCGTCCACCTGTTGGGGCTGGTCGCCTGCTGTCATCGCGGTTCCTCAGGACGGCTTCCCTGGCGCGGGCGGGGACGCCCCGGGCCGTCTCCTGCGGGCCTCACACCATGGTCATGACCCTCAGTGCCGCCGGCTGGAACCTCCGGATCTTTCTCTTCAGGGCCTTGGAGGCCTTGATCCGGCACACTTTGGGCACGGGGGGCAGGGGCGGCCTGCGGGCGGCTGGGGCCCGCGGGAGCTGTGGGGGACGCGCCCCAGGCCAGGCCCCGCCTTCTGAGTCACTGCTGCTGGACTCCTTGTCCCCAAAGCAGCTGGCAGTGTGGTCGCTGGCCCTGTCGTCCTCGCTGGTCTCGGTGGCAGCGGACGGAGGCAGGGAGGCACCCTCGGCAGAGTGCTCGGAGCCCTCTGACTCGCTCCTGGCGCGGGGGGCCCGGGGGGGCAGCCTGGGCCTGGCCCGGACGCACACGGGCCGCTGCCCGCCCCCTCTGCTCACTGCCGGCCTGTGGGGCCCCAGGCCGCCCGAGACCTCCACGGAGGACAGCCACCGGCGCTGTTTCTGTGCCTCCCCCCCGGCCGCCACAGCAGCCGCTTCTGAGGGGAACAAGGCCAGCGCGGGGCCCCCGCGGGCCTCCCGTCGGGCCACCAGCAGGGGCACCAGGAAGGGCACGGGGTAGAGTCTGGGCTCGGAGCAGGACCGGCTGGGCGCCACCCCGGCCGGCGTGGGCCTCCTCCTGAGACCGGCCCCCCACTCGGGAGGCAGCTGGGGGGTGGCGAGGGCACCCCCCGCTGGCGGTTGCCCCCCAAACCTCAGGACCTTGTCACTGGCCCCTCTCCTGATCTTCACAGCCTTTGTCCTGGGGGCGCCCGCTTTTAGCCCCGGGAGAGCAGCTCCGCTGACAGCAAATGGGGGGCGGCCACACCCCTCGGGGGCCAGAGCGGGGCTCTCTCCTCCTGCCTTCCTGGCAGGCGACAGGACTGTCCTCTCCTGACTGCTGGCGGCCACCTGGGCACGCCCACACCTCGGCGGAGGGGAGCCCAGCACGGTGTCCCCACGGACGCAGCCACTGGAGGGCTTGGGTCCCCCCTTTGGAAGGCTGCTGGGGCGCGGGGTGCCCACACCCTGCTGCTCGAGGCGGTCCCTGCTGGCGTCCCCTCTCTGGGCCAGCCTGCCCGCTCCTGCTCTCCCGGGGGTGCACACTAGCTTCTCTAGGCCGTCTGGACCGTCTGCTCTCTGGCCACCAAGTGCCTGCAGGGATGGGGGCCCCTGCTCACCCACGCTGCTCCTCGCGGGGGTCCCTCGGGCCCGCAGCCTCAGTAGCCTGTCTATATAGGCTGCAGCGGGGCCGGCCTCAAGGACAGGTCTTGTCGGGATCGACGGGCCTGTGGGGCCGGGAGGGGGCTTCCTAGGGGGTGGCTGGGAGTCGGCGTGCAGGGCGTCCCTGGGCAGAGCGAAGAGCGGGCTCTGCAGAGCTACAGCGTGCAGGGGGCTGGGGTACGGGTACACCTCCCTGCCCCCCATGGACACCAGGTCACGCCGGTACTTGGGGTCCGGCCCGTGGGCTGGCAGCCCCATCCCGTGGCAGAGGAGGGTCGCGGATGTGGGGTCTGTGCTGGCTTTCTGGGGCACCACCGCAGACGGCAGGACTCTTTCGAGATCACCTGGGAATGAGAAGGACGAGCACACAGGTGAATCGGGGAGAACCCAGCACAGCCCCAGTGTCACTTCCTGCCCGGCAGGAGGCAGGCCGGCGCAGTGCCCCCTGTGGGCCTGGGGGGCTGGGGAAGGGTCTCACCGGCCGCTAGCTCCGCCCCCTTCCCAGGGCCTCCCCGTCGCAGGTGCACGGCAGAGCCCGCACTCAGCCTTCACCCCGCGTCTGCAGGTGCCCAGAGAGATGGGTGCCTGTGACCGCGCGGGGGGCTCCGGACCCGCCCCCAATCCATGGAGGCGCTGACGGAGAGGAGATCGTGGAAAGGTCCACCAGGACCACCTGGCACGGCTAGGCCGGGTCTGCTCCTACAAAGCTAACAAGGCCCAAAGATGAAGCCTTTTCTTTTCGGGACGGACCGAAGGAAAACGGAGACTCTCCCTTGAGCCTGGGCGAGGGAGGCATCCACGTGGGAAATGAACGCTCTCCGCGTCGCTCTGGGTCCTGAGCCCCCTCCAGTTACGGAGACGCGCCGTCAGGCTGTGTGAGGTTCCGGAAGGACTTTTACAGTAACTTTCTGATGTCCACATAAGTAATAAGAAAGAACGCTTTTGGTCACGCCAGCCTTGCTGTAATGAACGGAAGCGGGCCCTTGATTCCTGTCTATCGAAACACCAAGAAAAGCCCCCAGAAACTTCGGAGGGGCACCTGTGGGATGAGCCCAGCGCCAGACGCGGACGGGGCTCCGGCTCAGTGCTCAGTGATGCAACAGCCGCCCCCTCCCCCGCCCCCTGCCCCCACCCCCCCCCCCCCCCCCCCGCAGTGGGGCCTCCCGCCTTCCTGGCTCTCCTTTACCTGTAGACACCGGCCTGGGCCTGCACTCCCCCTCCTCGGTGGCCTGCGGTCTACAGGTGGGCAGGGGGGCTCCATGCACGGTGGTGTCGTCGGCTGACCGGGGCCTGGCCGTGGGGTCAGCTGGCAGCAAAGTGCCCAAGGAGTACACGCGGTCACTGCTCACGGACGTGCGGGAGGCCGACAGGGAGCAGGAACCACCATCACTCAGCTCGTAGAAGCCTAGACAGGGTGGATGGAGGCGGTCAGCGCTCCCCCGGGCGGCGGCCCCTTTCCTGCCCGAGGACGCCCCTGTGCTGGGGGGGCTTTGGGATCTCGTCAAGGCAGGCACCTGGGGAAGGTGGCCGGGGACTCCTGAATGCCCAGGAGTGCTCCCCATGACTGTCCACTGTTGCCCCACGAGCAGGCCAGTGGGAGCCCCCCACGCCCCACCACTCGCCCCCCTCCTCGGCGAGTGGCTGTTCCGTGACCGTTAACCTCCGGCCCCTGCGGGGCAGGCCTCTGGCATCCTTCTCCCTCCCTCCCCCGTGCTGTGGGGTCCACCCAGGTGGCAATCAGAGGGGGCCACCGGGGGCCCCCCCAGCCTGGACCTGCCGAACACACTGCACACCCAGGCCAGGCCGTGGTTGTGCAAGTTTACAACAGGAAGAGACGGCATCCAGTGCTGGGCGTGGTCCCCTGGGTTTGCCACTCGAGCCAGCGTCTGGACAGATGGGATTACGTGCCCTGGACAATGGCTCCGGAACGATTTCCCTGCAGCTTCACAGTAAGGGACACGGGCAGCTCCTCGTCATCTGTGACCGGTTACACAGGCTTGAGCCGGATGGAACGGCTCTTCGCCACCTCCCGTGAGCCCAGCCCGAGCAGACCCCGAATCGTCTCCGCCCGGAGAGGCGAGAGGCTGGCGAGCCTTCCTCCATCAGAAGCAGCGCTTCCCGTGCTAGGCCCTCTCTCCGTGAACACACACGTGCACACTCTCCCGGGTTCCGAAGCACATTTAGGTGCCAGGAGAGAAGGGTGGCGTCTTCAAGAGCCCTCGGTAACGGGGCCCCCCGGCTCGGGCGCCGTGCCGTCGGGGGCGGGCTGAGGACACAGGCGGGGCCCAGGAGGGGTGACGGAAAGGGGGCACGCGGGCTACCTGAGCTGGGCCTGCTGTCACTGTCGGCCGCCTCGCCGCAGGGTCTGCACACGTCCAGCTGCTCCAGCTGGGGTTTTAGGCCGACGTCCTGGCGTCTTAGACGGGCCTGCGAAGGGACAGCATGGGAGAGAAAACCGTCTCGAGTACAGAAGCCGAGCGCACGTGACGCACGTGACGTCTGCACTGGGCATACGGCTTACACCGCTCCCTCGGAGCCAGTCCCCTGCTCTCTGGTCACCGGAGGAAAATGTCCACGACCCTTCCCTCTTCACACCTCTGTCCCCCTTCAACGGCAGGCTTAAAAAAATCGGCAGTTCCCAGTCAGGCATTTCTTTGTAAGGGCAGACTGATACAGTCTATGCGCATAAAGTCAGGATCCAAAACCACACCTGGGGCGCCCGGGTGGCTCAGTCAGTTGAGCCTCCATGACTTGGGCTCAGGTCACGATCTCGCGGTTCGTGGGTTCGAGCCCCGCGTGGGGCTCTGTGCCGACAGCTCGGAGCCTGCTTCGGATTCTGTGTCTCCCTCTCTCCCTGCCCCTCCCCCCACGCACGCACGCGCTCTCTCTGTGTCTCTCAAATAAACGTTAAAAATTTTTTTAAAAAGCGGCACCCGGCACGCGCCACGGATACGTGTGCTGCTGTCCTCAGTTTTACGCAAGAAGCTACCTCCTCATGCTCACGGGTAACAGACCTGGAGTCTGGTGCCCACAGTGCCGTATTCGTTTACTCAGCAGACCTTGGGTGACCTTCTCACTTTTGAAACTGACAGGAAGCCCCCCCGGAGAGAAAAAGTCCCCCTTCCGCATGTGTCCCACACCCCATTTTACAGGTTCTTCCAGGCTTCACGGAGCCTCAGGGACAGGGACAGAGGCACGGCGGGAGAGGACAGTGCCTGCACTCAATGAGCCTCAAGATCTGCCTGAAATCTTCTTGGTTTAGAGGCTCACATCTTAGCCCTGCCTTCAGAGGCTCTCTCCCCTCCAGGCCTCAGCTTCCCCAGCCGTAAAATGGGTTATTATGAGCGTCAGCCACACACCTGTGTGTGTGTATTTATGTAACACCCGTGTAACACGTGTACGTGGTTAATACTCATAGTCCGTACTCACACATGTTCGCACACGTAGATAACGTACGTGCGGGACACCCAGAGCACTGACCGTTTAACCAACGCGGATTTCCTTCTTTCGATTATAAAACAACACCGCTCTCAAGGTCTGCTGTGCCGATTTCTTGTTTTCGTCAACAATGAAGTTTAAGGCAAATAATTAATGAATGTAATTACGTGGTTCGCCCTGTTTGAGAAAATGATTGTGCTTCAGACTTTTACATAGAAAGTGAACAATTCCCCTGAGCCCCCAGTTACGGGACTCAGGGGAATGAATTATTCCAGCAATCCCAATACCGTGAGAACTCAGTCCAAGGGAGAGGCAGGCAGCAGTAATGTGCGCTTCCGGCGAGGGAATCACGTGGGCACAGAGTGTTCAAATCCCAGCCCCCGGGAGGTTAAGTGGGTGAGAAGCCCAGGGCCTGACGCTGCCCCCGGTGCGTCCTGAGCCACCGTGCTGAGCGCCCCTTTCCGCCAGGACCCAAACCAGGGCTCTCAGAACAAGCTCCAAGTGTTACAGCGAGAGTCTCACAGCCGCAACACGGTCAGACAACACGGCAAAGATCAGACTTGAATTTAACAAAAATGTGATAATCCCAGAACCATCCAGTCTAGCCTAAACATCCTGGCTTCTTACCTTGATTATTTTTCCAAAGGGAAACATTACCCAGGTGAACGTCAGTCGCAGAGAGAGCCAGGCAAAGATGGGCTTCTCACGTAAAGAATACTAGATCGGGCAAAGGGGCTAGTGTAGATTTTTACTGCAAATGACTTTTCTTTTCCTGTCAGTGGCAACGGGAAATCAACCACGTCGCCCTGTCAGGTCATACCTCAACGCTTACCAGCATCGACCTGACCTCTTCTCTTCCAAATCACCGTGCTCTCATCCTTCTGAAGGAGGAGATCACCCTGGACGCCCCAGTTGGCTTTCTTCCTCCCTCTCTGAACCCCTTTCCGAAAAGAAAAAAGTCCCCCCTGTGTGCTTGTGCTGAGATTCACTGCTTTGTGATTAATGTTTGGCCGACCAGGCCTTCAGTGGGTGGTTTCTGATTAATGCCGAGAGGCCACGGACACACAGGGTCCCGGGGATTCACAGATGATTTACCGCATCCTCAGGGCCCTGCACGTCTACAGGGCTTCACCATTCTGGATTTACACCGTCCTCCTTAACCCTTCCCCCGTCCCTCCCTCACTTGGGGTTTTTATGTCTCAGCTTTTCATTAACTCCTACTTGGCGTCTAACTTTGTGCAAAGAGTCAAAAGTCCCTTCTGAGACCAGGATAAAGCATAATCCAGAGTATCTCCACCCGCAGAGTATCTCCACCCATGTATTTCCACAGGGAAAACATCATTCCAAACTCGCTGGGTGAACGTGACCGTGGCAGTCACGTGGATTCTCTTCGGAGCAGCCCGCAAGTCGCTGGGGTCACGTCCTCCCCAGCCCTGTCCCCAGCATTCGGGCTCACCATCAGGGCGGAGCATGGTGTCAGAGTCCCCCAAAGCTGCGTAAGGGGGCCTGGGGTGGGGACAGCACAGCCACGGTTCCCCGGGCACGGGGATCACCTGGGCATCAGTGCAGGTTCCTGGGATCCCCCCATCCCCCTCACCTGAGACTCTCGGCCACACCCGGGCACCTGCATCTTGACAAGCCTCCCGCCAAGGCTTCCTGTGACCATGAGAAAGTCTGACAACTGCATCCAGGGAACGCCATTAAAAACAAATATTCGGGTCATCCCTTCCTTCCTTTGAAATGCTTGCTTTGTGAACCGCGGGAGAACGGCCTGGTTCCCACCTGTTTCTCCTGCCTGCCATCCGCAACTCAGCACTGTTGTCTCCTCAAACCTTTAAGGCAGATTCAAAGGGTAAGAACTGAGATCTGCCCTCAAGTTCAGGACAAGCGATGGCCTCTAGAACCCCTTTATTCTCTCCTTGAAAGCTGAGCCTGCGCAAAGGAAAGATTTCACACAGGAATTCCGTGGCTAGCACACGCACCCCGTGGGCAGGGACGCGTCACTACCCAGCTTGAAAAGAGGCCCGTCGATCAACAGCAGAGGCTCCAGGGTCACACACACATCAGCCTCACGGATAAGAGACGGAAGCCGCGCACGGTCCTGTGGATGCCCTGCCCTCACCGGCGACCTTGAGCAAGTTCATTTCCCTGTGAGTGCATGAAGCAGGCATGGCGGGTCCAGAGAACATCCCAGACATCGTGTTTACAGCTGCAGAGTCAGCGCGCTCTTGCGGTATATCTAATGCCAGAACCCGCCAGTGAAAAGGGATCATCGCACGCTGCCTCTGTTGGGACAAGTCACGACCAGCCAAGTCAGCTACTGGGAAATTCTTCCGGAAAAGATTTCACCTCAGGGTCCTCAGAACCCTTTCTTCAGCTTCCACCGGAGGGCACCTCTCCCACGGACTCCGGAGCGCCTCCTGGTGGCAGCTGGAGCTCCCAGCCTCCCCTGGGGCATCCCCGTCCCTGTGGGCGCTGCGGGGCTGCGGGGCACCTAACCCCTGTGGAGACGGGGACAGCAGCCACTTCTCAGGGAACGAGGAATCTCCCTGAACATGTGAACAGATGAGCACAGGCCTGGCCGCGGAGTACCGGAGGTCACGGGGCATCAGAGACGCAGACGAGGGGACGGTGAGTGTTCTCTTCTGTTAGAGCAACAGAAGTTGTTCCTTTATTTGCTCCCCAAGTACCACGAGGCACCTACCACGCGCTCTTTGGAGACTTTAGATGCCGCAATTCAAAAGGTACAGCCATTTTGGCAAAAGCGTTAACGTGCCAGGCCTGCCGGGTTCCTAATGGCAGTTCAAATCCCGAGCAGCGCTTCCTGGGGAACCCCCGCTGGACAAGACCGCCGAGGGTCAGATAAACGTCCTTCCTGCGTTCATGCCTGCACGGTGATGCGGGGTCCACGCCGGGTGGGCCTGGCCCCCAGCTGTGAGGTCTCCCCGCAACTGCGCTGCGCACAACAGGCTTCTGATCATGGCACTGGTGATACTCCTACCTTTTTCCCTGCGAGAAAGATGTGAAAGCGTTAAGCCCCGAGCTGATGTCACACAAAAGCAATTCCTCTTCTCTTTTGATCACGCAATCCATGCCAAGCACCGTCTGAAGACAAAGTCCGCGCGTTCCTTCTGGCGGCCACGTTAGAAAAGAAAATGAAACAAAAACCCCAGCCCTGTTTGATCGTTTCCAAAGGGCACTGGAAACTGGAGGCTGACGACTCACAAGGCTGATCTGCGTGTTACTTAACCATCAGCTGCCCTCCGACAGTGAGGAGCAGGTCCACACTCCAGCACGCTGTCCTGCACGTCCGTGGCCGCGGTGCGCCGAGCTCCGGGTCACGGGGACCACCGGCTTGCCGAGCGCGGCGGGCGCCACGGGACAGCAGGCCGCCCCGAGAGCCCACCCCTGCCCTCTGTGCCGCCGCAGCTCCGGAGGCAGAGGCTGGTCTGCAAAGGCAGGCACTGGATTTTCCGATCTTGCCACCTCGGTTTTGCAATCTGCAATTCGGGAAGACGACCGACCCCCGACCCACCCACCGGAGTCCTGGCAGGCATCTCAGGACACTGCACTTCCGGATTCTTGAGTCCAGGAACGGTTAACAAGTCCGTCACCTGCCTGAGCTAAGCTGACAGTGAGGGTGCAGATCCTTCCAGGCTGCTTTGTTAAGGAAGCAGCTTTTACACAGAACAGATTTGAATTTCTAATTATAAAAAAAAGAAAATTCCACTTAAGAGTCCTGGAATTAACTCCCATCAGATAGGAATTTTTCTATACAGCCTTTCTGTTTTTCCTTTAAAAAAAAAAATACTGCAATACTGGAAAAATTCCGAGTTGTTTCCAGGGGACGAAGTGAAAGCATACAGCGGACTGAAACCTGGACGAGTGTCTTCAGTCCTGTAAAAAGGAGCTGGCACTTGGAGGGGGCCAAGGAGAAGACACAAAGGCCAAGCAATCCTAAGAGGGTCCCCGGTTCTACCTACGGCCTCAGGGCTGCAGAGAACACGCCTCATTTCACAGGTCAGGTTGCAATTTAAAGTTGACGCTTTCATGGGATACAAGCTTTCCCCTCAACGTGTTCTTTCAACGACGCGATCCCATTTAACCTGAGCACAATGCGGGGACAATTTGGGGTGCGCTCGGCACGCGGGCTATGTCGTCCCTGAACCTACGCAGCAGGGACGCCTGGTATCCGGGGTCTGACCCCACGTAGCCCCCGCCGCCAAGGGAAACCGACCTCAGGCGTTTTCGCCAGAGCAGCACTGGAAGTGAAACAAACAGCAATGCGCGCTCAGAGTCCGTCCGCGCGGGGAAGGAGGCAGAGCCCGGGCGCAGCCGAGGGCGCCTTTCACAATCGGGCTCCTCATCCCGGTGCTTGGCTGCGTCATTTGGAACCGAGCGCAGTCCCCCGGGGTCCCAAAGGGCGCCCTTCGCCCAGTCGCACGGCCCTTACCCGCCGCGCTCCCCCACCAGGTGGCACGGCCCCCCGCCGCCGCGCGCGCCCCAGCCGCCCCGGGGCCCCGCGCTCCTTACCAGCTGCTCCTGCAGCGCCGCCAGCGCCGCCTCCAGCCGCAGCTCGCGCGCGCGGGGGCCGCGGGGGTGCTCGGGGCGCGCGGGCCCGGCCGGGGGGTGCAGGGCCAGGGCGCCCCGCACGCGCGCCTGCTGCGTGTCGCGCAGCCCCTGCAGCTCGTGCAGCCCCGCGAGCGCCGCGCGCAGCCGGGCGCCCACCCTGCGGCGGTCCCAGCCCGCGGGCCCCGGCGGGCCCCCCGGCGCCCACATCCCGCGCCCGTCCCGCCCCGCGCCTGTCCGGCCTCCCCCGGCCTCCCGGAGCCTCCTCGGAGCCTCCCGGCCGCGCGCGCGGCCTCCTGCGCCGCCTCTCCCCGCCCCCGCCCCGCAGGTCGCCAAGGTGGGGTGGGACCTATCGGTGGCCGCGGAGGGCGGTGTTTGCACACGCCCCGAGGTCACAGCGGCCGCCCCCGGGCCCGCCCCGTCGACGGAGCCCCGCGCCCGCCCTCGGGGGGCCCTGGGACCCAAGCTCTCCCTGGAGGCCGGAGGGGACCGAAGGAAAAGGGGGAGCCCAGCAGCAGAGCCGCAAAGGGCCGGAGGGGGAACAACACGGTGAAAGGTTGTGTTTAGGTTTAAAGTAAAAATATAAATTCTTGGCCCAGTAGCGCATTGTGAGGGCCACGTTACCACCGTAAACTCGTTACAGATTTGGAAAGCGTGTTATCCACTTTTCCTGATGCGTATCTGCAGTCGGAATCCTCAGCTCGTCTTTTTTTTTTTTTTTTTTTTTTTTAATAATCGCTTTTTTTGAGATGCTGTGCAGGAATCATTACAATTCACCTATTTCAAGCGCACAGTCCAATGGTTCTTAGTGTGTGCACAACCGTCACAGGGATGTACAACTGTCACCACCACCAGTTTTAGAACATTTTCTCCTCTCCAGAAAGTAACTCTGTACCATTAGCCTCAGCCTCCTCCGCCGCCGCGCCCCCATCCTTCCGCCCCCCATCCTTCCGCAGCCGGTTCCGGACATTTCCTGCCAATAGAATCATGCACCAGGCAGTCCTTTGTGCCTGGCTTTTTTTCTCTTCCCTTAGGCTTTTCCAGGTTCGTTCATGTTGTGGCGTGATCTCCGTCCGTCGTTCCTTTCCACTGGGAGATAATATCCCATTGTTTGGATAGACCACTGTTACGTACCCCGTTCACTTACTGGTGCACGTTTGGGTCGTTGCCACTTTTTGGGCTACTAGCAATATTCTGCTCTGGGTTTTCATGTGCTAGTTTTTAGCTGAAAGTTATTTTCATTTCTTTTGGGTGCAGACCTCAGAGTGGCACTGATGGGTCGTAGGTAACTACTGAGAGCCACCTCTTGAAGGACGACCAGACTACTTTCTGAAGCGGCTGAGCCATTTTGCATTGTCGCCGGCACCGTATGGAGGGTCCAGTTCCGCCACGCGGAGGCCGGCATTTGTCCTTCTGGCTACAACCGTCTGGTTAAGTGCGAAAAGGTGTCTCACTGTGATTTCGATTTGCATCTCCCTATGGCTTCGTGTACATATTGGCTGTTTGTGTATCTTCTCTTGAGAAATGTGTGTTCAGATCCTTCGCCCATTTTTAAAATTGGGTTGACTTTTAATTATCGAGATGTAAGGGTTCGCTCTGCATTCTTTGTCATAAATGTTTTTAGGTCTGTTTTGCACACCCTCTTCTGTTTGATTAGTTTCCTGGCACTTGTCTTGGCCATCGTGGCTTCTTATGACGTGTTGATGCTCAGTAGAGCCTGTCCCGCCACCTGTTCTTGAAGGAGGTCTTGAGTATTCTTGGCACTTGACAATATTATGTAAATTTTAGAATCAGCAGGTAGATCTCTACAAAAATCCTATTGGTATGTTGATGGGGATCACATCAACTTTAGAGTTACATTTGGAGAGAAATGATGTCTTTATAGTATTTAGTTTCCTAATCCATGGACGTGGATTACTCATTTATTTATAAAGATTTTCTACAATGTTCATTGCTAGTCTATAGAAATAAGCAAGAAAGTGACAAGCTGATACTAAAATCCATATGGAAATGCAAGGAGCCCAGAATGGCCAAAACAATTTTGAAAAAGAACAAAGTTAGAAGACTTTGGAAGAAATCTAACAATTTTGCTAAACTTATTCACTTGAATAATTTATGTAGATTTTTTAGGTTTTTTCCATATACGTTCATATTATCTGTGACTAATGGAAGTTTTGATTTTTTCTTTTCCATCCTCATATCTTTTATGTTTCTTTTATATCTATCTATCTATCTATCTATCTATCTATCATCTATCACCTCTCTCTCTCTCTCTCTACTGGTTTTGTTGCAGTGGATAAGACCTCCAGTACACTGTCAGGAGAGTGATGATATCAAGCATCCTTATATCATTTCTAGGGGCAGTGGGAAAGTTTTCCACATTTCACCATTAAGGATGTTTGCTGTATGTGTTTTATCAGATGAAGGAAGTTGTCTTCTACCTAAAATGGATATTGAATTTTACCAAATGTATTTTCTACTATGGAAGAGATTATGTTATTTTTTTCTTTTTTTCTATTAGTATGAATTATGTTAGTCGATTTACAAAAGCAAAGCTAACTTTGCATTTCTGGATAAACCAATCTGGTCATGACTTATTTTCCCCATTTACATATTGCTGGATTTCGTTTGATAGTTTTTTGTTTTAGAGTTCTGCCTCCATTTTTGTGAGACTGGGTCAGCCCATCCTTTTTTCTCGTAAACTTTTTCTTAGGTTTTCAGAATCAATGCTATGCTGGCCTCACGCACTGAGCGAAAATATTCCTTCTTGATACTCAGTGTAAGGGTTTGTGTAAGATTAGGACAATTTCATTCTTAAATGTTTGGTAGAATATTAATGAAGCCATCTATGTCTGGGGTTTGTGTGTGTGTGTAAGGGTTTGCGTAAGATTAAGACAATTTCATTCTTAAATGTTTGGTAGAATATTAATGAAGCCATCTATGTCTGGGTTTTGTGTGTGTGTGTGTGTGTGTGTAAATGTTTTAAATAGTGAACTGAAGTCCTTGAATAGCCGTGTAATTACTCAGACTCTCTGTTTCTTCTTGTGTCAGTTTGTTGCAGTGTTTTTCTCATTGTGATCATATTTTCAATTGTGTTGACGTAAATGTTCTGTAATAGTGATGTGTCTCCCTGCCCAGACTTTTTTCTTTTTTTCTATTTTTTCCATTTGGTTATTTGTGCTTCTTCTCCCTTTCCTCCTGGGTCATCCTTAGCAAAGGTTTAACAATCTTATCAGTGTTTTCAAAGTACCAACTTTAGACTTTGGCGATCCTCTCTGTTTTCGTTTGTTTTCTCATCCGTCAATCTATTTTCCTTCAGCCTATTTGCTCTGGCTATAATTTATCAGATTACCTCTTCTAACTTCACTCACTGACATCTTCCTCCGTTTGACAGTGCCCAGAGCTCATTTGTGGTGACAAGAACTTGTACCTGGAGAAACACTGGGTCCTGCCCCATCTTAGATTGTGCGCACAGTCTTAACGTTGAGAACAAAGCGTGGGGTTGCCTTTCCTGCTTGGACGACATCTGTGTTCGGAGTTTTCTGCAGAGGACAATGAGCGTGACTCTCGTGGACTGGCTTTCGAGAGGGGAAGTCGTGGATACAATCTCAGGGTGTCCTAGAATATGAGAGATAAAAGGAACTTTAGCGACCATGTGCTGTTTTCTTCTGCCATTGTCTCCTGTCCCTCGTGTCAGAGGTGGGAAAGAGGCCCGAAAAGTTCATTTTAACTGACTTGTCTAACCCTCTCCCCATTTCTCATTGTGAAATCAGGACAATAGTGGATTCTGTTCTCTCTCACACACAAGAGAAATGTGTCCTCTATCACAGGTGCCCCCTGAGAATGGGTTTGAGCCCAGGGGACACTTTTGGGCCCAGCGGGAAGGACTGACTTAGGTCTTCACATTGGGTTTGCACCCTGGCCCCGGGCTCCCTCACAGACGGTCTGTATTTTTTTTGGCTTTCTCACCGCTCACCTTATTCCTGTTTTATTGCTCCTATCCTTCATTTTCCATGTTTTATTGATCCTATCCTTCATTTTCCATGAACTTGAAATCCTTGTCCATTTTTGAGGAACTTTATCTTTCTCTGTTTACACCCGGAGAGAACACGGTTTCCTGGGTTCCTGGAGAGCCAGTCAGAACCTGGGTGTGTTTGTCGGGAATCCAGCGTCCTCAGCCAATGCGTCTGACTCTCCCAACCGGCAAACCTGCTGCTACCTGTAATTTTTCACTACGTAAGCACCATCCTCCACGTTTTGTCACATAAGGACACAGACCGGCCAAAAAGAAGGAGAGCTTTTGAGTTTTACCCCTTTATCATCTGTTCTTTTTCTTTTTTAAAAAAAATTTTTAATGTTTATTTTACTTTTGAGAGAGAGAGAGAGAGAGAGAGCATAAGCAGGGAAGGGGCAGATAGAGAGGGAGACACAAAATCCGAAGCAGGCTCCAGGCTCTGAGCCATCAGCACAGGGCCCGATGTGGGGCTTGAACTCACAAACCATGAGATCATGACCTGAGCTGAAGTCAGACGTTTAACTGACTGAGCCACTCAGGTGCCCTTGTCTGCTCTTGTTTAATCACGTCTGTTCTTCTTTAGTCATATTGTCTAAACTATTAGTATTTACACAGTTCTCTGTAAAGGTATGTATCCGTCAAAGTTAAAAACGTGATAGACCTTATTCTCTGGATGATTTTTATGTTACACCATTTTTATTCTGTGGATACAGTGGGTTCTTGCAGCTCTGTGAATACTGACTTTCTATTTTGTTTTTAATGACTTCTGTGTTGCATAGTGTCAGTATTTCTGTTTGCCTTTGGCTCTTTCATGCTGTAGACTTTCCTCACGTGGCTGACGATTCCTGGATGCGGTTTTCCTGTGAGGCGGTAGGAAGGGGTACATCGTCCTTGAATTTGGTGTTGTGGTGGGATTAGAGAGTGCAGAGCAGACCGGGGTGCTCTGTGTGCCCCAGAGTCAGATGTGCAGGGCCGTCCTTGTGGCCCCGGCACCAGACACCCCCAGGTAGGCATTTTATCTCATTTATACGTGGCCGTACATGTAGATTATGGTTTGGTTTTGTTGTCACTGTTGTTTATGGTCATTTTCATCTGGTTTCAGGAGGAAGACATGTGCTCCATGCACTATCTTATATCAGAATTCACTAGAAATTTTTGCCTTTAAGCAAAGTTTTCGCAACAGTCAGAATCCGCTAGAAATTTTTGCCTTTAAGCAATTTTTTTGCAACAGTCTCAAGCTTATGAAGAAGTTGCATGTGCAGTGCGAAGAACTTTCTCCTGTTTTCCCAGAACCGTTGAGAACACTTTGATGACCTGTGGCCCTATTGCCCTTAAAACCTTAGTGTGCGTTTTCTACACACAAAGGCATTATCTTAAGTAAACAAAATTTAATAATTCAAATCAGGAAATTGGTGTTGGTTCTTAATTACCAGGTTTCACCAATTATCCTGTTAATGTCCTTCAGGTCAGAACGATCCCATCCAGACTCGGGCCTTTAACCTGGCCCATCTCGCTGCCCTCTGTGAGCCTGGGGCAGGGGCCCAACTGTTCTTGACTCAAGGCTGCACTTTCAAAGATTACAGGCCAGTTATTTGGTAGGCCACTCCTTGGTGTTGCCTTGTTTCCTCCTGCTTCAGGTTGTCATGCAGGTGAGGCAGGAATGTCACAGAAGTGATTCTGTGCTCTTGTCATGGGTCCTACTGAGGGGCACACACCTTCAACATGCCTATTCCTGACACTTCCCACCGTGATCACTTCATCTCTGTCACCTGTCTGCCAACCCATCTATCCATCCACCCATCCTTCCATCCATCCATTCATCCATCCATTCTATCTATCTATCTATCTATCTATCTATCATCTATCACCTCTCTCTCTCTCTCTCTACTGGTTTTGTTGCAGTGGATAAGACCTCCAGTACACTGTCAGGAGAGTGATGATATCAAGCATCCTTATATCATTTCTAGGGGCAGTGGGAAAGTTTTCCACATTTCACCATTAAGGATGTTTGCTGTATGTGTTTTATCAGATGAAGGAAGTTGTCTTCTACCTAAAATGGATATTGAATTTTACCAAATGTATTTTCTACTATGGAAGAGATTATGTTATTTTTTTCTTTTTTTCTATTAGTATGAATTATGTTAGTCGATTTACAAAAGCAAAGCTAACTTTGCATTTCTGGATAAACCAATCTGGTCATGACTTATTTTCCCCATTTACATATTGCTGGATTTCGTTTGATAGTTTTTTGTTTTAGAGTTCTGCCTCCATTTTTGTGAGACTGGGTCAGCCCATCCTTTTTTCTCGTAAACTTTTTCTTAGGTTTTCAGAATCAATGCTATGCTGGCCTCACGCACTGAGCGAAAATATTCCTTCTTGATACTCAGTGTAAGGGTTTGTGTAAGATTAGGACAATTTCATTCTTAAATGTTTGGTAGAATATTAATGAAGCCATCTATGTCTGGGGTTTGTGTGTGTGTGTAAGGGTTTGCGTAAGATTAAGACAATTTCATTCTTAAATGTTTGGTAGAATATTAATGAAGCCATCTATGTCTGGGTTTTGTGTGTGTGTGTGTGTGTGTGTAAATGTTTTAAATAGTGAACTGAAGTCCTTGAATAGCCGTGTAATTACTCAGACTCTCTGTTTCTTCTTGTGTCAGTTTGTTGCAGTGTTTTTCTCATTGTGATCATATTTTCAATTGTGTTGACGTAAATGTTCTGTAATAGTGATGTGTCTCCCTGCCCAGACTTTTTTCTTTTTTTCTATTTTTTCCATTTGGTTATTTGTGCTTCTTCTCCCTTTCCTCCTGGGTCATCCTTAGCAAAGGTTTAACAATCTTATCAGTGTTTTCAAAGTACCAACTTTAGACTTTGGCGATCCTCTCTGTTTTCGTTTGTTTTCTCATCCGTCAATCTATTTTCCTTCAGCCTATTTGCTCTGGCTATAATTTATCAGATTACCTCTTCTAACTTCACTCACTGACATCTTCCTCCGTTTGACAGTGCCCAGAGCTCATTTGTGGTGACAAGAACTTGTACCTGGAGAAACACTGGGTCCTGCCCCATCTTAGATTGTGCGCACAGTCTTAACGTTGAGAACAAAGCGTGGGGTTGCCTTTCCTGCTTGGACGACATCTGTGTTCGGAGTTTTCTGCAGAGGACAATGAGCGTGACTCTCGTGGACTGGCTTTCGAGAGGGGAAGTCGTGGATACAATCTCAGGGTGTCCTAGAATATGAGAGATAAAAGGAACTTTAGCGACCATGTGCTGTTTTCTTCTGCCATTGTCTCCTGTCCCTCGTGTCAGAGGTGGGAAAGAGGCCCGAAAAGTTCATTTTAACTGACTTGTCTAACCCTCTCCCCATTTCTCATTGTGAAATCAGGACAATAGTGGATTCTGTTCTCTCTCACACACAAGAGAAATGTGTCCTCTATCACAGGTGCCCCCTGAGAATGGGTTTGAGCCCAGGGGACACTTTTGGGCCCAGCGGGAAGGACTGACTTAGGTCTTCACATTGGGTTTGCACCCTGGCCCCGGGCTCCCTCACAGACGGTCTGTATTTTTTTTGGCTTTCTCACCGCTCACCTTATTCCTGTTTTATTGCTCCTATCCTTCATTTTCCATGTTTTATTGATCCTATCCTTCATTTTCCATGAACTTGAAATCCTTGTCCATTTTTGAGGAACTTTATCTTTCTCTGTTTACACCCGGAGAGAACACGGTTTCCTGGGTTCCTGGAGAGCCAGTCAGAACCTGGGTGTGTTTGTCGGGAATCCAGCGTCCTCAGCCAATGCGTCTGACTCTCCCAACCGGCAAACCTGCTGCTACCTGTAATTTTTCACTACGTAAGCACCATCCTCCACGTTTTGTCACATAAGGACACAGACCGGCCAAAAAGAAGGAGAGCTTTTGAGTTTTACCCCTTTATCATCTGTTCTTTTTCTTTTTTAAAAAAAATTTTTAATGTTTATTTTACTTTTGAGAGAGAGAGAGAGAGAGAGAGCATAAGCAGGGAAGGGGCAGATAGAGAGGGAGACACAAAATCCGAAGCAGGCTCCAGGCTCTGAGCCATCAGCACAGGGCCCGATGTGGGGCTTGAACTCACAAACCATGAGATCATGACCTGAGCTGAAGTCAGACGTTTAACTGACTGAGCCACTCAGGTGCCCTTGTCTGCTCTTGTTTAATCACGTCTGTTCTTCTTTAGTCATATTGTCTAAACTATTAGTATTTACACAGTTCTCTGTAAAGGTATGTATCCGTCAAAGTTAAAAACGTGATAGACCTTATTCTCTGGATGATTTTTATGTTACACCATTTTTATTCTGTGGATACAGTGGGTTCTTGCAGCTCTGTGAATACTGACTTTCTATTTTGTTTTTAATGACTTCTGTGTTGCATAGTGTCAGTATTTCTGTTTGCCTTTGGCTCTTTCATGCTGTAGACTTTCCTCACGTGGCTGACGATTCCTGGATGCGGTTTTCCTGTGAGGCGGTAGGAAGGGGTACATCGTCCTTGAATTTGGTGTTGTGGTGGGATTAGAGAGTGCAGAGCAGACCGGGGTGCTCTGTGTGCCCCAGAGTCAGATGTGCAGGGCCGTCCTTGTGGCCCCGGCACCAGACACCCCCAGGTAGGCATTTTATCTCATTTATACGTGGCCGTACATGTAGATTATGGTTTGGTTTTGTTGTCACTGTTGTTTATGGTCATTTTCATCTGGTTTCAGGAGGAAGACATGTGCTCCATGCACTATCTTATATCAGAATTCACTAGAAATTTTTGCCTTTAAGCAAAGTTTTCGCAACAGTCAGAATCCGCTAGAAATTTTTGCCTTTAAGCAATTTTTTTGCAACAGTCTCAAGCTTATGAAGAAGTTGCATGTGCAGTGCGAAGAACTTTCTCCTGTTTTCCCAGAACCGTTGAGAACACTTTGATGACCTGTGGCCCTATTGCCCTTAAAACCTTAGTGTGCGTTTTCTACACACAAAGGCATTATCTTAAGTAAACAAAATTTAATAATTCAAATCAGGAAATTGGTGTTGGTTCTTAATTACCAGGTTTCACCAATTATCCTGTTAATGTCCTTCAGGTCAGAACGATCCCATCCAGACTCGGGCCTTTAACCTGGCCCATCTCGCTGCCCTCTGTGAGCCTGGGGCAGGGGCCCAACTGTTCTTGACTCAAGGCTGCACTTTCAAAGATTACAGGCCAGTTATTTGGTAGGCCACTCCTTGGTGTTGCCTTGTTTCCTCCTGCTTCAGGTTGTCATGCAGGTGAGGCAGGAATGTCACAGAAGTGATTCTGTGCTCTTGTCATGGGTCCTACTGAGGGGCACACACCTTCAACATGCCTATTCCTGACACTTCCCACCGTGATCACTTCATCTCTGTCACCTGTCTGCCAACCCATCTATCCATCCACCCATCCTTCCATCCATCCATTCATCCATCCATTCTATCTATCTATCTATCTATCTATCATCTGCCTGTGATCTGTCTACTGTCTGTGTACCCACCTCTCTCTCTTTTTCCTCTCTCTCCATCTGTCTGTCCTCCCTCTCCACCTGTCCATCATCCGCCTCATCTCCTCAGTTCTTACAGCACACACATCATCCTAGAGCTTCATCAGCGTCCACTCTCACCAGATGAACGATGTTTCACTGAAGAGACACACTTGAGTCACGCTTGTGTTGACGGACCTTTGGTTGTCTCCTTTCGTCCTGCCACGGCGGCAGCACAGAAAGCATTCTCACGCACATGGCCTTGCCTTTGTCTCTGTGCGCCGGGTTCTCGGAAGTGGAATTTCTGACGTCCGCGAGCATCTCTGTTTTTATCTGAACCTGGCCAGATTTTCTCCCAGAAAGATCGAGCAATAGCCAGAGGTGTGCGAACGCAAACTCCAAACCCGCGTCGTTGCCGACGCCGAATGCTTCGTTTTGAAACCTTGTTTTGCGTGGTAAGAATACGGTATCTCGGTGTTCATCTGTGTGCACGGCGCCGTGACCCCTGGTGAGTGTGAGCAACTCTTCATGTGTTTGTTTCAACTTTCGTTTCTCCCCCCGGGGCCTGCCTGCCCCGGTCTTTGCCTGTCTGTCTTCGTCTCGTCAGTTGGCAGGAACTTTTCGTGTGTTCTGGCTGGTATTTGTCAGATGTGTTAGACATGCTCTCCCCCCCAATCTGTCGTTTCTCTCCAGCTTTGTTTGTGGTATGCTGGACACGTCAGCACTGAATATGTTTTCCTTGATGTCTTTTATGATTACTCAAAACGTCCTTCCCTATTTCAACATTAGGTCAGCGTTTTGGCAAACGTTATTCTGATATTACATATTTATCGTTCACCCACCCAGAATTTATTGTTGCACCCGGCGCAGTGGAAGGTTCTAACATCTCCCCCGTATGATTATATAATTATCCCAGCCCCACCACCTTGGCTTAAATAAACTTCCCTTTTTTACTGAATTGAAATGCTGTCTCTTTCGTCCTTCTGACCGTTTGTCTGGCCTGATGCTAATCACTTACTGTCGAATCTGAAGGTGACGTTCACTGGAGCAAATGTGTAATTATTGACATGGAAAATGTTCATGGTATATTAAGACAAAACAGCAGATTACAAAGCACTGTGGCTCCATCAGGAATGTGTGTGTGTGTGTGTGTGTGTGTGTGTGTGTGTGTATTTCGTAGATAGAGGAGTGTAAAAGGCTATCCGCTTGAAACGTTCACAGTGGTTCAATCTGGGTAAAGCGATTATAGGTGACTTGAGTGCTTTTCTTCCTGTATTTTTATTTTTCTATAAGCATTACCTAGTAACTAAATAAAGAAGTTAAAAATTTAGTGACTCTCCTTGACTTACAAAATAAAACCTACCAGCTTCCTTTTGTCTTTAAGCCTCTCTAGCTATGATATGGCCACATTTGCACAATATTCAAGGGAAAGTTTAAAAGCAAAGAAACTTACAGATATTCCTCACCTAGTACTCAATAAAGACTGTAAGAGTGTATTTATTTTGATTAAAGGAAAGGCACATTTGTAATTTTTTTTACACATTTATTTATTTTTGAGAGACAGACAGCACATGAGCGGGGGAGGGGCAGAGAGAGAGGGAGACACAGAATCCGAAGCAGGCTCCAGGCTCTGAGCTGTCGGCACAGAGCCCGACGTGGGACTCGAACTCCCGGACCAGGAGATCATGACCTGAACCGAAGTCGGACGCTTAACCGACTGAGCCACCCAGGCGCCCCAGGAATGACACATTTATAAAGTAGCAAATATACACTGGCTTCTATGCGTGCAAATCAACCGTGTTAATAATTATACTCTTGCCAGAGGCAAGTAGGGATTATGCAGTTAGGTACTGCTTAAGTGCTCCAGTCAGCAGATAGAGTTTTCTTTATCTATAAAATAATCTCATTTTTTTGAGCCTTTACCAGCCTTGTCAGTAGGACTTGTGTGTGTCTAGGGCTCAGAGAGTGGACGTTCCTTTCGCTTGGCCCCACGTCTGTGTGGTTCCTGTGCGTGGAATCCCACCGTGCGCCGTGGTGGGAGGCTGCTGCCTGTAGGGCGGGGGAGGGTCTCCTGACGCACCTGCAGACGATCCTACCTCTCTAAAAAGGGCAATGGTGGCCCACCGTCGAGGCAGCAATAAGTCATGTGTGCACGCTGCATGAACACGTGTGTAGACAGCCACGCGGTCCCGGATGGAGGAGGACACGGGAGGGACGGGGTCACATCGTTCTTCTCTCTCCGCGTGCAACCGGCGACGGCACTTGTCTGGCGAGGCTCCAGTGCACGGTAATGGGGGTCGTTCCACGAGGATGCTTCTTTTGGTCTCAGAACTCTTAAAGGATGATGTTCTGGGTCGGAGTCCACACTCGTGTAAGTTTTCTATTTTCTTGATGTTCACGAGGTGCCTTAAGAATTCTCCGTATTTTGGCTTATCCACGTAAAGTGTGGATTCAGCTGTTTGGAAGCAATACTCGCATCCTTGTGTCCTGGTGGAGAGCAAGAAGGCACGACGTGTGTGCGGGAAGCCCACTGAACTTCCGAGAAGCTTGTCCCCAAGAAAGGGCTCCCCGCGTGCAAACCAGAGAGAAGAGGCCCCCGCGCGGGACGGAATAGATCAGGATAAGCAAGGAACAGCTGACAGAACTGACATTTCCATGTCGCGTTTTGCCTAAAGCCACTAGAAACCTCATAAAATGAAAGCTCTGTTTCAGACTCAGGGGTTTTGACTTGATTTGGCGTGGCTCGATCTGCAGAGGCACCGTGAATTTCTACAACATGGAAAGCGTGTCCCAAGTAGCCAAGTAAATGGATCTACGTACTTCCGGTAGTCTCCCTAGTTATTAAAGATGAAGTCATATCTTAATTCCCTTTATTTCCTCATTGTTTTCTGTCCCCTTATTCAGTAACTTACAGTGTTATTTCAGTAACACTTTAATATCGCTTCCTTTCCCGATGACCTCCTGGGTGAATTCGTTTACTGCCCCAGGATTTTTGAGATGGCAGATAATCTGTGACAAAGGCTCCAGGTGTCTGTGTGTGTCCGTATAGTGGCACATGGGAGTGTAGATATGGATGGCAAAGTGTGTGTGTGTGTGTGTGTGTGTGTGGCCTGCTAAAAACCAAAACAACCAAAAGGATGCACTGTGTTCGTAGTCAATGCACCGTTGTTTTTGTTCTAGGACTAAAATAGTAAATCTATAAATTTAAAAAAAATTTTAATATTTATTTCTGGGAGAGAGAGAGTGAGTGAGCACGAGTGGGGGAGGGGGAGACACAGAATCCAAAACAGGCTCCAGGCTCCGCGAGCTGTCAGCACAGAGCCCGATGCAAGGCTCGAACTCACGGACTGTGGGATCATGACCTGAGCCGAAGTCGGACGCTCAACCGACTGAGCCACCCAGGCGCCCCAATCTATAAACTTTTTTAAGGAGGAAATCGAATTAAAGAAGATAAAGCCATCCTATAACTTCAGTTATAGTAATTAGTCCTCAATGAAGGGTACCCTAAGCATTATTACACGTAAGCGCAGGAGATGACTGTCATCTAAGGCTGTCTGTCACGTGGACAATGGTGGGTGGTGACTATTTTATGTTCCTCCGGTTGTCCCGTGGTGCACATGGGTCCCGGTGATCCACCCGCCTATTACAAAATGCCCACGTCTAGTCGTCTGAGTAAGCTGTGTGTGTCGTCCGTGTCCCGGGGACGTGGGCACATTGTGCACATTATGCCACGTCGTACCCTCAGGCGTGCAGGGTGTATGTGCGTCCACCCACCAGAGGAGGCCCTGGAGGAAGGTGGTTGTGTGCCAATGACACAGCGCTCTTGGTCTACACTCCTGAGGCGGCTGCTGTATTCTCCCCACATGTGGAAATAACTTTAGCGTTTGTGCTGATTGGTAAAGAAATGTAGAATGACAGGTAGGTAAATGTGTTGCAGGAGAAAATTGTCCATAAAGTGCACCCCGTTGTGCGCCGTTTTGAATATATTATATCCCTTCCAGAGATTTCTGCGTAAATATAATTTTTAACGTGAATCGAATCTCTTTCTTACTTAATATTTGGCTATCTCCTGCTAATACGTACACATTCCATTCTGTGATTATACAACAGCATATTTCACTAATCCCCTATTGATGGACATTTATATAACCATCATTTATATAAAGGTTTCTCCCTGCTCTAAATCATCCTGGATAGAAGTGCTTCGTTCCTACCCACCCCCAGGAAGAAGGTGTTATCCTTAACACTCGCTCCAGTTTTATGTGATTCTTACATTAATATTAAGATCGGACATCTTTTTTCATGTATGTTGCATGTTTGTATGTTGTGTTTGGTATTTCCTTGTTCAAACCTTTTGTCTGATATTCATTTGGGATATTTATTACGGGCTTGTAAGGGCTCTATATTGAAGATGTGAGAAGTTGTGAAAAATACTGTAAAATAGGAGAAATCTGGGACCACTTAACGTAAGTGACCGAGCTCAGTAACGTGCCGGGCCATTGGCAATACGATGAAAACAACGAAAAATTGCTCAGCATAGGATCCTAACTGGTTGAGAAGCGATTATAGTAGCTATATTTTCTTTAAGTGGGAATTATGAGTCGCATTAAAGCTTATTGAAATTATTGAAAGTAAAATGGGGTGTCAGTGCTTTGGCCAGGATGATGGGTCCTGACACCCACCTTCCTGTGTGTCCAAACCCAGCACCCCTTTCCACGCACACCCCCAGGGCTCGGGGGTCCCCGGCACCCCTTTCCACGCATACCCCCAGGGCTCGGCGGTCCCCAAAAGTACCGCGTGGATGTGTCCACGATTATCATTTTACAGAAGCTTCAGTGTCACAAACACTCAGCGGTGACTAGAAGATAAGGATGCACTTTAATCTTTGAGAGACCGGAAACATAGCATCCTGGAAGTGTGAGTCTCCAAAGAAGCTTATCACAAGAAAAGCAACTTCTGAGATTCAGCGCTAAGCGAGTGGAAAACACTGGCATTTTTGTTTGGGCTGTGGAAGGTTATGGGCAGTGAGTAACAGTGAAAAGCTGAAGCTACTTATGAAAAAGGAAACAAAAGATGTATTTTTTCCCCGTGGCGCTGTTTGGAAATCCTTCTTGGAGCCGTGAGGCCTGCCGTGGTTCTGTCTGTACCTTTGTTCCAGGAACCTTCTGGATTCTCTGGTGATTGCTGTAAGAGAAACGGGGACCTGGGGCTGCCCCAGGCCGTGCTCCTGCTCCTTGGCCTTTCTTGACTCATCTTCCTGTGTCCACCCCCCACCCTGCCCGTGAACCGCGTCCACACCCCCCCCCTTCCCCGCACCCCCGGCCCCACTGCCCCCATGCACAATGTCAGTCCTGACCAGGTGAAGGCGTCTGGAAACCCACCCTGCATTTCAGTAACATGTTCTGGGTCGCGGTCTGGGCCAGGGTTGCACAGAGGCCACAAGGGACACTTCTCGTTTAGAAACGTGTTGTATCACTTTTGCTTCCCAGAATCCCGCAGCGCAGGCTTCGTGTCTGGCTTCCTTCACTTAGCGCGACGTTCCCGACCGCGGTCCGTGCTGCATGAGTCAGCCAGTGGTCCTGTGTATCTGCTCACAACTCGTTTCTGGTCCTCGCTGTCGTGAATGGACCGAGTGGCCATCAGCGTAGGACTCTCCGTGGCTGTGTTTGCGTGGCTGTCGGTGCAGGACTCTCCGTGGCTGTGTGTTTCCGAGTCTCTGGAGGGGCGAGGGTAGCTGGCTCATCGCGTGCACACGTGTTCACCTTGTAAGAAACCACCGGTTTCCTAAGCGGCTGTGCGTTTTACACTCAGCCTGCACGCAGGACGGCTGCTGCCGCTGCGCATCCTGGCTTGTGCTTGGCACGGTTGCTCTTCCAGTTAGGCGTTCCAGAAGCTGTGCAGGGTTGCACAGATTTTGAGGCAACAGGACCAGCATCTCCCCTGGCCGAGGCCCCTGAGTCCTGCGGTGTGCAGATCGGCACACGGGTCTCGCTGGTCCACAGTCTCAGGGCCCGACGAACCCGCCGAGCTCCCGTGCACCTTCTCTCCGAAGGGGGCGCGTGGGGATTTGGGTCCTTGTGGCCACCACGACTCCCCGCACCTAGAGCTGCTCAGTCCGAGGTTCGCGTCCTCATGCGCGTCTCCGACATCGAGGTCGTCTTCTCTGCAAGTCACCAGTCAAGCTTAGCCCCTCGCGTGACCTCCAGCGTGGTCTCTCCTGGCATCAGCTTCAGTATCCGTGCAGTAAGGGTCCTAACAGCAGTTCCTGCCGGCGGAGACGGTGAGGAAGAAAAGGGGCAGGAGATCAAACAGCCAGATACTCAGAGGCGCACGGAGGGGCCCCACTGGCGGTGGAACTTACTCACGTCTTCTCGGTGAACGGGACCCAAGGCATCTCCCATGGTCGTCGCGCTCATGCAGCGTCCCGTCTGCACGCCGAGGAGAGTGAACGGGAGAGGAAAACCAAGCCCCTTCCAGAGGGGATGTAGAAATGAGGTTTGCAATTATGGACCCAACGGTTAAAACCGTCAGACGAGGGAAGGAATGCAAAGATGTGGCCGGTCCGCACGTAACGACGTGACGACACTCGTGATCTTAGGACATTTTGTGTAAGGAAAGGGTATTAGAAATCGTACAAGAATACTTTTGGAAACAGGGTTTTTTTTAAACATGAAGTTTTACTGGGAATCTCAATATTTGTGGAAGAAATACGAGTTTTTTCCTTTCTGTATCATATTGTACACACATATGGTTATACTTGTATGATTCACATTTAACATTAGAAAACTATTTTAATAGATCTAGTAAGTGACCATAACTGGAGAGGGTAAATAAGTAGAATATAAATGAGTGAGAATAGAGTGTTTTCCGTGGGAAGGAAGCGTGTCAGAATCATCTACAGGTCTTTTGCAGAGGGAGAAAAGCAATACTTTACAAGAATAGAAGAAAGTTAGGGGCGCCTGGGTGGCGCAGTCGGTTAAGCGTCCGACTTCAGCCAGGTCACGATCTCGCGGTCCGTGAGTTCGAGCCCCGCGTCGGGCTCTGGGCTGATGGCTCAGAGCCTGGAGCATGTTTCCGATTCTGTGTCTCCCTCTCTCTCTGCCCCTCCCCCGTTCATGCTCTGTCTCTCTCTGTCCCAAAAATAAATAAATGTTGAAAAAAAAAATTAAAAAAAAAAAAAAGAATAGAAGAAAGTTACAGCTGGGGCGTCTGGGTGGCTCAGTCTGTTAAGCGTCCGACTCCGGCTCAGGTCACGATCTCGGGGTTTGTGAGTTCGAGCCCTGTGTCGGGCTCTGTGCTGACAGCTCGGAGCCTGGAGCCTGCTTCGGATTCTTTGTCTCCCTCTCCCTCTCTCTCTGCCCCTCCCCTGCTCATACTCTGTCTCTGACTCTCTCTCTCTCTAAAAAATAAATAAACATTAAAAAAAATGTAGAGGAAAGGTAACAGCTGTTGCAGGCAGCCACGATCTGTTCCATAAGTCGGTGTCAGGACTGGGTTAGAGCCCGTGCCGTGGACGATAAGACTCCACAGGAACGGCTGGATGAAACTAAAAATCCACACAAATTTCCAGAACCCGTTTCAGTATCAAATCGTGCTTCCTACTCGGTTGAACTGTAGGAAATGACTGGTTTTCCTTCAACTTAAAGAGGCTGAATGTTGGCCATGTATTGTAGTCATGTCATGTCAATACACGCTCAAGGGACGTCATGTGAAGTCGTATACAGCATGGTGGGACTCGGGTGGTGGAAGAAATAAACGTGTAGTACGCGCCCCATTTAGTTTATTTTTTAAAACATGTTTTATTGTTTTCTTGCTATTACAAAAGTAATGCATGTTTATCATGCAACATTGGAAAAACACTGGCACGCAGGGCGCCTGGGTGGCTCGGTTGGTGAAGCGTCCAGCTTCGGCTCAGGTCATGATCTCGCGGTTCGTGGGTTCGAGCCCCGTGTGGGGCTCTGTGCTGACAGCTCAGAGCCTGAAGCCTGCTTCGGATTCTGTCTCTCTCTCTCTCTCTCTCTCTCTCTGTCTCTCTCTCCCCCTCCCCTGCTAGTGCTCTGTCTCTGTCTGTCTCTCTGAAAAATAAATAAACATTAAAAAAAAAAGGAAAAATACTGACAAGCAAAAAAAGAAAAATAAAATCCCCAAAAATCCCCCAAAAGCTCTCAACTCCCAGAGCTTAACTGCCATGACCATTTTTGTCTGATTTTTTATGACCTTTTCTGGGGCCCTATGTTTTATGATAAAAATGAAATCATGTGATGCAAACTGAACCCACTCTTTCCACTTGTGAGTTTGGGCACTCTCCCCTGTGCCATTTAGGGCGTCCGTTTCGTGTGCGTTTAGTGTGTCTTGTTTGGACAAAACAATTTGTTTACGAATCCCCACTTGGACTCAGGTTACCTGCCAGCCCGGTCGCGAGCGACTGGGTCCGGGCCTCACCCCGGGGGGCAGCCGAGGGACGCTCTCCTAACCCGAGTGCCCCTGCCGCTCTGCCTGCAGCCCCCCTTCACCCCGAGTCCAGGGGAGCGGCCCCGAGACCCCTGCGCGGCCCCTGCCCCCCAAGCCCCCGCGTCCTGTGAGCCCGTCCTCCTCGGCCTCCGGGGTCAGTCGCCTTCCGCAGCTGCTGCCTCGGTGACGTCCCAGGGTCCTGTGACGGCTTTTCCCTTTAGTACACAGCCAGCAGCTACGCCAAAGCCTCCGTCAGATCGTGGTGCGCGTTCTGCCAGGTACCCACTGGGACGAGTCCCCCGGCTGTTAGACGCCCGCTCATCGGCACGTGTACGTTTTTTCGATAAACGCACTCACGGTTGCCCCTCGGGATGTCTGCTCACTGTGACTTCCTCCGGCAAGATGGGGACGTGGCCACACAACCTGGGGACACTGAACAGTCTCACCTTTAACGTTGTCATTTGTTAAAGAAGCATAACTTAGTAAAGTCGACTAAACGTAAGTGTTAAATTACTAGGTAATCCTGAAAAGCAAGGACTTAAAGGGAATCAGATTCCGTGCGGAGCCTCTCAGCTTTCAGACCGCAGCTCCGTCTCGTCACGCGTCTCCGGGAGCGGGGCGCCGTGTTCTGCACACAGCAGCCTGGGTTTGGCTCAGGGGCACTCTCTGCGGGCGCGTTGGTCCTCGTCACCCGCTGAGGACGCTGGCCGTGGGCACTCGCTCCACCTGCGTGAGGCCAGGGCCCGAGTGCGTCTGACGTCCAAGTCGGCACAAGCAGGAGACACTGGACCTTGACGCCGTGGCTCCCCGCGGGCGAGCGGGAACTGCGCGCAGCCCCTCGCGGATCCCCCAAGATGCCGGAGGGGAAGCCGTCCATGCAGGCGCCGCGGCAGGTGGACGGTGGGCCTCCCGGGGCTCCCGGCGGGATCCGGACGCGGGTGTCCACCTCCGGGGAGCGAAGGCCCTGCCGCAGGGGTGCGGCCGCCGTGCAGGCAGAGAAGGCGTGCACGGTTTTCAAAGCTTCCCTCCCGCCGGCCAGAGCCACCCCGACGGCGCCCCGCTGTCACTCTGTGTGGAGCAGGGGGAGCACGGCCGCCGTGTGTTGGGGCCGCGGGCTCGCCTCGCCTTCTGGAGACGGCCTCCCCGCGCACCGGGGGACGCCCCACAACATCTGGCCCTTTCAGTAGAAGGCACGGTGTTTGAGGGGAAGTGGCAGGACCATGGGGCTCCAGCAGCCCTGCGCCAGCCCAGGAGGGTCTGCTCGGTCGCCCACGCGGGTGAGGAAGCGGGGCCTTGTGCCCGGAGGCTGGCAGCTCGCGGCAGGTCAGCCCTGCCTGGGTCCCCGATGCACGGAGCGGAGCCGTGCACAGACGGCCCTAGGGCCATGCCCCCCAGACATCCCAGCAGGGCAGCGGGACAGACAGACGGCTCTGCCATCGCGGGTGGGGGTGGGGTGGGGGAAGGAGAAAACCGCCAGAAGGAGGAAAACTCCAGCTGGATGGCTAGTGGGGTCACCTCCCTCTGTTTCTCTACACTGAGCGACGTGGTCTCATTACGTGACAGTGTTTCAGGGGTAAGCTCTGTGGAGGGGCCGGGACGGTGAGTGGGGGCCACGGAAGGGCAGGGGGAGGGACCGCGGGCGGGTGACGGCTGTGTGCGTGTGGCAGAGGTCTCCATCCGCGGCCCCCAGGGCCTCGTGCTCTCTTCTCCAAGGCTGTCCCTGGGCCCCGCCCTGGAGGGTTCTCCGGGAAACCTCTGGAAATGACCGCTGCCCCCCGCCCCTCCCCTCCTCACACCGTTTGCTCAGACTGTCGACACGGGAAGAGTCCGCGCGTTGGCCCCGCTTGGAAACCCCCAGGTGATGCCGATGCGTGGGGGCAGGTCGCGGGGTCAGTGTCCACGTGTGGGTCCCACCCCGTCCCCTGTCAGCTGCCTGCTGTGGTGGGCTCAGCGGTACTTAAACTGCCCACGTGTTTATTAGTTTGGCCTTGACGGGCTGTGCGGGCACCAGAGGGTTTCTTGCGAAAGGGGTGCTGCCCGTCAGGAACAGCACACGCTCAGATTCGGGCGGCTTCCCGCGGCCGTGGCTCCCGCCTCGGTTTCCCCGTGGAGGCGCCGACTGGGTGTCAGGCTTCGCTCTGAATAACGGAACTTGGCAGGGACGGGGCATCCTGGATGCCGACGGTTCTTGGCCCCGTGGCCTCGGCACCAGGCTCGTTATGGCGCCAGTTATGGGACGGCGGGAACTCCTAGGCCTAAAACTGCACGGACTTCAGGGTCAGGCGCCTTCGGGCTCCGCAGGCTGTTGTAAACAGCGGTCACCTGCCTCTTGCATCCCCGCGGAGGTGGAGGAGTTATGTCCAGACCCAAAAGAACGGGGTCAGTGGGGCTCGTCGGGAACCAGCCGCAAGCACTAAGTGGCTTCGAGGCTCAAGCCGCTTTCGGGTTGTGGGGTGCAGGGACCCTCAGTGCGTCAGTTCCTACGTCTGTGAACCGTGGGCCCCAAGAGGAGCCCCCCTCTCCAGGCGTGGGCGTAAAAAGTGACCGAGTGTGTGTGAATGAGCACCCACCCAGACCCGCCCGCGTCGGCAGGGACAGAGCTTCGGGGGCAGCCTCGTCTGGGGACGTTTACATCCGGGTGGAGAGATCAGCCGCCGTGTGAGGGTCTGCTCCACGCCAGCCACCGCCGGGCACCTTCACTGAGGGCGGTGTGCACATACGGGCAGAGGCGCGAACCCACAGGAACTGTGCGCGGGCGGGGGACGGGTGCCGGCTCTGCAGAGGGTGCTCTTAGCACGGAGGGGAGGGGGTCTGACTCTTCCCAGCACGTGGGCTGTGGGGACAGGGCGGGGAGCTCGGGTGTGGCTCCTGTGTCAGGCTGGGCACTGAGTGACGTCCTGGACAGAGGAGGCCCCAGGCGCCGGGGGTGGGGGGCGGGCAGAGGGTGTGAGGTCGAGGGCGGCACCAAGTGGTGAGTGACACTCTCACCGCGATGTGAATCAGCTGCAGGGTGAGGACGCCTCCAGGAGATGGCGCCCGCTGGGGTGTCCACGCAGAAACCCGCTGCTCAGGCCAGGACAGCAGAGAAGGACGCGCTCTCAGGGGAGCCCGGGGCGGACAGAGGCCTCCTTGCCTTCTGTGCCAGCTGTGTTTGCAGGGGGGCGGCTCCAGGCAGGGGCCCTGCCGGCGGGACTGGGGGTGCCCCTCGGCCGGGCCACCTGGACCCGGCATCTCCTGTCGGTGGCCAAGCCTTCCCAGGCCGAGGGTCAGCCCGCCTCTGTGGGGCCTCCTGCCCCGGCTTCCCACATCTGCTCCTTTGCAGCTGCCGGTCCTGTCCCTGCTCCGTGCCCCCAGACTGCCGGGTCCTCCCCAGCTCCGTGCCCCCAGGCTGCCGGGTCCTCCCCAGCTCCATGCCCCCAGGCTGCCGGGTCCTCCCCTCCTCCGTGCCCCAAGGCTTCTGGGTCCTCCCCAGCTCCATGCTCACAGGCTGCTGGGTCCTCCCCAGCTCCGTGCCCCCAGGCTGCCGGGTCCTACCCAGCTCCGTGCCCCCAGGCTGCCGGGTCCTCCCCAGCTCCGTGCCCCCAGGCTGCCGGGTCCTCCCCAGCTCCGTGCTCCCAGGCTGCTGGGTCCTCCCCTGCTCCGTGCCTCAAGGCTTCTGGGTCCTCCCCAGCTCCGTGCCCCCAGGCTGCCGGGTCCTCCCCAGCTCCGTGCCTCAAGGCTTCTGGGTCCTCCCCAGCTCCATGCTCACAGGCTGCCGGGTCTTCCCCAGCTCCGTGCCCCCAGGCTGCCGGGTCCTCCCCAGCTCCGTGCCCCCAGGCTGCCGGGTCCTCCCCAGCTCCGTGCCCCCAGGCTGCCGGGTCCTCCCCAGCTCCGTGCCCCCAGGCTGCCGGGTCCTCCCCTGCTCCGTGCTCCCAGGCTGCCGGGTCCTCCCCTGCTCCGTGCCTCAAGGCTTCTGGGTCCTCCCCAGCTCCGTGCCCCCAGGCTGCCGGGTCCTCCCCTGCTCCGTGCCTCAAGGCTTCTGGGTCCTCCCCAGCTCCGTGCCCCCAGGCTGCCGGGTCCTCCCCAGCTCCGTGCCTCAAGGCTTCTGGGTCCTCACCAGCTCCATGCTCACAGGCTGCCGGGTCCTCCCCAGCTCCGTGCCCCCAGGCTGCCGGGTCCTCCCCTGCTCCGTGTTCCCAGGCTGCTAGGTCCTCCCCAGCTCCGTGCTCCCAGGCTGCCGGGTCCTCCCCTGCTCCGTGCCTCAAGGCTTCTGGGTCCTCCCCAGCTCCGTGCCCCCAGGCTGCCGGGTCCTCCCCAGCTCCGTGCCCCCAGGCTGCCGGGTCCTCCCCAGCTCCGTGCCCCCAGGCTGCCGGGTCCTCCCCTGCTCCGTGCCCCCAGGCTGCCGGGTCCTCCCCAGCTCCGTGCCCCCAGGCTGCCGGGTCCTCCCCAGCTCCGTGCCCCCAGGCTGCCGGGTCCTCCCCAGCTCCGTGCCCCCAGGCTGCCGGGTCCTCCCCAGCTCCGTGCCCCCAGGCTGCCGGGTCCTCCCCTGCTCCGTGCCCCCAGGCTGCCGGGTCCTCCCCCAGCTCCGTGCCCCCAGGCTGCCGTGCCCCAGGCTGCCGGGTCCTCCCCAGCTCCGTGCCCCCAGGCTGCCGGGTCCTCCCCAGCTCCGTGCCCCCAGGCTGCCGGGTCCTCCCCAGCTCCGTGCCCCCAGGCTGCCGGGTCCTCCCCAGCTCCGTGCCCCCAGGCTGCCGGGTCCTCCCCTGCTCCGTGCTCCCAGGCTGCTGGGTCCTCCCCTGCTCCGTGCTCCCAGGCTGCCGGGTCCTCCCCTGCTCCGTGCCTCAAGGCTTCTGGGTCCTCCCCAGCTCCGTGCTCCCAGGCTGCCGGGTCCTCCCCAGCTCCGTGCTCCCAGGCTGTCGGGTCCTCCCCAGCTCCGTGCCCCCAGGCTGCCGGGTCCTCCCCAGCTCCGTGCCCCCAGGCTGCCGGGTCCTCCCCTGCTCCGTGCCCCCAGGCTGCCGGGTCCTCCCCAGCTCCGTGCCCCCAGGCTGCCGGGTCCTCCCCTGCTCCGTGCCCCCAGGCTGCCGGGTCCTCCCCAGCTCCGTGCCCCAGGCTGCCGGGTCCTCCCCAGCTCCGTGCCCCCAGGCTGCCGGGTCCTCCCCAGCTCCGTGCCCCCAGGCTGCCGGGTCCTCCCCTGCTCCGTGCTCCCAGGCTGCTGGGTCCTCCCCTGCTCCGTGCTCCCAGGCTGCTGGGTCCTCCCCAGCTCCGTGCTCCCAGGCTGCCGGGTCCTCCCCTGCTCCGTGCCTCAAGGCTTCTGGGTCCTCCCCAGCTCCGTGCCCCCAGGCTGCCGGGTCCTCCCCAGCTCTGTGCTCCCAGGCTGCCGGGTTCTCCCCAGCTCCGTGCTCCCAGGCTGCCGGGTCCTCCCCTGCTCCGTGCCCCAAGGCTTCTGGGTCCTCCCCAGCTCCGTGCCCCCAGGCTGCCGGGTCCTCCCCAGCTCCGTGCCCCCAGGCTGCCGGGTCCTCCCCAGCTCCGTGCCCCCAGCCTGCCGGGTCCTCCCCTGCTCCGTGCTCCCAGGCTGCTGGGTCCTCCCCAGCTCCGTGCTCCCCTCCCCTGCTCCGTGCTCCCAGGCTGCCAGGTCCTCCCCAGCTCCGTGCCCCCAGGCTGCCGGGTCCTCCCCAGCTCCGTGCCCCCAGGCTGCCGGGTCCTCCCCAGCTCCGTGCCCCCAGGCTGCCGGGTCCTCCCCAGCTCCGTGCCCCCAGGCTGCCGGGTCCTCCCCAGCTCCGTGCCCCCAGGCTGTCGGGTCCTCCCCAGCTCCGTGCCCCCAGGCTGCCGGGTCCTCCCCAGCTCCGTGCTCCCAGGCTGCCAGGTCCTCCCCTGCTTCGTGCTCCCAGGCCATGTGCGGTCAGGGAGGATTCGTGCTCCCTGCGCCTCAGGACCCCTTTGATCTACGTTTCAGCTTCGGTGGTTGAATCCCGACACCCAGGCTGCGTGACTTTCTCCTGCTCTGCCTGGAGTCAAGCCAGGCTGGCCACGTCTGTCCTCAGGGTCCCCTCGAGGGGTGGGCTTCCCGTGGGCCTTTCAGAAGGAGCCCCCTCTCCCCCACAGGGGACACCGACAGCACGGGCCACCAAGGATCTAGGGACAAAGCTGTGGAGAAAACATGCGAGTCGAGACAATTATTCTTTCTCCTGACCCCCGGAAACAGCAAACAAAGCAGATCTGGCCTCATTGTTAGATTTTATCGCGATGTCTCATTCCAGCTGAAGGAATGTGATGGCCGAGCCCCCAAATCCTCACCAGCTCCGGCCCCGAACTCTGAGTACAAGGAACGAGGACCCCGGCTTAGCTGGTGTCGATCTGCCTTGTTTTTCTGAGGTTCTTCCGCACACCCAGCCCGTCTGCCCGTTTCCTCCCGGCGGCTCCTTGGGGACAGCAGCGCCTCACAGGCGAACAGCGCCCTCACGCAGAGGGTGGGGCCGGGGCCACCAGGGGCAGGGGGAGGCATGGGGGGGCACTGGCTCCTGTCTGTCCAGAGGCCGGAACACGGGCTTCAACATCACCTCCAGCCGTTCTCCTGCCCGCGGATTCACCGCATCGAGAAGGGAAGGCAGCCGCACCTGCGGGGTGGGGACAAGCTCCCTGCGCGGAGAGTCACAGCACGAGTACTTTCCTCTTGGCGGACGACAAAGACAAAACCGAGGCAATCCCGCAGGTGCTCAGAGGACTCGAGACGCAGCCAGTTCCCGCGTGGCCCGGACACCGGAGTTTCAGAAACAGGTTTTTTCTTTTGGTTGTTCTTCCCCCTCTTTAAGGGCCGTAGACACCATCCCCAGCTCACGGGCTGCACAGAACAGCTGGTGGGACGGCCGTGGTCCGCTGACCCGGGCGGGAGGAGGGGTGCAGAGCAGAGGGTCTGCAGGGGGAGCGGGTGCGGGGCTCGGGGCCCGGGCTCTGAAGGCTGCCGCTGTCTCCGGCACGAAGCCGTGTGTGGCTCCCAGCTCCCTGTTGTGGGGCCTGCGCACAATTCATGCTCGCCTATAGCAATTCTTGCTTATAAATAAGTCTCGTTTATGAGTAAATTACGCTGAAAAAGTTTTTTTTTCCGGTTTTAAACCCTGGCTGAAAAAACATAACGGGGCCGAATCAAAATGGGGCAGTCGTCTGTCCCTCACAGAACATGCAGGGAACCCTTGTCCCAGGCGGGTTCTCACCTGGCCGAGGGGCAGACCGAAAGCAGGGAGGGCTCTAGGTGGCGGTGGCCGCGGGGGGCGGAGGTTAGTCTGGAGAAAGGCTCATCTCGCTCCCATCCTGGGCGTCAAAGGAGAGAAAGAGTCACACGTCATGCTCAGCTAGTTTGCAAGTGAGTACGCAGAGCGAAGGGGGAGCCCCAGGCGTGGAGGGCCCCTGGTGGCCCTGCCTTTCTAGAACCCGGATGCTTCTGCAGTGAAAATGCACAGAAACGGTCTCTGGTTCTCCTGGTTCTCCTGTCCCCTCACCCGGCTCTGGGCACCGCTACTCCATCACCGATAAAGCTGCCGTGACTTATGACAAAGGACACGTAGAGTGCACTTTTGTGTTTACTGTGATGTGATTTGTAAGGAGAGTTTGAGGCGCTTTGCAATGAGGTAACACGGTTCTAGAACTGAACAGAAAAACCTTGTCCGTGGCCTTTCCCAGCCCACCGGGGAGCAGGGGCACCACGCAAATGACTTGGATCTTTAGTTTAGGCGTAAAACCTCGAGCACTGCTCAGAAAGACGTTGGCCAGCGTTGGCTTCCCTTCCAGACCAGTGCTTTGCTCTTCTCCTGCCTTGTGAAGATTCTGGATGCTGGGATGTCTAAGGCTGTAGGTAGAACATTGAGCCCCATTTCCTGATGTATGTCAAGATGAGTGAAGACCAGGGGGTAGGCAATGACCCAGGGGCACAGGGGGAGCCATCGAGCTGCTCATGGTTCAAGGACGGAGAAAGCAGATGATCCACAGGACTTGAGAGTAGGAGGCTTTCCCTGAACTTCTTTGGGAACATGGATATTTACTTGTGTTCCGGCTGGCCACTTAGAGCATGTGAACACGTCAAAACTCCAAAGATAAGTGGTTTTCTTTAGAACGAAAAATCACTCTTTTTCTGTTTAAAAAAATTTTTTTTATGTTTATTTATTTTTGAGAGAGACAGAGCATGAGCAGGGGAGGGGAAGGCAGAGAGGGAGACACAGAATCCGAAGCAGGCTCCAGGCTCCGAGCTGTCAGCACAGAGCCCGACGCGGGGCTCGAACCCACGAACCGCGAGATCATGACCTGAACTGAAGTCGGACGCTAAACCGACTGAGCCACCAGGTGCCCTGAAATGATCCTTTTTCTACCAGAACAATGTGATTGCCGGAAATTCTAGAAGTGGACTTTTAAAAATATACTTCTTTAAAAATAAAGGAATTATGTCATAACCCCGAGATATGAAGCTACTTTAAAGTTGAAGATTAACATATGCTCCAGGAGAAAAGTTCCTGCATCATGGGCAAGCTCTGGGTCTGCTTGGCTTTTCCAGAAGGAATTTGTAAAAGGCTTTGGGGAAGCCTTTGGGGAAGAAACGATGCCTCCCCCGGCTTCACGTCCCCAGCGCTGAGCTCATACTGAGCGATTGATGTTCAGTATGTTCGCTAAGACGAAGAAATGCTTGGTGAATAAATGAGTTAGCACTGGTCACCTGGAGGGGATGATGTACTCACATCTACGGCTTGCGATATTCTGTGGTTGTGATTATCATCTGCAGGAGCGTGTTAACACGAGTCATTTCATTTAAAGCTTCACAAGAGCCCCGAGAAGTAGGAGGGGGGGTATTCTCACCTCCTTAACAGGTGCAGAAACCAACGCAGAGGCACTTCTGCGAACAACTTTGTGTATCGCAATGGCTCCGTGGTTAGGATTTTCCCCTGAGGTTGGTGTCCTCAGAGGGGACTGTCGGGCCGCTCTCCAAGCCCAGCTGTGGAAGAAGCTGTCCCGCTAGGACCGCAGGGCTGGGAACCGCTGGCCGTCCCCTGGCCCAGAGAGCATTCTGTGTTTTCCAACATTTTCCTCATCTGAGACTGAACATCGATGCCCTGCCTTCACGTTGTGTCTGTTTCGCTTGATTCACAATGTTGGGTTTTCAGAGCGAAGAGAGCAAGCAGGGGTCTCGCCCGAGGGTGACACCTGTGGCCGGAGGTGACACTCGGGGGGGGGGGTGCGGGGGCCCGGGACCCTCCCTCTTCCTCTGGACGGGTCTCCCGCCCCTCCCTGGGAGAACACACCCCGGGATCCTACAAGGGCAGATGGTTCTGATGTGCTGGAGCCCCCGACGGGCTCGTTCTGAAAATCAGAGCAGGTGGGAACTGCCAACGTTTGGAGTCAGGCGGAAGCCCGCTGTGGCTCCCGCCCTCCCTTCCAGACGACGGGCCAGCGGGCGGCCCGCTCCTCTTAGCGTGGGCACGGCGCCCCCTGGCGGCGCGCGGGAGGCTGCAGGCGCCGCCCCCTGGGAGGAAGGTTGGAGATGGCCTGACGGACCCCACCTCACCCCACTGCCTTGTGCCATCAGGCGCGGCCGGTCCCCGTGGGCTCCCCTCCCCGCGCAGCCTCTGCAGAAGCCGCCCGCTGACCACACGTGGCCCTCGGCCTTCCTGCCGCCGCCTTGCCTCCGCTCCTTCCCCCTGCAGGTTGGGACCCAGGACCGGGGGTCAGGCTCAGGCCCGGGAGGAGCAACTTTCCCCCGACTTTGGACCCGTTGCTTCGGCTCCTCAGGCCTCCGGCCCCCCACTCGCGGGCGAGCGAGCGTTATCCGTGTCCGTGCCACGCGATGCTGTGCCACGCGCCGGTCGGTCAGGCTCGGGGCCTGGAGGAGCCGGTGTGCGCTGACCTCTCTTTCCCCTTGTTCCACCTCCTTAGAGACCCTCCCCCTGCAGGAGGGGTGGGGGGCCCGGCTGGGGCGGCCTGCAGGTGACAGCCACCGAGGCCCCCACTTGCCACGGCCGCGTGGAGCAGCTTGCCTGCGGGGTGCGGGCCCGGGGCTGGGACCGGGGGTGGCCCCTCGGGGTGACCCCGCGGGCGTCGTGCCCGCGACAGCAGCTTAGAGCGCCGTCTACGATTGTCCCCGTTTTTGACGGGCAGCGTCCCTGCAGCTGACCGCCTTTTCTTTCCGATAAGAAGTGAGCTCGCGGTGGAAAAGCGGCGCGAGAGATGAAGCCAAGGTGATCGCTTCTGGACTCACGACGCTCCTCTTCCCCTTAACCTCCCTGAGCCTGTTGTGGTTTCGGGAGAGGAAACGGCCGCTGGGCTGGCTAACGGGCGGGTCCCTCCGTCCTCCGTGAGCCCCTGCTGGGGGTCAGACGCTGTAGGAAGGAAAAGGAAGCTGTCCCTCGGCACGCGGCTTCCCCAGGGCTGTCCTGTCGCGCCGTTTTGTTCCATGTCCGCGTGTTTGCGGTCCGCCCCTCGGCCCGCTGCTCTCGGTGGGGTCCCTCCCCGCTGCCTCACCGGCTCCTGTCCCCGTGCTCACGCCTCTGGTGCCCGGGCCACCGTGCCGGCCACGGCCCCTGTCCCCGCAGTGCCCACACGACAGATGTGCTCCTGTCTTGGAGGGAGAGTCCAGCTCATGAGGGCGGTTATGATGGGGGGTCACTCCCCATGCTCCTTCCCGGGTCGTCGTCCCCTGACAGCCCCCTCCGTCCGTGCGCCTGCTCACGGCGCCTTGCCTGTCACACCGGAGGGGACGCGTTCCTCAGGAGTTTGGCCTTCCCCTGTGGCAACGGGAAGCCGGTGGGACGGCAAACGGGGCTGTTTGGGGATGGGACACCCCACGGGGCCCCGTGGCGCTTGGCTGCGAGTGGGGGCGGGTGCAGCCGGCGGAGGCAGGGGGCTCGCGGAGATCGTTAGGACAGCGGCCGGCGAGGGGTGAGGGAGCGGGCAGACCCAGCCGTCGGTGGGGTGCGGATGTGGATTTCCGGCTTCTGAGATGGGCGGCTGGAGAAACGGACAATCAGGGTGCGGAAGGGCAGCGTCGGAAAAGGTTGGAGGAAGAAGGCACTGGGGTGTGTTGTGGGGGGTGAGGCGCGTCCAGATGCGGGTGCCCGGCCCGTGCTCGGCTGTGCGGCGTGGCTGGGGGACAGGGGTGCGGACCGTGATCGGGAACCCGTCAGCCCAAAGGGCGCGACGGCCAGGATCCGGGAGGACGCCGAGGACCGCCGCGTGAGAGGCGGCCAGGGGAGGGTGGTAAGAGGGGGGGAGTCTGCCCCGCAGGGGGGAGGGCAGAGATGGGGGTGGCCGGGGGTCAGCCCAGGAGACAAAGACACGAAGGCCAGAGGCGCTGGGTCCGCATGCACGGCATCGACGCCCCCGGTCACCTCAGGGTGAGCACTGTGTGGGGCGAGACCACCGAGCAGCGGGCGAGGGGGTGAACCGCAAAACACGCAGACGTGGGACAAAACGGCGTGGACAGGGCAGCCGTGGGGAGGTCGTGCGACCACGGGACGGTTTCCTTTTCCAGCAGGCCCTCCCCTCTCCGGCTGGTGGGTAGGAGGGGCTCCATGGCAGGGTGGGTCGGGGGGGGGGGCACACACGGGACCCCCGGCAGGGGCAGCCCCCACTTGGGGGAAGAGCCGAGGGCCCCGGCAGGGGCGGGTGGGAGCCGGGAGCTCTGGGCAGCTTGTGGTTCCTTTCACAAGACAAAATTCTATTTCAGAAACCTCAGTGTTCCTTTTCACTCGCTTTTCAGTGCGCCTGAAATCTAGCCGGTCTTCACCTCCGATGCCGGTTTACGACAAAATGCCACCCGGCAGAGCTGGTGCCCGGCATTACCTTGCCTTCGCGGCTCCCGCCCTCCTGGAGGCAGGTGCCTTCCCAAGGTGCTGCTGACGGGGCCGCCCTCACGTCGTTCAGCCAAGGGCGTCTGAGCACAGGTCTCTGAAGCTCACACTCTTCTCTGGATTGAGCCGGGGCCGTGCGAGAACACGCTTGGAAAATGCGCAGAGCACAGGTGCCACGTCTAAGACTCATGGGATGTGGTGTTTTCCAGGCTGGCGATACCTCTTTTAATATAAAAATTCAGCGTGGGGCGCCTGGGTGGCTCAGTGGGTTGAGCGTCCGACTCTCGATTCTGGCTCAGGGCATGATCTCACGGTTCATGGGTTCGAGCGTCGGGTTCCACGCTGCTTGGCATTCTCTCTCTCCGTCTCTCTCTGCCCCTCCCCTGCTTGCACGAGCTCTCTCTCTCTCTCTCTAAATAAGTAAATAAATAAACTCAAGGAAAAAAGCTGTGTTTTTAAAAAGCATTCGGCAATTGCCTAGTGATTCAGTCAAAATAAATAGCCAACGTGTACTAATCAGACGCCAACATTTTACGAAAAAGGAGAGTATTGTGAATTTACTCAGTGAGTACCCACATTAGCCATTTCTGTTTGCCTCTGTTTTATACGATTTGGTGACCACAGATAAATGCTCTTTTTTTTTTTTTAAACAGTCTTGTTTTTGCATGGTTGTTAACGCTATTCAGTTGCCTTTGTATTCTAGAAAACACATACCATATTATTAATGACAACGTATTGCCTTCTTACGATATTAGTTATCTACTCTGCACAATTATTTCTCATGCAGAGTTTGGTTGAGAAGCTGGTGGCCCCGGCAGGTGGGAGAGCCTCTGTGATTCATGGAACGGAGTTCACATCAGCAGGTGTTTCCAACCCGAGCTGACTGCTGAGAGGACTCTTCTCCTTTGTGAGCTGGTGGGTGCTGGGCTTCTCGGTTAAACCATCCACCCTAAGGTCTGGGCTTGGCTGAGGGCAGCTTAGGGCGGTCGATACCTACATTTTAACAGGAGCTGTTCTTTTATGCTGACAAGGGGCCTTCCAGTGACTTCTGCGTTGTTCCCCAGGTGCCCTGAGGAGGGCGTGTGTGCACTCCATGGTCCTGTGATGTCCTCCGTGTAGAGGGGAGTGCTCTGTGCACCTGCTGTGTCTAGGGGTCTTTGGAAGGAGTCAGCCCGTAACAGGAGAGAGAAATGACTATTATAAACCGCTGTTGGACATCAGGACTTTGGAAAAGTAAGGGAAAAAATGACGTGCTGGTTTAAGCAGGGCACGCACGAGGCTCGGGGGACAGGTGGTCAGCACACGCCAGAACCAGCAAAGAGATGCCCTTCTTTCTTCTTCCGGGACAAGAGAGTTGACTGGCTTTTTTCCAGAACAGAAGGCAGATGCATTCAGGAATCCCAGCTTTTTGGAGAAAGAACAAAGTGGTTTTTTTAAAATGACATTTAATTTTAGGGGCACCTGGGTGGCTCGGTCGGCTAAGCGTCTGACTTCAGCTCAGGTCATGATCTCACAGCTCATAAGTTCGAGCCCCACATCCGGCTCTGGGCTAACAGCTCAGAGTCTGGAACCTGCTTGGGATTCTGTGTCTCCCTCTTTCTCTCTGCCCCTCCCCTGCTCACGCACTGTCTCTCTCAAAAATAAATAAACATTAAAAAACCCGAAATTCTTTATTTTTCAAATAATGACACAGTTACAGGAACGTTTTACCATGCAAAGAACCGTTCATTCCTGAAAACAAAGTTGCCAGCCTGAGCCCCTCCTCTCACCCCCCATACGCTCATCAAATGTTCACGTGTTTCCCACCAGCCTGGATGAGCCCCCGAGTAGCCATGATCCCCGTAGCACCAGTCAGGAGACGGGCACCCACCCGCCCCTGAGCCACGGACCCAAATGGAGCTCTGTCTGCTGCTCGACTGCGTGTTTTCCAGCAGGGGATCCAGGCTGAACAACCTCGGGGTGGCTCGTCATTTTCCCGGAGCCTCTCCTTCGGTCCAGAGAAGTTCTGAATCTGTCTTCGGTTTGTGACTTGGGCACCTGTGAGGATCTGAACGCCGTCACCTTGGGGGACGCCCCGCGGTGCAGGTTGGGCTCAGGCCCCAGGTCACAGGCAGTGACGCTGTGCTCCTGCCACACCTCAGGGACACACCATTTCCCTGTCTCACTGCTCGTGCTGCTCATTTCACACTTGCTGAAGGTGCTGGCGGCCGGGCTTCCCCTCCGTGAGGTTTTTTCTTTCCTATTTGTAACTAATTAGTAAATCAGATCTTAATGAAGTAAAAATCTTCATTGCTTTGTACATTTGTATTCTTGTGCAGAACATACTGGTTTCTGCACAACATGGTCATGTACCATGGTCAGCACACGCCAGAACCAGCAAAGAGATGCCCTTTGTTAATAGGATTACGTTTTGTTTTATCTTACAATGTATCTATATTTGTTTCAAAATTATATTACCAATAATTTTCTAACAATACGATGACTGAGTGAGTTTAAACAAAACCCTTAGGGATACGTGTGACAAGCCATGTGAAAAACCTGTACAACTAAAACTGTAACACGTTGCTGAGGGAAAGCAAAGATGATGTGAATGGACGGAGAGATAGATCTTGTTCCTGGGTCGGAAGACTCACTATCGGTAAGATGCCAACTCTCTCCAAGTTGAGCTACGTCTTTAACGCAATTCCAGTCAAAAATCTCTGGATTTTTTCGGGAGAAACGGACAAGCTGGAAATACAAAGGATCTAGAACAACAAAACAGATTGGAGAGAGGAGAACAAAACGCAGAAACTCACACGCCCTCATTTCCGCACTTACTACAAAGCTACAGTCATGGACGCAACGTGCTGTCGCTAGAGAGGCGGGCAGACGGGTCGATGGGACACAGTCAAGACTCTAGATGTGGACCCACGGATATGTGGACATTTGCTTTTTGAAAAGCGTTTAAAGACCGTTCAGTGAAGTAAGGAAAATCTTCTCAATCAACAGCGCTGGAAAAATTGTACATCACGTGCCCCAAACAAGAAAACTTTGACCCATGCCTTTGCACCGTATACAAAAACTAACTCAAAATGGATCAGAGACTTCGATGTAAACACTGAGACTACAAAACTCCCAGATGAGAACAAGAAAATCTGTACGACCTTCGGGGAAGCAAAGATTTCTCAGATGTGGTACAAAAGTGTGATCTCAAACAGAACAAAGTAAAATCTACCCACACGTGCACACACACACACACACACGCACAGGTTGATAGACTGCGGGAGGAAGGAGGTCGCTTCCGGCCCCGGCCGCCTGGACGCCAGGGGCCGCGGAAGCTGTGTTGGAGGAAAGCAAAGGCCCAGGGTTTCTCTGTTCAGACGGAGCCGTGGGCACGAGCCTGGCAGGGCTGACCCTTCCCAGGGTCTATCCAGGGCTCCCGTGGGGGGCAGGGGAGGGGGCAGAGGGGCTCCCTGGAGGTTGCTCGGAGACACAGACTATAACCGACTCCCTTTTTGTGCACCCACTTGGATTTCTGGGTCAGAGTCCAAACCCAGGGCAAAGGTACGAGCAGCGACGAGAGACAGGAATAAGGCCGCCGGGCAGACGCGGTCCTGCTTCCAGGTCTATTCTGTGTCATGGTCTTCGTCCCCGGAGAGCCGACTGGCACAAGGCCAACGCAGTCGCACTGCGCCGCCTGCCTGGAGAGACCGCCGTCTTCTGCCCCCACTTCTGTCCCCACGGGGGCTGTGGGGGGAGGGACCCGGGGACTGTCGGTCTCCCTGCGGCCAGAGCTGGCTTCCGTGGCTGCCTTCCCTGGCCACACACTGAAGCCCACCCTGGCTAACCCTGCACCTCACTCCTGCCCCCGGCTGGGCACCACGTCCTGCCGCTTGTGACGCCGGCCCCTTCTGGCCCGCGGGTCCCTCCGCCCCAGCGGGGCGCTTCTCCTGCCCGTCCACCGCAGGCCGCCTGCCCGCCCTGCCCGGACCCGCACACTGTCCCTTGCAGCCTTCCTGCTCTGCCCGGACCCCAGAAGCATCCCCTGCAGACTGCCGGCCATACCCGGACCCCCGCAGCGTCCCCTGCAGCCTGCCCGCGGCCGCACTCCCGCCCCACACTGTGCAGGAGACGCCCTGCTGTCTGCCTCTCACTGTCCCCCTGTGTCTGGAGCAGCTAGGCCGTGGGGGCCTTGGGCTCTTCCCTAGGTGGCCACAGGAGCCACAGCCTCCTTCAGTGCCGTGCCCTGGAGCTCCTCCGAGGCCCCGTGGGACTTAGGTTAGGACACGTGTTCACTGTGCTACTTGCTTGCACTTTCCAGGGCCCGGAAAAAGCACCCATGCTTCCGTGGCTATTGACTCCCGGGCTCCTCGGCTGAAAGGAGGAAGGGGTTTGCAGGACGGATAAGCCCCCCGTCTGCTGAGACACTGAAAGCTGGTGGGTGGGCCCCAGGTTCCTCTAGTGAGCTCGGTGCGCACTAAACACAGACTGTGTGTTTCCTTATCACATCACGTGCATCAGAGTTGGTACAAAGACGTTTACACTCTGTGTTGCGGCCGAGTCTGTCCCCACAATATGAAATTAGACACAGCATAGGCTCTAAATCATTTATGTAAGTGAACCATCAGTACGATGCTGTATCTGATTGCTGGCAATTTACGTGTTTCTAGGGTAAATATATTTTCAGTGCAACGGGAAATGAACAGAAGCATGAGCAATACCTATAAACCTGTTTAATGCTTGGCATTATTTTAACTTCTTGATAATATGAAATACCTCTTTTTTTTAAATGTCTCAGGGAAGGGTACGTGAGAATTTTCTGCTGCAGGCCTCGTGAATTGACATCAGCCCCTGAGGAGCTGCGGTCGCTTCGTTAGAAATTCATCAAATTGTTTGCGTGCGGGTGGTGGGATCCAGAAACCTCCGTCAGATGCATGATCACACGGGATCGTTACTTTTAACTTTCTGAGGACCCTCCACGCTGTTCTCCAGAGCGGCCGCAGCAGTTTGCATTCCCACCAGCAGCGCACGGGGGTCCCCCTCTCTCCGCATCCCCGCCAACACCTGTTTCTTGTGCTGTTGACGTTGGCCAGTCTGACGGGCGTGAGGCGCTAGCTCAGTGTGGTTTTGGTCTGTATCTCCCCGATGGGGAGTGACGGTGAGCGTCTTTTCACGTGTCTGTTGGCCATTTGTGGGTCTTCTCTGAACAAGCGTCTTTTCAGGTCCTCTGCCCACTTTTTCATGGGATTTTCTTGCTGTGGAATTGTTTCTGAAAAGATACAAGCACCCCCATGTTTATCGCAGCATTCTACACGACAGCCGAACTGTGGCAACAACCTAAGTGTCCCCTGATGGACGGACAAGGTGTGGCACAGATACAGTGGAATATGAAGCACCACAAAAAGGGAGGCGACTGTGCCATTTATAACCACATGGAGAGACCAGAGCGTATCACATAAGTCAGACAGAGAAAGACAAACACCGTGTCACTCACGGGTGGAACCTTTAAAACAAAACAGATGAACAGACGAACAAAAAGCAGAATCAGACCTGCAAACACGGAGAGCAAACGGATGGCTGCCAGGGGCTGGGGGAGGGGGAGGGGCAGGGGGGGACACAGGCCTCCAGTTACGGGGTGGGTGGGTCACGGGATGAAAGGCACAGCACGGGGAATAGAGTGAGTGACACTGTGACAGCGTGTGCAGTGACAGGGGGCGGCTCCCCTTGGTGAGCACGGCGTAACCCATACAGTTGCCCAGTCACGACCTGTGCACCTGAAACCAATGTCACGTGTCTGGAGGCTTGATTAAAAAGTTCAAAAACAGCAGGAGTCCCCGCCCCGGACGGTGCAGTGCCGCCGCCTGCCACCAGGGGGCAGCCCCGGACCGAGGGCCTGACCCGTGGGCAGCGGCCCAAGACGCCCCTACTCCGCAGCGTATTCGGGTTGCCATTTCTTCCTGGCACGGAAGCGCGGCACTGGTTCGTTCCTCAATTCACGTGGGGCCGCTGGCGGGCGGGGGGAAGCCAGTCCTCCTGATTCTGGGTCCACGCAGCCCGCCCCCGTGTCGCTCATCACGGAGTTGCGCCTTCGTCCTGAGTCCTCGACGCGCCGTGCCGAATGTCCCTTGTCCCGACGGCTGTCTTCTGGGCCCCGCGCTCCTCAGCCCGGTCCCTGCCCCGCGTGGGGCTGTGTGGCCCCACAGCCGGTTCCTGCTTTGGCAGGACGGAGGGGAGCACAGCGGCGGCGTCCCCTGGCAGCCGCCTTCCGAGGCCAGGAAACACCCGCAGAGAGAGCGGACTTGCCCGAGACGTTGGAAAGCTCTGTGCCGACGGCGGCGCTGCTCCGTCCGTGGCTGTGGGTCGGTCACGCTCCGTGTCAGGGGTGCTGCCTGGGTCCTTCCCCGCCTGGTGCGCCCACGCGGTCCCCGGCGGTGTTCCTTGTCCCTGCGCACCCCGGCCGGCCCTCCCTTCTCCGCACACCGGCTCCCCGCCGCCGCCCCGTCTCCCCCAGGGGCCCGCGCCCACCGTGCGGGTCAAGCTCCCTGCCCGGGAGGGCAGACACGCAGGCTCCGGGGCCCAGCTCGCAGGTGGGCAGGGCCGTGCTCCCTCCGAGGCTCCAGGGAGGGTCCGCCCCGCTGCCTCCGGCCCCGCGGGGCCCCGGGTCCCGGCTTGTCGCTCACGGTGCCTCTCCCAGGTGCGCCTGTCTCTGCCCTTCCCGGAGGGACGCCGGGCGCTGGATTCGGGCCCACCTCCTCCAGGGTGGCCCCGTCTTCACCCGGCAGCGTCTGCGCACATAGAGTCGCACTCACAGGCACCGTGCTGGGACCTGGGCACCCCTCTCTGGGGACACCGTTCGCGCCATGACAAGAGAGAGGCTGCGTGCACCCGGGGCGTGTGTGTCCCTCCCTCGGACTTGGTTTCAGGGTCAGAACCTGGGGAGGCCCTGCAGGAGGAGTCGCCACCTGATGGCGCTGTTGTCCAGGGCTGTGTGGCCGCTCTGGGCCCGTTCCTGCCCCGCGGTCCCTGGGACACTGGTCCGGGGGAGGAACGGCCCCGCCCACCTCCGGCTGTGCTCAGCTTCCAGCCGCTGGCCTTGGCCGAAAGGCCCGCTTTCCTCCATCTGCTCGGAGCGGCCGGTGCTGCAGACCGTGGCCTCGGTGGGGGCCTGGTGCCCACGTGTCTCCGTGCCGTGGGTGCTGGAGGAGTGACCCGGGGCGGCCCCTCTGCCAGCTCACTGGACACGTGGGCCGGCCAGGGTGCAGGGAGGCTTCAGGTCCCCAGGAACAGCCTGGGTCAGCAGCCTGGGTCACGGACGGGGCTGCAGAAGATGACCGTGTCTGAGGGCACAGCAGCGAGCCGGTCAGAGGCACGCAGGTGCGACCGTGCACACACCTGTGCTCACACACCTGTATCCACGTGCGTGCACCCATTTACAACGTCCACGCACGTGCACACACGTGCGCGTGCGTCAGGAGCAGACCCCCGCCTGGGGCACACTACAGTGTGGACTATCTTGGTGGCCTGAGGCACACCACAGTGCAGCTGTTTCCCCGGGCCATGGTCTTTAGGCGATGGAGGGAGAGGAGGCCGGGCCCTGGTTCCTGTCCCCATGGCCTGACATGTGTGTCTGGGGTCCTGAGTCCATGGCAAGCATTCTGGAACTCTCCACCGGCCCCCTGGGGCATCCTGAGTCCATGGTGAGGGTTCTGGAACGTTCCCCCGGCCCCCTGGCACACTTGCGCCCCTTTCTCGGAGCAGCTGGGTGAACGTCCACGGCCGACGCAGGGCTGCCTGTCGAGGTAACAAAGCCTCATTCACCCCTCGCATTCACTTTTATGGCCGTCGTCGGGTTTCCTGGAGGACGCCGCGGCTTTGATGTGAACGTTTGCTCCCTGAGAGCAGACGCCGTTGATCTGGAGCCACGGCCCGGCGGCTGAGCTCCCGGGGCGTGTGCGGTGGCCGTCCCAGCAGCCTTTATTGCTTTACAGGTGCCTGCAGCTGGATACGCCGGGCACAGCAGGCAGTTACTGATAAGGAGGTTTAATGCCTCCCGAGCTTCCTTCCCGATCCGGGCGGGCCGGGCCCAGATGTGCGCCAAGCGGCGGGAGGCCTGGCTCGAAGGGAAGCACCCCCAGCTGCCTCCCGCCCTGAGGGAGCGCCTGTGTGGACTTGTTCCCCGGGAGTGCCCATCTCTCCAGCGGCGGGACGTTGTATTTACCCAGAAAGACCAGTATCTGCGGCTCCCCTTTTCATCAGAAAACTAACAGCGTCAGAGAAGATGACTGTTTTCATTCCCAAGTTAGGCCCGTGGTTGAAGGTGTCCCTTCAAGGGAGGCGACTTTCGTTGTGGCTTTAGCTCAGCCCTCGTCACTCAGGCTGAGACGGACACTGAGGGCTCCCGATGGGGCCCCGAGCCGAGCTCTGGGTCGCTCGTCCCCGGGAGAAAGGGGTGGGGGCAGCAGGTGCTTTCCTGTCCGCCTCCGTCTGGAGACCCGCTCTGGGGGCAGCGGCTCCCGAGGGCCACTTCCGGGGGGCCCCGTCCCCTGCGGCTCCAGCCGCCTCTTTCTTCGCCTCCGTGTGCCCGAGCGTTTCCCGCCTGTGACGACCCAGGACTAGTTTGCGAAGCAACTATTTCCCCTTATTTTTGTCATACACTCTGGGACTAGATTAAACACATGTTAGAATGGCAACGACAGAAATCCTATGCTTCGAAACCCACTCTGACAGTAAATTAGGGGAATTTTTTCATGTGAGAAGTGGTTTAAGTTGTTCCTTCTCGCACAGTTGTTCAAGTCTAGGACGCGGCACGGATTTCCAGGGGGCGATGCGGGCGGTCTGCGGGGGGAGGACTGAGCCACCGTGCCGAGTCACAGACGCGGACGTGGGCTGGGAGCCGGGCTGTGGGCCAGCTGTGGGAGGCACCGGGAGCCAGGAAGGCCCACCTGCTCTGGGCCTGTGTCCCCACCTGTGTCCCCACCTGTCCCGGATTGGTGGGCACCGGATGTGGACGGTTATGGGCTCTTTCTCTCTCCTGTGGCTCCAGCCCCGGGACACACGCTCCGTGTTTCCGGAGGTAGCTTCGTGGCCGCTTCCCCCAGAAACTGCTCAGCCTGACGGGAAGGCATAAAGCGACCAGCGGCCTGACGGGGAGGGGAACCAAACGCAGACCTTCCTAGCAGGGCGCGCTCCAGAGAAGTGGAATTCGGAAGAAACTCGACTCCTTCCCACGACTGCCCGTCCTTCCAGCTGCATGGGCTGCCGGCATCCCACTTCCTGTGGCCTCTGGGACAGCGGCTCAGTCCAGCACAGCTGGGCGGACACGTGATGAGCTGGGTGTGGCACGCGGAGCCGGGGACAGAGCCGCCAAGGGGGACTCCAGGCCCTGGAACGCCCCAGGGAGTGGGCGTCTCCTCCCTCTTCTCCCAGAGGCCGAAGTGGAGAGGGATTTTGTTGCAAGGGGATCCCTGCTGTCTGCGGAAGGTCCCCCCTGCCCCCAGCGCCTCCGCGCCGGCTGGAGAACCACCCCCACACTGGGGCGGCTTCGCTCTGATTCGGGGGACTTGGGGCGCGTCTTTCCTCAGGCCGTTTGTGAGGACAGAAGCCTGGGCATGTCACTCCTATGTCCTCGGTACGACGTGCCAAACCCGTGCCCTCCCAGGCGGCTGCCGAGATCCCAGAGCATGCGGGGCTCCGAGGTCCTCTGAACTCCCGCACTTCCCCAAGTGTCTCAGGTGGGGCCCTCGGAAGAGGTCCGCCCATGCCCCCAGCCGGAGCGGCTCGCCCCAACTAGATCTCTCTGCCCCTGCATGTTTATTTTTGGGGTTTCAAAGAATAATGTTTGCACAAAAGACTCTGATGCCAGGACCCTGTGAGTCACTGGCCGAAGGGCTCTTGCATCAGAGGAAAGCCTGGGTTGCCCATTCACAGAACCACAGGGCAGGAAGGAACCCCAGACTGACCCTCCGGCCAGCCAAGCAAAGCCACCAGCTTCCCTGGGAGAGCAGACAGGGCCGCACACTCTCCCCTGGCCCAGGCTACCGGTCAAAGCCGCGGTCCCGCCCGGGGGCTGGCTCAGGCCGTGGCGCTCAGGGGCGGGGTCAAGCCAGGTGGATCCGAACGTCGTCGGTGCTGTTGCTTTGTAGTTTTGGGAACTTGGACAATCACCTGACCTCTGGCGGGTTCAGTCTCCTTATCTGGGGAACGAACGTCATAGCCGGTCCTTCACAGCACCGTGCCTCGCAGGTGCGGGGGTGGTAAGGGTGACACCTGCCAGCTGGTAGCAACCCCGGGAGGCCCCGAGCAGGAGACCGCAAGCCTGCTTCCTTTCTCCGGTCTCCTGACGCAGACAGCCCCCGGGGGGAGCCACTTTCCGGAGGCTTCCCCCCCGCCCCCCAGGCTCATGCTGCCTTCTCCTGCGTCGTGGGCTCAGGGCACCTGTGCTTACCCCGAGGCCCATGTGCACCGGGGAGTCTGGGGGACAGGGGTCTCCAGCCTCTGTCTTTCTGTAAGGGAAGTATGTTTTAAGACGGCATTATTATCTGACGTCTATGTGAGCTTGTGTGCAGAGCAGCAATACAGAAGCCGTGGGGAATTCTCCGCCGAGACTTTCTGCCTCAGGGTCAGAACGAGGGTGACGTTCTGTGGGTGGTTCGAGATAAGATTCAGTTGTGAATCCGGTGTTGCCTTCAGAGCCAGGCTAAACACGGTTCATTTTGAGCTGCCTTTTAAATTTGTAAAGGATGAGCTGTCCTGGGGTGACGTGACTCAGGCGAGCCCCCCGCGTGACCTGCCTGCCTCACCCGGCCTCCGTCCGTGGCTGGCTCCCTCTACCAGGTGGCATCACTCCCAACAAAGCGACTCTGTGCGAGAGCTTATCACCCTGACGATGAAGAACCAGAATAAGTGATCTTCCCTGCTTTTCAAACCCTGCTGTCCGTGTGTCCATCTGTAAAGTCTTTTTAAAACTGTTTTCATGTTTACTTCTTTTTGAGAGACTGAGAGAAACAGAGCATGTGGAGGGGAGGGGCAGAGGGAAAGGGAGACACAGAATCGGGAAGCAGGCTCCAGGCTCCGAGCCCGACACGGGGCTCGAACTCACGAACCGTGAGATCGTGACCTGAGCCGAAGTCGGGCGCTCCGCCGACTGAGCCGCCCAGGCGCCCCATCCCCGTGTGTCTATTTGTAAACATACGTTCGTCAAGTAATGGTGCGCTCACACCGATGATTTACGATATCTAAGCTAATACAGCTTTTTCCTAGGGCCTCATAAAGCCTGACATTTATAATCTCTCTGCAGTTACAATTTCAAAATGAAAGGCTGGTGCCATCACGGTGGTCCTAGCACATGTGCACATGGTTAAATGCATTATTTATGTTTTTTAATAAAGGCATCTCTCGGGGTTTTTTGTTGTTGTTGGTTTTGTGTTTTCATACCGCAAGATGCTAAGTACTCTGTTGAATTTAGTAAAGTACCCATTTAATCCCCAAAGAAAACTCTAAAAGCGTTTGTGTAAAAAGCGGCAAAGGCGTGGGACTGAATGGAGGAACAACTGCCCCGGGCCCCCTGCCTTTCCCTTAGAAGTGTGGAGAGTGCGGAGTCCCTGGTGCGTTTCCTGGAGACCTAGAGACGATGTGTGGCTTCACGCAGGTGGCTTTCCCCACCGGCTTCCTCAATCCTGGACGGCCGGGAGGCCCCGTGTTCCAGGAGGGCCGGGGGCAGACCAGTCAAGGTCCCTCAGAACACGTGGGGTTTATGACTCTATGTTCCTGGTGTTCTCTGTTCTTCCCGCCAAACTTCCGTGCAAACTTTAGAGGAAGAAATCACTGAATTCTTAAATACGATGGGCGCTTAACAACGCCTTGTTGTGCCCCGGGATCCCACCACGGAGATACTCACGTGCCCGCCCCGGGCTGCCGTCCAGACACTTCTGACCTCCGGGCCGTCTCACCCGCACGCGCTCGCGGAAACTCAGCATCTGCCTGGCTTTGCCCCTGACGACGCCTCCCCCAGGCTGGGACGATGTCGCGTTGGGGGATGGGGTCCCTGCAGCACTCGGGGGCCGTCCCCTACAGGCCAGGTAGCGGGCTTGCCCTTCCTGGATGGAGGCGTGAGCCCCTCTGTCCCGAAGTCCAGTCTGACGCGCAGGTCGTTGAAACTTCCTCCTGCCCTCGAAGTGACACTTCCTCCTGGTGCAACCGGCCAGATCCTGCCAGGACTCGGGGGTCGAGCACCTCCACTCCATCTCTGACCCCTGGCCATCTGTGGACCCCGGTGCCTCCGTCCCCCTGAGGGCGAGGGCCCCTCCAGAGCCACGAGAGCTCGCGGTGCACGTCCTCTCAGGCAAGCCCATCGCCCTGTCACCGTCCCCCCGCCAGGCGGACCGGCGGCGGAACCGGAGGCAACCGTGAGGTGCTCTGCCGCCGCACACCCTCCACGTCTCCGTCCCGACAGGATGTGATTTGCTCCGACGCCCCTGGAGTGCGGGCGTGTCGCTCAGAAGAGGCGGACGCGGCTCAGCACAGCCCAGGCGGCCCCGGCGTGTGCGCAGGAACCCTCGGCGTAAGGCGGCCGCCGGTCTGTAGCTCGTCCGGCAGCACCGTGGCCCCTCCGCCCTCTGGTGCCAGGACCAGCCCGCCCCCCACCTGCACCCCCTGCAGAGCCGCTGGGGACAGAACTGAGCCCTGCTGAGAGCCCCGGTCCCCGCCGACCGTGACAAGCCAAGCCTCCTTTCAGAGATCTTTCTGAATGTGCCCGTGACCCACGCCGGGCGATGATAGGCAAAGACAGCTTGCTGGGGGTGATGTACCAGAAGAGGTCCCCACTGTCCCCTGAATGTTGTCTAATTCTGTGCGATGCGGTGCCCAGGAGAGCCGTCTTGCTGCTGGCCCGATAGACACGGGAACGGGGGCAAAGCCAGTGAATCGAGGGGAGCGGAGTCTGAGTGGCCAGGGCCCCTCCTACCCGTGGGCGTCCTGGTACCTGGGCCACCGGAGTCTCTGGCTTCTGCTGGAACAGACCCGAGGGCTGAGAACAGCACAGGCGAGCTCCGTACAGTCCTGGGGGCCGGACCTCTGGGACCCGCCTCGCCGGGTGGCCGGCAGTTCCCCCTGGAGGGCCCAGGGGACAGCGTGCGCCCTCCCACCTTTGGAAAGGGGCCGTGGCCCTTCCCCGTCGGCAAAGCCCAACCCTTCCTTCACCGCCTGGCCAGCACCTTGCCGGCTGTCTCCCGTGATCACGTCTTGTACGGACTCCTGACGTCACAGTCACAGACTGCAGGGCCGTCCAAGATGAAGTCCCCGCCTCGGGACCCCTAGCCCGGTCGCAGCTGCAAAGCCCCACACCTTCACGGTTTCAGGGATCGGGGTGTGGGCACCCTTGGGGTCCTGACTCAGCCTACCGCCCGGGGTCAACTCCTTCCTCAGTGTCTACACGGAGGCTGTGCGTGGCTGATGATGGGTCACCGCAGACCTTCCGTGTTGATGCTGTGCGCCCGGAAAATTCCAGCGGCGCCTTCCCAGCCATTCGCCCAGGATGCGCAAGGCAGGCTCTCCGAACCTGGCCTCGTGCCGCTGGCGCCTCGAGTCCAGGCTGAGCGTGCCCATTTCGCGTTAATTTTTATTTTCACTTGAGTGTAGTCGACACATGATGTTACCTTCGTTACAGGGGCACAGACTGTGACCCGGCAAGTCATATGTCACGCTGCGCTCACCACACTGCGGCTGCCCCCGTCACCGCACGACACTGTCACAGTACCATAGCTCCGTTCCCCGTGCTGTGCCTTTCATCCCGTGACCCACCCACCCCATAACCGGAGGCCTGTGTCTGTCTCTGCCCTTCCCCCATTTTGCCCTCCCCCACCCCTCCCCTCTGGCAGCCATCCGTTTGTTCTCCGAATTTACTGGTCTGATTCTGCTTTTTGTTCATTTATTTATTTGTTTTTAAAACTTTTTTTAATTTTTGTTTATTATTTTGAGAGAGAGAGAGAGAGACAGAGCACGAGTGGGGGGAGGGGCAGAGAGAGGGAGACACAGAGTCCGAAGCAGGCTCCAGGCTCTGAGCTGTCAGCACAGAGCCCGACTCGGGACTCGAACCCACGAACTGCGAGACCATGACCTGAGCCGAAGTCGGACGCTTAACCGACTGAGCCACCCAGGTGCCCCAAGTTTATTTAAATTTAAAGAGAGAGAGAGAGAGAGAGAGAGAGCACAAGTTGGGCAGGGGCAGAGAGAGAAGGAGACACAGAATCCAAAGCAGGCTCCGGGCTCCGAGCTGTCAGCACAGAGCCTGTCGTGGGGCTTGAGCTCACAAACCGCAAGATCACGCCCTGAGCCAAGGTTGGACGCTTAACCAACGGAGCCACCCAGGCGCCCCTATTCATTTGTTTTATTGCAGCATTATCTACAACAGCCAACATATGGAAGCGATCTAAGTGTGCACAGACAGACGAATGGACAAGGAACATATGCTACACACACACACACACACACACACGCGCGCGCGCGTGCGCGTGCACACACTGGAATATTACTCAGCCATAGAAAGAATGAGGCCTGCCATCTGTGACGGCAGGGATGGTCCTGGAGCGTATTATGCTCGGCGAAATAAGCCAGATCAAGGATTCTCACCTAGAAAGTTACCTGCCTCCGGGGTGTAGACTGGGGGCACTTACGTGACACTGAGTGATATTCACTGGAGGGAGTTTAAAGGGTCAAATAAAGGGGCCACGAATCACTTGCTGTTGTCACACGTGCACCGGACATCCTTGGGTGAACAGGCGGCCTACTGAGCAGGAACTGTGCTCGTAAGTAACAACGCCAGTAAGCGCCCCGACTGGTTTCTTCTGGAGTCTCCACGGGCACCCAGCCTGATGACCACCGAGGGTGATTGTGTGGACTGATCATGCCTACGTGGATTGTGCCTTCACGGGACACTGATGGGTCTTCAGATTTTTCTTATTAAGTTTGGAGACGGACCAAGAACCACCTTTGCCGCAAGGCTGGGTTGAGGCCCCAGGGAAGAAGACAAAGTGAGGACGCCCCCCGTCTCTTCCCCCTCTTTGTGTCTGTCCTCCAGGCTGCGTGCGCTTGCTCTGTGTCGTTACTGATTTCCGACACTTTGTCAGGTAACGTCTCCGGGTTGTGGACGTTTGCAAGTACCGTCCGGAGATCTGACTCAAACCCGCGGGCCCGTGCCGGGACCTGGCCGTGTCCGGCCACCGAGCTCTCCGCGGAGAGTCTGCTGCCCAGTTATTTTTGATGTCGCCGTTCCCTCCTCCCAGAATTGTGACTGGGTCTGTCCGTTCTCCGAGGAGCCTCCGCTCCTCCACCAAAGGCTCTTGACGGCTCCCTCCCGTCAGCAGGAAGGCACCGGCAGCGCCACTCAGGGCTGTCAGTGGTCGACCAGCACTCCGGTCCTCGGGGCGGTTCTCGGGTCCATGTCTCCACCTTCGCCTGGACGATGTCTGACCGTGCCCCAGGCTCCAGGAAAGTCTCACCTCCTTCTTCTCGTGTCTCTGAGCCCCGCGACCACTCACCATGTCCCTCCACGGACGGTGAGCTCCGTGAGTACGGGTGTCTTTCACCTTTGCTGCCCCGGGGCCGGTGCCCAGCTCCCAAGGGGGCGTTCGGTGATGGTGCGAGATCGAACAAATGGGTAAGTGAGGGGAGACGGCCCACGTGCAGCCTTCTCCCTGGGCCGTTTTCTCCTCTCCTTGCCCGGCACTCATCCCCCTGACGTGACCGCTCCCTCCCGTGAGAACTCAGGACGCTTCACCTGTTTCTCACCCCTCAGGCAGCACATTCTCGGGTACATGTCCTCGGGCACCTGGGCCCCACTGGGAGCCCTTTGAAGGGGAGCTATGTCTTAGCTGTCTTGTAACCGCTGGAGCCACAGCAGTTCTTGGCCACGGTGGACATTTGGTTAGTGGTTCCGGAACAGACGGGCAAGAGATGAATGCAAAAGTACCAGGTGCTTTGATCAGAGGCTAAGTGAAGTTCACCTGACGCTCAGCCCACATTCTCCACGTGCGTGTGCACTGGGCACGTGTGTGCATACACTCGTGGATGCCGTGAGCTCTCGGAGTAAGATTCCTGTTAACCCGCTAAATGTGACGGAAGAGAGATCTGGCATTATTGTAGAATGGCACAACTTTCTGTCCTAAGTTCTTGGCTCCTGGGGACGTGTGGGAGGAGGGAGGCAGGCTGACTGTGGCTCACCACCCACCTTTTGGGTTCCACAGTCCTCTGCCTCCAAGATTAAACCCGCAAACGTCATCCTCGAAGCCGTGTATGAAAGTCAAAGCCCTCAAGCCTGGTGAGTGGATGCGTGATGTAAACTGTGGGACAAAATTCTAGAAGGGACTTCACCTGAGGTCCGTGAACTCACCCATCTGGGAATTAAATCTGTCAGATGGACCATGACGGCCCCAAGTCATATGCTGTGTGCGGGTGACTGTGGGAGGCCACGCTGCAGGTGCCACAGGTCTGGACAGGCCCGACCTCTCCTTGAGTGTGCCCCGTGGGGATTCTGTTAGCCAGGCATGCAGGGCACTGAAGGCAGGCGGAGGCAGATTTTAGGAGACAGAGGCCATGACCGACATAGAGTGGGCCCACCCCTTGGAAAACGCCAGAGAGGCCTACCCTGAACAATGTATTTTGCAGCATCCCTGCCCATCCCCCTCACTGCCAACCCGTGATGATGGCCGTCACCTGGCAGTTACGTAAGGTGACCTTCCCCTCAAGGGACACACCCCTCAAGTGTGTTAGAGGACAGAGGGTCCCAGCCCCGAGCACCAGAGCCGAGCTCTCCGGGAAAGGCATCTGGTGGGTTTCCCAGGGATCGAGCCAAATATTTGCTTTCACGCCCGGGAAGTAACCCAGCAGGTGGAGTTTGGACACCGAAATACTGGCACCCGTGGGGCATTCAGGTGATTTTTGCATGGGCGCGATAGCACAGGATGGTGAAAATATCAAACGCACGACCAACAGGAAACATGGCCGTCAGTTTTGGCAACGTGCACAAGTTCAAGTAACCGGCAACCTCTGGTTCTACGGAAGAACGGGTGGACGACACCCACTGAAAGTCTGGTCAGTGTTGAGGTGGCCCCGGGGGAAGGCTGTCTGAGCACCAGGCCCCGCAGGATGAGGCTGCCTCGAGTGTGGACGTGGGGGGGGGGCATTGGCACGGGGCCCCTTGGACGGCCTGGACGCCGACTCAGCCCCTTCACTCTGTGTGGATTCCCTGGCCCCGAACCTCCCCTCGAAGGAGAGCCAGCCGCAAGGGACAGGGTGAGGAGGACCCATCGCTGGGGACGCCCCCAGCCCCCCTGCGGCGGCCACAGCCCTTCCCCGGCCTTGCCTGGCCTCAAGGGAGAGGACTCGCGTCTCCCTTGTCTGCTCTCCCTCCCGCAGCACAAGACCCTAACCCTCACCTGCAGCAGGAGGAGGGGGCCGGCGCGTGGGGTGCGGGGCACACACGTCCCTCCCAGCCTCTGTCCGACCTGAGCTTTCTGTCCGTCAGGGAGGGGAAAATGTGCTTTTCCAAGTCAGAAACCGCTCGAAAATCATGGGTTCTAAGTTACAACAACAACAGTTCAATGCCGCTCAGATCTGGGAGGCATGTTCACCCTGAACATATTATGGATGTTACAGACTCTCTGCAGGGTCAGTATGTCCCTGGGCAGGACTGCTTCCCGCGTGTCCCCACCAGGGCCCCGGGGCGGGGCGGCGGGGTCACTCTGGAGGAGCCGGGGCCAGCCCTGGGCACCCGAAGAAACCCCCCAGCCCCCGGCAGCCAGTGTGGACGAACAATGAGTGAATCAGAAATGCATGGCTTAGATTTCCCTTAAAATAAATATATGCTAAAAAATTAGAGGGAAATGCAGTTGGCCAAATGCATTTGGGGTTTTAATCAAACCGAAGTTATGTGAAAAACATGCCGAAACGCTCGAGTAACAGGGGCCACAGAGGAGCCACGGACGGTCTGCATCGACGTGGGTGCCTGTGTGCGCAGAGGACGCCCGGCTCGGGTCTGAGCTGCCCCCCCCCCCCGACCCCGGCGCCTCGCCCGGAAGCACGGGAGACAAGTTCACAATTCTACACCGGAAATAAACACACCCACGATAAATGTGGTTGTGTTTTCCCCCAGCTTTCCCTTTCGGGGAGGCCCAGACGATCCCTTGGCAACACGGCGATGGTGGGCACGGCTGGCCGTCAGGAGGAGGTGGGAGCCGAGTGGCCCACAGACCCGTCGCCGTGGACCTGGGTGAGCGTGGACCCGGCACCACAGATGGGCCAGCCGTAGAATGGGCAGACGTGGCCCCGCAGAACGGACGCCTCGGAGAACATCTCGGGGCCCGCCCCGCGTTTGCCCTCGGATGTGCGGCCGGGCTGTGGGGAACTCCGAGGCCGCGGCCGGCCCCCGGCGCTGCGGGGAGGGCTGGGATTCGGTGCCCCGGCGGCTCTTGGAGCACAGCCCACGCCAGCCCCAGCCGGGCCTCCGCTGGCCACTTCGGGGGTCCGGGTGTCTGCAGGCCAGGCTCAAGCGGGGAAGCCAGGCCAGTCTCTGGATTCAGGTTTGGGGAGACGAGGACCGTTCTTGTGGGGAAGTTGTCTAAACCCACCCTCCCGGCAAGCAGGAAACAGCTGGCCACAGCTTCAGACCTGAGAGGCGGGCGGGGAGGGCACCGTCCAAGCTGCTGGCGAGGCCCCGAGGCCCGGCCGAGGCGGCGAGGTGGGTGGGCCGGCCCGGCGCGCGGCGCGTCTGGCACGGCCCTCGGGCTTGCTCTCCCCCGTCCTGCCCCCTCTGGAAACCCACAGGGACAAAGGGCCCTGGACCTGGGGGCTCGCCCGTCTGTGAGCGGAGCGCCGCGGTTCTGGGGAGACACCGAGCCCGCGCCCGTGTGCCGGGCAGGGACAGCAGCCCTCTCAGAAGCCAGCAGTGTCCTTAGTCCCGGGTCATAAAAGACCCCAAACCCGGCTGCGGCTCGCGGGGCTGCCTGCCAGCCGTTGGCCCGGGTTTCCCGGCGGATTCCTGAGCCTGGATCCTGCGTCCTCGGAGGCTGGCCCGCTGTGGCCTGGCAGCGCCGGGGAGGCTGGTGGGGCCGGGAGCGCACCTGGGCTGATTTACAGCCCCGACTGGGAGCCACGCCGGAGCCACGGCTTTCCTCTCTCTCTCAGGGAGGGTGAGGCCGGGAGAAAAGACGGCTTTGGTTTAAAACCAGGTGAACTTTCCGCATTTCTTGTGTCCCCAGGATCCAGAGGTGGTTCCACGGAGGCGGACACATGGTTAAGCCAAACCCAGAGAACGGGGGGCACAGACACGGGCCCTGCGCCTTCCCGCCCCGTGGAGAACGGCTTCATGATTGAGCGTTTTCTGTCTGACTTCTCAGGCTTCCCGGAGCAGCACGGCCTCCGGCATTCTTCTGTCTAGTTTTAACTTGTCGTATGTACTTTCCTAAACGACACAACCGCGGGCACATTTCGGCCTCCCACTGACTGTAACGCTGTGCACGTCCGAGGTCAGGGCTGGGCATGAGCCGTGCGGATGCCCGGGGCCCGGGGCCCCGTCCCCCCACACCGTCCCGTCTCCGGCACCAGCACATTCCGGGAAGGTGCCCGTGCACCGCAGCCTGAATGCCAACGCGGCCAGGTCCCTGAGCGTTCCTTGTCTAATGCACAGGTTGCTGGTGAGTGCCCCCTGCGTGGCCCCCTGCGTGATGCGGCCTGGCCGCCAGCTGTTGACCGAAGCCTGGGAAGGACATCGGCACCACCCTGCCCTCCCAGAGCTGCCGGGGACAGCGAGGCGAGCAGGCCAGGATCGGGCACCTTCCCGTCGCTCTTGTCTGCTGCTCACAGGGCAGTGGGACCGACAGACCGCCCCCTGACGGGCCCGGTGGGCAGGACGCCCCGGGAGGAGGCGGCCTGGCCACTCGGTCCCGCGGGCTTCTGGTCTGGTTGGTGCCGGCCGTGCGGCTGTCTCCGCAGAGGCTCTCAGAGCCTGTGTCCACATCCCTGCGTCCCCTCAGAGCCTTGAGGTCCCCGGCGAAGGCATACGGCGGCCAGGCTCCTATGCCATCACGGGGGACAGTCCTACACTCTCTGCTCCTTGTGTCTGCCTTTCTGGGCGAGATTTCTTTTGAAGAAAGGAATCTGAATCTGAGGCTAAAGAGATGTCTGGAAACCCCTACTTTAGTTTCAGATGGCTGCTGTATACTTACTGGGCTAAAATAAACGCTGTTTGCTCCATTGTGTTTCGGCTGCACATACATCAACTGACCGCTCGGTCCCCCTGACAGTTGCTGGCCTCGCGGGAGGCTGGGTTTGTGCAGCGGCCGCCAGGCCTGGCCACCCCAGGGGCCTGTGTGGCCTCGGGACACTGCCCAGGAAGTGAGTTGTGAGTGGAGAAACCCAAGCCTGAAAGCCAATCTAAAATATTACAGACAGAACATGCTGGAACCATGTCCAGGGATAAATAAAAACCTGGGCACATCCGACTAACCTACTTTTTAGAACACATCCATCACATTCAACCCTTGCTGGCAACACAAATCGAAAACAGGTTTGGTCCCTGCCCTCAAAGTAAGACAGATGGAGATACTATTCTGTTCTTGCCAGTATTTTAATCCCCGATCCTGGTGCGTCTGAAAAGGAAGTTATTGCCGACAGTTGCTACACAGTGACATTCTCTCTGGGGAGGCCTCTTCCCTGCTGGCCTGTGCGCACTGACGGACGTAGCCGGCTTCCCGGGCTACCCCACAGATGCCGTGTCTGCCTGGGGCCGCCCGTCTGCGGGGGCCGCTGTCCCGGCTGGAGCCCCAGGCCCTGGCCCGGGAGCGCCAGAGAGGCGGGTGGCGGTCCGTGACCCACCCCCCCCAGTCCGCTTGCCCGGGGCTGGGAGCTCGTGGGACACCTTGCGTCCTGCTCCCGGAGGCCCCGGCGGCACGGGGCTGGCGACCGGAGACACCCCTTCCTTCCTCCCGCTTGCGCTCACCCCACACCCTGCGCGTGTCTCCTGGCGTCACCTCCCAAGGTAACCACTCGCCCCCCCCCCTTGTTTCTGGGTCACCCCCGGCAAAGCCAACTAAGACACACGGGCTCAGCCAGCCAGGCGAACGTGCGCAGTCCGCGGCTCGTGCGGGTGAGCCAGCAGCGTTCCTCGCGGAAGTGCAGGCACCAGGCCCAGCCCCTGCCCGTGGGTGGCGGGCGCGCAGCTCCCCGCGGAGGCCGTCGCCAGCACCGCTCATGGGGCTGGACGCCGTGTCCCGCCTCAGAGCGGACTCCGGAGCGACACGGAGTGGCAGAGGGCAGCGGCCCCGGGCGCCCCCTCCAGCACTGCTCGGTGGAGTCACATGCTGGCCACTGTCCAGCCTGGAGGGTTTCAGGGCGTGCCGCAGCCCCTCGCCTGGCCTGGGGGGGCGTCCCGCTCCTGCTCCCGGAAGCCTTCCTCCCCTGCGTCTAGGGAGAGCGCTCCCAGCATCAGCTAGAGGGCCCAGGTCTCTGTGCCATCACGCCCACGGAGGTCTCCAGGACAAGATCTGGGCTGATACCCCCGATGCAGGAAACCGACCAGAGACCACCCCGTCCCGGCCCAACCAGGCCCCTCACTGTGGGGCCAGAAATTAAAGATGATCGTCACCTTCCCTTTGACGAGCAACCTGCTGTCTGATGACAAAACAATGCAGTCCTTTCCTGTAAGAAAAGGAGAAGTTAATACAGGGCGGGAAGGATAGAAGGAAGAAAAGGAGGAGGGGGTAGAAGAGGGAGGAGGGAGGAGAGGGAGGAGGGAGAAGAGGGAGGAGAAGAAGGGGCAGGGAGGAGGGAGAAGATGAAGGAGGGAAAAGAAAGGGGGAGAAGAGGGAGGAGGGAGAAGAGGGAGGAGGGAGGAGGGAGGAGGGAGAAGAGGGAGGAAGGGGGGAGAAGAGGGAGGACGGAGAAGAGGGAGGAGGGAGGAGGGAGAAGAGGGAGGACGGAGAAGAGGGAGGAGGGAGGAGGGAGAAGAGGGAGGAGGGAGAAGAAGGGGCAGGGAGAAGAGGGGGCAGGGAGGAGGGAGAAGATGGAGGAGGGAAAAGAAAGGGGGAGAAGAGGGAGGAGGGAGAAGAGGGAGGAGGGAGAAGAGGGAGGAAGGAGAAGAAGCGGCAGGGAGGAGGGAGAAGATGGAGGAGGGAAAAGAAAGGGGGAGAAGAGGGAGGAGGGAGAAGAGGGAGGAGGGAGGAAGGAGAAGAGGAAGGAGGGAGAAGAGGGGGAAGGGAGGAGGGAGGCCCTTCCATAATATGATACATGAGACTTGAAGTTTATCCCTTTTGCTACAACTCACACGTGCACACATGCACACACTTGCACACACATGCAAACACACACTCCCACATGCATGCACACAACACACACAAGAACACAGGTGCATGCACACACTAACACATGCACACACGCAGCACACATGCACACACATGCTCACACAGCACAAATGCACACATGCATACGCGCATGTGCACACGTGTTCACATGCACGCGTGCAGAACAAGGCACACACATTCACACGTGCACGTGCAGGCTCACACGTGCACACACATACACACACACACGTGCAGGTGCAGCACGCTGGAGAGGCACTGCACTCACGTGTCATGGTCCCCTGGGCTGAACTGAGGGGTCAGAGTAAAGAGCACTTTGGGCTCCGGGGCTCGTTCTGAAGCTGGGCTGGAATTAAGTGAATAGTGAGAACCTGAAGTGTCGAGAGATGAGAAACGTGAGGAAAGCACGCAGGGTTGCACGGGGCCCGTGCTCGCGGTGAGCTGTGGGCGCGGACACGTGGGTGTGCAGTGTAAACACGCCTAACACAATGGCACGGAGAACACCCTTTTTCTCATCGCGGTTTGAACATTTCTCTGCGCTGCGTGCGGGGGGATTTGTGGAGCCAGTCCCCTGTCGCCCAGGGCAGCAGCAGTTTTCTCTGGTAAGCAGAGCTCTGAGCTTCCGTGAGGGCCTTCCCAGTGAACCACTGTGCATTCTCTGGCTGTGTCCTCGGCCGCTCGTTCACAGCCTTCCTGTGTGGCGGCGTCGTGGCACGGGCCCGGGAGGTGCATTTCAGGCCCGCGTGGTCCGGAGACGCATTGGGAAGCGGCGATGTCCCGGCATCTCCTGCCGACCGCACACCTTCTCCGCTGCCGTCCTGTCCCCCTGCCGGCGGTCCCCTGGGCTCCTGCGATGACGGGGACCAGCGTGCACAGGGGCTTCAGAACGGAGCAGGGTGTCCCTTGGTCCAGGGAGCACCACGCGGAACTGAAGGCAAAGGGCTCGATGAGGCAGCTTCCCCGAGCTGAGCTTCTGGACGGGCGGGGGCAGAACCGAGAGAGCAGCAACCCAGCATAGCTTCTAGACGGACCTTAGTGTGTTTTTCTGTGTGCGTGTGCCTGTGTGTGCATGTGTGTGAGTGTGTACACGTGCACACGTGTGAGGGTGTGCACGAGTATGATTGAGTGTGGCCGTATGCCTGGGTATGGGAGCATTGTGTGCATGAGTGTGTGCATGTGTGTGCACCTGTGTGAAGATGTGAGTGTGTGTGAGCCTGTGTGTGCATGTGTGTGTGCATGTGTGAGGATATGCATGAGTGTGAGTATGTGCATGAGTATGTGTGAGTGTGCACGTGTGCCTAGTGCATGTGTGTGCACGAGTGTGAGCATGTGTGTGCACCTGTGTGAAGATGTGAGTGTGTGAGCCTGTGTGTGCGTGTGTGCGTGTGTGCATGTGTGAGGATATGCATGAACATATTGCATGTGTGTGTGTGTGTACACATGTACATTTGTGAGGGTGTGCACGAGCATGAGTGAGGGTGCACGTGTGCTTGGGGCATGGGAGCATGTGCGTGCACGAGTGTGAAGATGTGAGTGTGTGCACGAGTGTGAGCATGTGTGTGCACGAGTGTGAAGATGTGAGTGTCCGTGTGTGTGTGTGGGGGGGTGAGCTCTGCACCTCGGGAACGTCCAGGCGGCTCTCGGCAAGGTGCGTAGTCAAGACTTCCGTGGGGAAGTTGGAACCGGGAACACATTTGCCACATTTATAATCTCCCTCGCTCATTGCAGACTTCTGGTTTAGGGCCAAAAATGGACTTTTTTGATGTTTTGTGTTTGTTCACACTGGGCAAATCACAAGCTCCTGCTTTCAAGAGAAAAGGATTAAAAGGCCATGAAAGGGCTCCTTGACATTAAAGAGCTTTCGTATTTCGAGGAGGTAAATGCAGATAAATCGGAATCAGACGCGAGGCTTCGGTCAGATCCGCCACACTAGACGCGCAAGGGCCGAGCGCCCGGAGGGGGCAAGATGCCTGCTGAGGCCTCAAGCCCCCCAGTGAGATCAGAATTCAGAGCTCGGGACGTGCTTGTTCTCTGAGCGTCCACGCGGCGCTCTCACGCGGCTCCGGGACAGACGCGGTCACCGCGCCTGCCAGCGGCCCTCCCGGGGCCCCAGTGCGGCCACGTGGAGCCGGGCCCGTGCCAACGGCTCTTCGCCCCGCGGTGTGAGGCCACGTCTGTCCCCACGGAAGTTAGGAGCAGATGAGCTTTCTCTGTGAGTGTTCCTCGTTCATAAAAACATTGCGAAGTTTAGGCAGAAAGGAGCCAACCTCAGACAGGAAGGCAGGCGGCTATCGGATCCGGGCTCCTTGGCCGTGCGGTCCCCGTCCCGGCTCCTCAGACGGTGGCCCACGCGCCACCGCCCTGATCTCGGCCGCCCTGATGGTGTCCACAGGAGTCTGAATGAATGAAGGAGAGAATCAGTGATCATTCTCATGTTCCTGGTGGCCCACTGAGCCCCCGCCCCTCACCTGCCCCTGGCTCACTCTCACCTTCTCCTCACCCTGCCCGGACTCACCCCTGCTCAGGTCCCGTCATCTAAGCTGAGCTGTTCAGATGCTTTAGCAACTGGGATGGCGGGGCCACACCCCATCTAACCCCTGGCAGTCGCCTGTGCCCAGGGTCAGCGGTGGGGACCACCCGGTCCTGCAGGCGGTTCTGTGCGGTTGCTGGGGGTGGACGGCAGCGCTGGCTCGTCCGGAGCCTCTGCTCCCCCCCTCCAGAGGGGCCACACGCCCCCGACCCCCTTGCTCCCCACTGGTGCCCGTGCTCCTGTCTTTTCCCCATGAACCCAGGGTGCCTCCCTCTTCACCATGGCGAAGCTCCAGGCTGGCAGTCTGTGGGACCCGGGAAAGACCACAGAGACCCTGGGCGACCACGGGGACCCAGGACAGACCAGGGAGACCCCAGGCAGACCACAGAGACCTGGGGAAGACCATGGAGACCCCGGGCAGACCAGGGAGACCCTGGAGACCTGGGTGACCACAGAGACCCAGGACAGACCACAGAGACCCTGGGCAGACCATGGAGACCCTGGGTGACCACGGGGACCCAGGACAGACCAGGGATACCTCGGGCAGACCGCAGAGACCCGGGGCAGACCATGGAGGCCCTGGGCGACCATGGGGACCCAGGACAGACCAGGGAGACCCCGGGCAGACAAGCCAGTGGTGTTGGGCCTGTGTTAAGAGCACCCAGCTATGGCTTTGTCCAAACTCTCCACTGTCCCCATTACCAGAAGTATCTAGGGGGCCACTGCTGGACATACTGTTGTGGGATACTGTGGGCGGGTCCTACTTAAGCAGCAGGGACACTAGGCAGGTTCTGAGATCCTTTTAAGTCTAAGACCCTACAGTTATAGGAACCCAACCTAGAAAGGCTCTTTTACATCTTTGGTTAGGCTTATTCCTAGGTATTTTATGATTTGTGGTGCAATTGTGAATGGGATCCGTTTCTTTATTTGTCTTTCTGTTGCTTCATTGTTAGTGTATAAGAACGCAACTGATTTCTGTACATTGATTTTGTATCCTGCAACTTGCTGAATTCATGTATCAGTTCTAGCAGACTTTTGGTGGAGTCTATCGGATTTTCCATGTGTAGTATCATGTCATTTGCAAAAAGCGAAAGCTTGACTTCATCTTTGCCAATTTGGATGCCTTTGATTTCCCTTTGTTGTCTGATTGCTGATGCTAGAACTTCCAGCACTATGTTAAACAACAGCGGTGAGAGTGGGCATCCCTGTCGTGTTCCTGATCTCAGGGAAAAAGCTCTCAGTTTTTCCCCATTGAGGATGATGTTAGCTGTGGGCTTTTCATAAATGGCTTTGATGATGTTTAAGTATGTTCCTTCTATCCCGACTTTCTCAAGGGTTTTTATTAAGAAAGGATGCTGAATTTTGTCAAATGCTTTTTCTGCATTGATTTACAGGATCATATGGTTCTTATCTTTTCTTTTATTAATGTGATGTATCACGTTGATTGATTTGCGAATGTTGAGCCAGCCCTGCAGCCCAGGAATGAATCCCACTTGATCGTGGTGAATAATTCTTTTCATATGGTGCTGAATTCGATTTGCTAGTATCTTCTTGAGAATTTTTGCAGGAGTGCTGATGCATAGGGGCGCTTGTACCCCAATGTTTATAGCGGCCAAGTTATGGAAAGAGCCTAAATGTCCATCAACTGATGAATGGATAAAGAAGATGTGGTTTATATATACAATGGAATACTACTTGGCAATGAGAGAGAAAGAATGAAATCTTTCCTTTTGCAGCAACGTGGATGGAAGTGGAGGGTATTAGGCTCAGTGAAATAAGTGAGGCAGAGAAGGACAGATACCACATGTTTTCACTCCTATGTGGATCCTGAGAAACTTAACAGAAGACCGTGGGGGAGGGGAAGGGGAAAAATAGATACAAACAGAGAGGGAGGGAGGCAAACCATAGGAGACTCTTAAGCAACTGAGGGTGGATGGGGGGGAGGGGCAAATGGGGGATGGGCAGGGAGGAGGGCACCTCTTGGGATGAGCACTGGGTGCTGTGTGGAAGCCAATTGGACAGTAAATTATATTTAATAAAAAAAAAAAAGAACGGCCCTGTTGCTCTGACCCACGGCGCCGGTGGCTCATCCCCTCGCCCCTGCCTCGTCTTCTGCAGGAACAGAGCTTCTGGAAGTACGTCCACGTCCATCATAGCCTTGCTCCGTGCCCCCTGCCGCCAGTCCAGTCGCGTGACTGCGCTCCAGTGAGTCAGGTGTGAGCAAGGTGCTGTGTGGGCTGTCGGGGTGCTTTCCTAAAAGGCAAGGGTAGGGTCCCTTGTCCTTGGCTTCAAACCTCAAGCCTTCCAGGGTGCCGCGTAGCCGCCCCACTGAGCACAAAATCCAACCGCTTCGGCCAGAAGTAGCCGCCCCCCAAAATTCGTGTGTTGCAGTCGCAGCCCCCAGCCCCGCAGATCCTGGCCTGACTTGGAAAAAGGGTCAGTTCAGATGCAATTCAACGAGAAGAGGTCACGATCGGGTGGAGTGTCCTTACGGGATGAAGACTCAGCTGCCGGGAAGGCACCGTGTGAACATGGAGGCAGAAGGGCGACGCCCCACCCGCCGAGGAAGCCAGGAAGCCAGCAGACCCGCGCACAGAAGGGACCGCGTCTGCCGCACCCCCGTCCCGCACCTCGGCCTCCAGACTAGGAGGGAGGGGAGTCCTGCTGTTCAAGGAGCTTTGTCACACGGCCCTGGGTGCCCCACCTGCTGTTTCCCCACCAGCTCCGTGAGCACACGTTGAATTTCCCACGACCTTCCGGACGCAGTCGGAGATTTGCCCTCTTGCTGAGCTCTAGATTTTCCTCTTCTATTTCTCCACCCGTCAGCCTCCGGTATCCTCAGATACCGTATCCGCTTATCTGCGAAGTCGGACCCAAAGTCTCCGGGCAGGTGTGGTCCGTGGGTTCCTGCCACGACTTTTCATCACATGCGGGCTGAAGCCTCATTTTGTCAACCCCTTCCCCCTGCCTCCTCATCACGCGGTTCAACAGACACGCTCTGGCCACAAGGACAATGGGGGTGGCCCTGTCCTGCGGCGTAGACAGAAGGAGACCATCCAGGCAGCTTCAGACCAGGATGACCGAGCCAGGCTCAGGAGGCGACCCCTCCAGCTCCCTGTCCACAGACCCTGAGGGTCCTCTCCTCGCCCCCAGCTGGACGGCCCCCTCTGGTCCCGCTCTGGAGAAGCAGACGTACTAGCACGTGTGCTGGGGACCTCCGGAGCCAGGCTGAAGCCCGGGAGCGTCTAGACCGCCAGCCAGACGGCCGGGTGTGGGCCTGGACGGCGAGACCCCCTGGACCCGCAGTGTCCCGGTCGGGGGACTTCACCCCGAGCGGTGCCGGTGACCATGTCGCACGAGGCGTGGGCATGGGGACGAGGCAGAAAGCCAGCTGCCCAACGTCATCATCTCAGGAAGGTGGCCTGGCGGAGTGATCACGCTCAGACCACTGTGTCTAATCCCACACTGCCTCTGGACCGTGTGGTCTTGGGCAGGCGACCTCGTGTACGAGTTTCCTCTGGCTGACGTAACAAAATACTTCAGAGTGAAGAGCAAATCGGACCACATAAGCGTATCCCCTCACTGTTCTGGAGGCTCTGAGCGCGAGATGTAGCTGTGGGCAGGGCCGCACTCCCCGCAGGCTCAGGGAGGGGTGCTCCGGGCCCACGGCCTTGGTCCGGATTCGGCATAGGGGAGCACTCCTCTCCCTCCCCGTGTGGCTGTCCCCAGTTCCCCTTCACACGAGGCCACCAGCCCTGTAGGGCCCCGAGTAGCCTCATTTTGACTTGATCGCCTTTTTCAAGGCCCTATTTCCAAATAAGGTCGCCTTCAGAGGAATGTACGAGGGTCAGGGCTCCAATGAGCCTTATTTGGGGGGGTCACATTCAGCTCACAGCACCCTCTAATATCCAGCGACTCCCCCCCAGAAAGTGTAAGTGACGATCTGTAACTCACACGATTCTTAGAAACATTTAATTAGATAATGGGTATAAGGTACTTAATTCTGTTCTGAACACAAGGAATCTTAGCCGTTTTCTTAGAGACGCTCACATGGGGCGTGGGCTTGTCAGCACAGGCCACTCAGGCTCTAGCACCCACTTTCTACCACGAAGACCCAAACTCTGAGCCCCGATGCCTGACCAAGCTGAGGGGAGAGATGAACGCCAAGAAGCTCCTATAATTTAATGTCCAGAAGCTGGACCCTGGGCGTCCTCCTCGGGGGATTTCTGCTCAAGAAGTTCTTGACGATGTAACTATTTGCAGGCGGGACAGTCATGGACGTGAAAATCTGATCGTGGCTAGGACTCCCGGATAAAGGTAGACAGATTGGGGGGAACGTGTGTCGTTACACCAAAGCGGGGGGACTGAACAATAGAGACGTGCGACGAGCCAGACAAGGCAAACAGACGTTCTTCTGTAAACGGCGCATCTAAAGGTCTTGCAGATAGAGCCTGTGGAGTGTCGGCGTGGGAAAACTTCCAAGTGATTTTTTTATCCAGTGCTGTTGAGGTCAGGCACTGGCTATTTCCTGTTAAATAAAAACCCTGAGATGTGCAACCGATTTAGAGCAAACCAAAGAAGTTATTGAAGCTGATAGCTAATTCTCTGAAGGCCAGGTGTCTGCGTAGATGGGATTCCGGCCTCAGTAAGGTCAAGGGCAGCCAGGCGGCCAGGGCGCTCGGCTTTGGTGCCAGAGGCGCGTAGACACCACTGGGGACGATGCTGTCCTTGTATTTCTCCACACGCACCTCCCGGCAGAGCCTTTGGAGGGCGTTTGTCTGATGTCAGCTGCCTGGACAACAGGATATATTTTGGCACAAAAATACCCTAACTTTACCTGCCGACACAGGCGACCAAGCCGCAAACAAATGTGCCCTCGATACGCTGACGCAGATTCATCTTCAAGCTGGCATGGGCGTCACGGGTCTTTCCAACAGCAGAAATGCATAAATCAATCTCTCTTCATTTTCTCAACTTATGATCAGTAACGTGCACTTTGCAGGTGACTGCCTGGGGTCAGGAGAGTCAGCTGGGAGCAGAGGGAATCCATCCACCCTCCTACAATGCATTCAAGATGTTGCAGGAAATGAGCAAACGCGGATTCGCCTACTCAAAACGACGAGTACTCAGTTCTATACTTTAACCAAGGAACAGACTGACAATCCTTCTGTGGAATGCCGTCATACGCATTTCCAGAAAGAAGGGAAAACACTCGCGCCTCCAGGCTTTGAATCCCTTTCTCTAGATTAAACCAAGGTGAAGCATCTCTAATTCGCTCGCTCTGGGCCACCTTTCGGCATGTTTTAGCCAACTAGCCAATCAAACTGTTAGAGTCCTTTCCAACTCCCCGAGCCATAGCATTAATCTCTGCTCCGTGAGCTCACGTCCGTGAATTGGACCTGATCCAACTTTATGTTCTTTCCACCCTATCCCACGTGTTCCCTGGATTCCTGTCTGTGTAATTAGAAGACTCAAGGAGGGAGGAAGGAAGGGGGAGAAAGACACACACACACACACACACACACACACACACAGAACGATAGAGACCGGGAGAAAGACAGAGACTGAGACGACAGAGAGTACACAGAATCAGCTCCTGTGATGGAGGCTGAGAAGTCCCATGGCCTGCAGCCCGAGGAGAGCTGATGTTTCCATCTGAGTCTGCAGGGAAAATATTGCTGTCCCAGCTCAAGGCAGTCAGGCGGGGGGGGGGGGGCGGGGAGGGGAAGGGGTCTCCCTTACTTGAAGGAGTATCCACCTTTTTGTTTTATTCAGTCCTTCAACTGATTAGCTGCAGCCCACCCACAGTAGGAGGGCAGTCTGTGTTTCTCAGTGTACCGATTTAGAGGTTGCTGTCACCCCAGAACGTCCTCATAGACACGCTCAGCGTATCTAGGCTTCCTGTGACCCGGTCAAGTTTATTCATAAAATCAACCGTCATAGTGACCTTATTTGGCCTCTTGGCTTTAAATACCACTGGATGTGACAACTTCCAAATTCATAGTTCTAGCCCAGACCTCACTCAGCTCTGAATTACGAATTCATGTATTCAACTGATGGCTCAACATCTCTCCTCACGTGTCTAATAGGCCCAACCCACGATCTCCGTCACCCCACATGCTGCTGCCCCCAGGGCTAACCTACATCATCAGTGGACAGTCCCATCATGCATCGGCAGCTCCATCGACCACGGACAGATACGTCATCCATGGACGGCGCCACTCTTTGAGTTCTATAGGTCGAAGATCTCTCATCCGTGACTCCTTGTTTGTCTTGTGTTCCACATTCCATCAGTTTCGATGTGCACTTGGCTCTTTCTTTAAAATGTATCCAGGCTCCAACCGACCTTCATGCCTTCACCGCCACATGGGCTGGAGTCACCATCAACTTTTCTGGAACACCGTGGCTCCTCTTACTTCTACCCTCACTTGCTCCATGCCCAGGCCACTTGTCTTCCATTCACCCGGCTTTGTTATCTACACAAAAAACAGGATGATATTTTGAAAACAGAAGTCGCATGATGTCAGTGCCCCGGTCGAAGCACTTCAGTGAGTCTCAGTACTGTAAGAATTAAACGCGAAAACCTTAACGTGGCCTCTAGAAGCCTGAGTGGGCTGTGTTCTGGCCACCGGTCACCACCTGTCCCGTCACTGCCCCTCTGCAGGGTCCATTCCAGCCACAGTGGCCACCTTGCGCTGTTAGCAGGCAGGAAGACTCCTGCCTCAGCACCTTTGCCATTAAAAAAAATTTTTTTTGATGTTTTTATTTATTTTTGAGACAGAGAGAGACAGAGCATGAGCAGGGGAGGGGCAGAGAGAGAGGGAGACACAGAATCCGAAGCAGCTCCAGGGTCCGAGCCGTCAGCACAGAGCCCAACACGGGGCTCGAACTCACAGACTATGAGATCATGACCTGTGCCGAAGTCGGTCGCCCAACCGACCGAGCCACCCAGGTGCCCCAACGCCTTTGCCCTTTCTGACCCAGGGGCTGGAAAGCCCTCTGCCTGACGTCCGAATGGCTCTTTCCTTCGCCGTCATCGTCGGGTCTTGGCTCAGATGCCACCTTCCAGGTGAGACCTTCTTGGCTGCCTACTCAACAAGCAATACTCTTGCCTGTGGCGCTTTCTTACTCCTTTGCCAGCTTTCCCCCCGCCTGACTGCTCTGTGTGGTCTGTGTACCCCGTCCGAAGTCAAGTCCCAAGGTGGTGAAGCTGTGGCCTCCAGCACGTCCAGCTCTGGCTCATCAAAAACGCACCATTAATATTTGTTGAACATATAAGTGAATGCGTGTCAAGCCAGCTACCGTTCAACGTGGTCTGTGCAGCAGTAAGAGAACACGGAGCAATGTCTGTCTCGCCTCGACGGTGGACCCGTGTACCTGTGATCAGCCTCGCTGCTTCCCTCAAGCTGCCCGGCCCAGCAGCGAATATGTTGTATAAAATGGCAAAATACGGAGGACCTACATTTTCTAAAATTCAGAATCACGATGGCAGGGAAAGGGGTGTAATGGGTACAATGCGACCACACGGAAGGGGCGAGAGTAGTGCCAGGTGCCGGCAGGCGGGAGAGGAGGAAAGGCGGGGCGTCCGGATGGGCTCGTTCCCTCAGGTTTAAAGGGGGGGACGCGACAGGCTCTACATTCGCGGCACCAAACACAGAAATTATCGAACGTTGGTAAGTGACGGCTGAGAGGGAGTGGGGGACATGTGTTAAACTCCTTCGCCTCTGTAAGCCGTTAGACCGCTGGGTAAAGTTGGTATGTGGATAAGTAGGTGCGCTCACTCCCTTTAGCGGCCTTTAGAGCCCCGTCTGTCACAGCACAGAGGCGTGCCGACAGCCTCGACCCGATAATTCCGATAATCCGTGGAACTTACCCTGGGTCCTTCCACACGTGCTACGATGCGTGATCGGCGGGCTCTCCGTGGGGCTCGGGACGGGGGGCCGTGCCAGTGCACGCGGGCCCCAGGGGGGCAGCCCAGGATCCCGGATGCCAAGGCCTTCCCCGAGCTGCCGTGGGTCCTTCAGAGGGCGACGCGCCCTCACTCACTCCCTCAGAGGCGAGGCCGGCGCGGGGAGGTAGGTCTGCTCACACAGTGACTCAGACTCGAATTAAGGGGTGGACTTTCAGATTTATACAAGAGAGAAATTGTCTCTTATTTTCTTCCAAGAACCCCAGTTGGTGGCTGACCGCTTAGCAGAACCCGCCCCACATCACCCCGGAGTGAGGCCGCGTCCGTGCGGGGGAAGGGGGTGGCCTTGCTTTCCCGCCCCACAGGTGTCTGTGCGAGCCACACGGCCACGCACGTGTTTCCTCGGACATGGGGCTCAGACCCCTCGGGAGCGAGTGTTTATGGAGCCCGGACAGGCATGTGGACGCTCGGCGAAAGCGGGGGCTCCTTCAGGCCCTAGAGGACAGCCAGCCTGGCGCCCACGCCTCTGCGGCCAGGCCATTAGCTCCTCACCGAAGTGTCCCCTCTGCGCGCGGCGACCGTTCCGGCTTCAGGCGGTTCGCGCTGGAGTGCTCCTCCCGGCATCGGGCTCCTCCCTCCCTCCACGCTGTCCAGTCCTCCCTTACGGAAGCGGCTCCGACGGCCAGCGTGGCCCTTGCTCTCGTCGCGGTGACCCCAGGCAGGGCGTTGCTGAGGTGGCCCAGCCTGGGACGCGTGGGGCCGGAGGGCCCGGGCTCAAACCCCTCTGTGAGTCGGGCAAGCACGCTGTCCTCCGCGGAATGATAACCAGGCCCTTCGCTTCCCGTACTTTCTTTCCTGACGGTGAGATGGCTCACCTGAAGGGCTCAGGACAGCTGCCGGCGAGGCTCGCGCTCAGCGACGACAGCGACACAGCCGTGGTGGGTGCCGGAGGCCACGCACGTGGGGCGTGGGGTCCGGGCGTGTGCGCCCACCTGCTGCCCACCTCACACGGGGGCGCGAAGAGAGGCCCGGCCGCAGAACGCACACAGGGGGAGACGGCTGTGGGTCAGCAGGCCACGGGGCCGCCTTCCTGGCCCGGGAGCAGGGGAAGGGGTGGCCGTGGGCAGAGAGCGGCACCAGCTTCTGCCCCCTCAGGGGACAGTGGGTTCCTTGCATTGAGGACCGAGGCCATGCCTGCTCTCACTGAAGTGTGTACCCTCCCAAGGCCCGTGTGCCCCGAGTCGGCTCGTCTGAAATGAGGTGTCTGGGGACCAAACTTAGAAACTGGAGAAATGCACACGATGCCCCTAACTTTTTTTTTTTAGTTTTTGTAGTAAAAGGTGGTATCCAGGGGAGGACAGCAGAGGGGGGGACAGTGGTAACCAGGGGAGGACAGCAGAAGGGGGACAGTGGTAACTGGGGGAGGACAACAGAGGGGGGACAGTGGTAACCGGGGGAGGACAGCAGAAGGGGGACAGTGGTAACCGGGGGAGGACAGCAGAGGGAGGACACTTGTACCCATGGGAAGACAGCAGAGGGGGACAGTGGTACCTGTGGGAGGACAGCAGAGGGGGACAGTGGTAACCGGGGGAGGGCAGCAGAAGGAGGACAGTGGTAACTGGGGGAGGGCAGCAGGGGGGGGACAGTGGTAACTGGGGGAGGATGGCAGAGAGAGGACGGTGGTACATGAGGGAGGACAGCAGAGGGAGGATAATTGTTCACTATGGAGGACAGCAGAGGGAGGACAGTGGTAACCGGGGGAGGACAGCAGAGGGGGACAGTGGTAACCGGGGGAGGACGGCAGAGGGAGGACAGTGATACCCGTGGGAAGACAGCAGAGGGGGACAGTGGTACCTGTGGGAGGACAGCAGAGGGAGGACAGTGGTACCCCAGGGAGCACAGTGGACAGGGGTGGAGGGCATGCTCTGGGTGGGGCCCTTTCCCCCAGGAGGCCTTCCCTTGTGCTTCCTTGCCTTCCCTTCCCTGCCCTGCCCTTCCCTCCCCTCCCTGCCCCCCTTCCCTCTCCTCCCCTCACCCATCGCTGCCCTCCCCTGCCTTCGCCTCCTCTCCTTGTCCCCTCTCCTCCCTTCCCCTCCCTTCCTTTCCCCACCCTGCCCTCCCCACTCCCTCCCTGCCCTTCCCTGCCCTCCCCTGCCCTTCTCTATTCCTCCCCGCCCTCACCTCCCCTCTCTGCTCCCCTCCCCTCCCCTCCACTCCCCCGCCCTCCCCTCCCTAGTCTGGGTAGAGGGTCACCTGAGACATCGCACACGAAAAGTCAGTACCCTCACACTGGACGCACACTTGTCTGCGACAGCGTCCAGGCGGGAAGTTGCTGTCCGCCAGATATCCGAAGCATTTCCCCGTTTCCTTTCCCTGACTGTAGGGACGCTGTGACTCTTCTGAGTCCCGTGTTTCCTAGGGGGCTGCTTCCTTTCTCCGCTCTAAGGTCGGGCCTCTTATTTCTAACCCGAGTGCACGTAAGCCTCACGTGGAGTGTCCTGACGCACTGCCCCCCCCCCCCAACTCTGGAGGTGTCTGTAGCTGCGCCGAGTGCTCTGTCCCTGTTGGTTCCCGGGGGACCCAGCGCCGGGGTCTTGGGGTCTCTGCCCGGCCGGCCAGTGTCCAGGGAAGTGTCGGCCGCCAGACTCCGCAAGCCAGACGGGGGGAGACGCGGGGGCGGTGTGAGGCATGCCGTGTCGTCGAGCCTCCCGTCCGCGGCATGACCCCAGCCCAGGGACCTCTGATGCCCCAGCCGCGCCCGGGGCCCGGGGCGGGCCCCAGACGGCCTCTGATGGGCGCTGTGCCGTCCAGCCTTCCTCTGCCCCCAGGTCCAGAGGTGCCCGGCGCCCCCCGATATCCACCTGCCCGGGACTCCACCGTGAGAGCCGGGGCGGCCTCCGGCCTCCGCCTCAGCTTGCGGACGGTGTCCGCCTGCTGTCTGGGAAATTGCTGCGGCTGTTTCCCCCTTTGTGGACAAACACGGTTCGGAGGTCCTGCTGGCCGAGCGGGGCGTTTGCACCGAGGCTCAATCCATGATCTCCGTGCCCAGGTTCCTAGGACATCTTCACGTTCACGTCAGGGTCACGTTACCAAGGAGCAGATTATTAGGGCAACGCAGCGACTTGCCGAACGTCTCAGTAAGAGCTGAACGTATCTTCAGGTAAAGGCTGTGGGTCCGTGTGGAACTCACGGCCCCTCACTGATGACGACGGAGCTCTCGGGCCCCGGCTTCCCCCGCATGGCGCTCGGTGCCGGGGCGCCCCTCCCATGTGCGCAGGGGTGGGGCCGTGCGGGAGAGGAGAGGCAGGCGTCTGCCTGAGGGAGCCCCGCTTCGTGGGGAAGACGGCCTGGACCTGCAAGAGGACCCCCGCCCCCGCCCCAGGGACGTCGCACCAGACACGCCTGTAACGCGGCCTGTCGCGGGGAGGCGGGTTCCCGGGGGAGGGGGCTCCCGAGGCCCAGCGGGGCGAGCCTTGTGTGGGCCTGGGCACCTTTCCTCTCCCGGTTTCCCCCCGTTTTTCCTTTTTTATTTTTAGTTATGGTAAAAAAAAAACCCAAAAAACACAAAACCACCACGACATAAAACTCACCGGCCCAAGCATTTTTAAGAGTGCACTTCAGCGGTGCTAAGTACAGGCACCTTGTTATGCGACATGTCCCTTTTCGAAACGCCCCCAGAGGGGCGTCAGGAGGGGCCGCTGCGGCAACCGTGCTCTGCGCTCCCGTCCGGGCCCCGGGGTGAGGAGCCGGGACCTGGGTTCTGCAGTCCAACAGCCGCAGCGGCCCCTCTCCTCGCGGCGTCCTCGTCCAGGGGGTCCCGCCTCCGCTCGCCTCCTCTGCGGACCCCGGGGGTGCAGGTGTCTCTCAGGTACGTGCTCGGGACTCTGTCCGGGCTGCTGTCTCTTCACGGTGTCGCACTCACCTGGCTCCCACCATGCTTGCGGGGACGTGGGTGGGGGGTGCCAGGTCACACCAGCCTGTTCCCAGGACGCCTTCATTCGTGGGCACGGCCCCAGAGACAGGTGCCATCGGGGGGGGGGGATTTGCAAACCAGACCCTTCGACGTCCAGCTCATCTCGGACCTTCCCCATCACAAGGCATCTTCCCCTTGTTCCCCTTGGAAACTAAAGAGGTGTGGACGCTTGAACATCCGTGCTTGGGGGCCCAGCACGCCGAGCCTCCCCCCTCCCCCCTGCTCAGAAATCACACTGGAGAGCAAAGAAGACGTCGCTAAAATTCTCTCATGACTCAAAAATAAAACAATTTTGTTCTGCCTTAAACATCCATACAAAATCGCCTCTTTGGGGGAAAAAGAAACCGAGACTAAATAGTTTCAGCCGGAAAGCTTTCAGAGAGTTACAGGTCACTGGGTGTCGGATTATAAGGAGGGTCTGTGGGCACCCCGAGTAAAGCCCAGTGTTGCGTGGGGTGTGGGGTGTGGGGGACTCACACACGAGCAGGGAGGGGGTACCGTGCACCCGCCGGACGGGGTTATGCTGATCTTGGCGCGTCCCGCGTTCTACTCCTGGCTTTGCCGGCTCGTGTCTGTTACTGGAAGACCCAGCTCGAAACCCAGCTCCTTCAGAAGCCTCCCCAGACCGGCCAGCCCCCCGATCTCTTCACGCCCCCCACACCCCAAGCAGCACGTTGGGGTTTTTGCCGTGACATTTTGCAGCTGCCGACACACGGTCACGAGAGCACTTTCTCCCGTGGCCACAGGGGCTTTGTGCCTCATCACCTTATCGCTCAGATTTATCTTTGCTGTCTTTGTGTCCCTGCCCCCCACCACAGTGCCGGGTTCACTGTCCCGCTGGGTAGGCACTTGGGGCAGGCCGGCTGCAGGTGGCATTCTCAGCGGGCACAGAGCGCCCTCTCTCTTGCCCTGGGCCCTCTGGCACATGCTGGAGCTGCCGCACCGCGCAGGGGGGCGGGTACCCGCAGCTCCCGGCCACCCGAGAGCCACAGCGTCTGCGACCAAAGAGGGAAAACGTGTGTCCCCGCGCTGTTCCCCTGGGGAGCTCGGAGGACCGCATGCCGGACCCCGGCTTGCTCCTCCCCGGACCGCGGGCGACCCCTGGGCTGGGTCAGGGCTCCAAGGGTGACGCCCAGGGAGGGGACTCGTGCTCCAGGCAAAGACGGGAATTCCTAGCCCTGGGCAGCGCTCTGTTTGCGTGAGGCGGGGGGGTCCACAGGCCCACTGGAGAGCTGTGACCAGAAGCAGCTTCCCGCCTCGGCCGCGCTCCCTGTCCCCTCCTGGGGTTCACCCATCAGCGTGGGGGGCAGAGACCGCGTGTCGTCCGGTTCTCTCGCTGGTGGCCCCGGCTGTTCCCGGAGGACAGGGCTGCAAGGGGGCAGCAGAGAAGAGGGTGTGGAGCCTGAGGCGGACTCCCCACGGGCCCACTGCTCCAACCTGACCCTCGGAGCCGAGGTGCGTCCCGGGTGCAGAGGTGGAGGCCGGGGGACGGCCCTCTGGCAGGCGGCTCCTTGCACATGCTGCCCGCCCCGCCTCCCCCCTCCGCCCCTTCCTTCCTCCCCGCGCTGGCTGAGCATCTGTCCCCCACCCCCTGGCTGCACTTGGACCGGTCCCGGCCCCGGAGCTGCCCACGTCAGAAGCGTTGGTTCGGAATCGGGCTGCAAGGTCCTAGCGAAGCAGAAATGCGTCTATGTGATGAAGCCACTGATGTTTCTTGGGCACCTGACGTCTTCATTAGGTATTTATCAGATACTTTCAAAACCGGCTTGGAGCGATGCCTGATTTCCCAGGAGGTGTCCTCAGTGCCTCTGAGAAAGGACCGTAGAGGCCGTCTGAGGTTCCCCACACGCGGCCTCCCCGGAGGCCGCCTCCTCGGCTTCTGACAGACGCCGGGCTCCGCAGGAGGCCTTGGGGACACGGGCGTCCCAGGGCCACCTCGGGTGCATGGGGAAGCACGCCGGGCTGTGTCCCCACGTGTGTGGGGGGCCCTCCCTAGCAGCAAGGACCCCTCCAGGGTCATCATGCCGAGAAACTCAGCAAAGATAACGATGAAGTGTGGACGTGAATGGGACATATTAAAACACAGTTCTACCATTTGAATGGATTTCCCCATTTCGTCTTTCTCTCTCTTTCACACACGGGCAGACACAGCTGATCTGTCTTTACAGGAAGAGAGGTGTTACCCAACGCTGAGGGATAATTCAGCGTTTATTTTTGAAAGGCACTCTAAAAACAGGGAGACTGGGGGTTGCCAAAGACGCTGAACAAAGTTCCCTGAGGCGTCCCTTAGAGGCTCAGGCCACCAGGGGCACCGTGGATGTGTCTTCACATGCTGCAGAATCAAACGGTGGTGTTGGAACGTTGTGGAACCCGGGTGCCCACGTAGAGGCTGCTACGGTGTGGACGGCAGGCCCGGCGTGGCGGAGGGCCCGTGCTCTGTGGCTCCAGCCTTCTGCGTTCAGCTGTTTGGACGGACACGGGAGCTCCGGGCGTACAACAAACCGTCCTGAATCCCGTGTTTCTCCTCCTCAGTTCCCATCAGTTTTGCAAAGCAAACTTCCCCTAAGACATGTCAAAAGCTGTAGGTAGGCATCCCAGGTGGGCCAGAGAAGAGGCAGAATTGGTGTGAAACGAGCCAAGAATTTTCATTTGTTGATGAAAGGTAAAATCAGGCACCTGGTGCTCGCGGCACGGCCGAGCCGGCAGGGAGGCGGCTTTCTCTGGCCTTTCTCTAACCGTGTCGGTTTTGCTGGGCTGAAACAGAAATGCTATTCACATCTGGCGGTGCAGACCTTATTTCCACTTTCCCTGGACGGGCTCCAAGCCTGGGCTGAAGGCGCTTGTCCCGCGGGCCCGTGCTCCGATTCCGAGGAGATCGCTAATATTTTAGGAGGGAGTAAACATCTTCTGAAGTCTTTTGTGGTCTATGGCCAAGAAGTGCACTTGAGTGTCCTGAGAGCACAGGCCGCGGGCAAGGGAGGCCCCGACTGACACCAAAGTCCGGGGTCGGCGGGGCGGGGAGGCTGCGGAAACAGCCTGGCTCTCCCAGGAGCCCCGTCCGGGGTGAGAGTTGCCTCCCTGAGTTACTGTGGGCTCTGCCGTGGCCGTGTTAGAGGTGACGGTTCCTTGGGGCCCGAGGGCTAGTGGAAGCGTCCCTGATTTGCCTTTAACGAGGAGCTCCGGAAAATTCCTGAAAGTGTGGCCCTCGGCTGTGTGAGCCAGCAGCTCCTCCGGCATCCGAGCCACCGAACGGCCGCGCTCGAGGACGAGGACGCAGTGGACGCGGACGTCGGCGCTGGCCGGTAGTTGGGGTGTTTGCTCTGCCTCGAGTACGAGATGGGCGGTTAGGGAGAGAAGAGAAGGAGAGCAGGCCAGGCTGCTAACAGCCCCTGCGTTTGTCCCTCAACAGCAAATCCCCAGGGTCCAGGGACAGCACAGGGGTGGAACCAGCAACGGGAAGAGGCCAGCGTCCCGCCGTGTGACTAGGCAGGACTCTTACTGGGCAGAAAACGGGGCTGCCTCCATCCGTCCTGGCCGCTAACGTGGAAACACCTCGGATCAGGTGGCTTCAACAACAGACATGCGTTTCTCCCGCGTTTCCCATGGTTCTGAGGCCAAGGCACCCACACAGTCCGTGTCTGGTGAGAACGTGCTTCTGGGTTCAGAGACACGGTCTTCTCCTTGCCCTCACGTGGCGGAAGGGGCCCAGGGGCTCTCCGGGTTCTCCCAAGGGGGCTCCACCCCACGACCTCATCACCCCCCAGGCCCCACCTCCTAACATCCTCACATCACATTGGGGGTCAGGGCTTCAGTATAGGGATTTTAGGGACGTGTGTCCTTAACAGGGGACAGTGTGGTAACAAAAGCAGCAGGTGGCTTTTGGGGAAATGACAGTCCTCTATTTCAAAATTTACAATGAAGCTGCCAGCAGACTGGGGACCTGTCGCCTTCCCGCAGCCCGCAGCGCCCCGCCCACACCGTGGGTCCACCTGAACCTGAGGCTTTCTAAACACGGACACGGACAGGACTGGGTCTCGGTGGTTGTCTGGGCAGCTGGGGCTTTTGCCTTTGGGGTTGTAATTGCACAGGGCTGGGGGGAGAAGGGGGCACGCAGGCTCCTCGGAGGGCCCGGTGACACAAGTGTGACCCCTGGCCCCAGGCCCTGCCTCCCATGCAATTGGAAGCTCGTTCCTCCGGGGCTGACCCCCGAGCTCCCTTCCTCCGCACCCTGGCCCCCAACGCGGCCTTGTGCCAACCCTGTGAACACCTTTGTCGGGACAAGGCCTCGAGGGGCCTGGCGAGTCAGCGTGTGCTCTGCCCAGAGGGGCCTGACGTGGGCATCCCACACCAGGCTCTCCCCGTGGCCGCGGGCACGTGGGGGCCCTGGATCTGGGCCTCGGCGACGGGACTCAGAAGACGGGGAACTGGCAGAGGGCACAGCGTGGACGCTGGTGCGGGCCGAGACACTGACGTGTGGGACGATGTGGGGCACAGCAGGTGACCTGGGGCCGCCGAGCGGGCTACGAGTAGCGACCCCAGACAGGAGAGGTCAGAGGGCACGGGAAGGGGGAAGGGAGCGTGGTTTTCACGTGCTGGCCCGTGGGAGCCACAGACGTGGCGATGACTCGAACCCGATGAAGAGAACATTCAAGATGCTCAGGAGAGAGTCCGGGGGGAGATGAGCAGGCCACGGCTGCACTGGCCAAACGTGGGCCCGGGGACCTGCCTGCACTGTTCCCGCCTGGGCCGAGAGGGCCTTCTTCCTCCAGCCTTGCTGCTGGCCGCCGTGGGCTCCTCACCCACTCCGACGGTGCCTGCTGGTGGTCCTGGGGGCTGATGATGCGGGACGTCTTCCCGTGTGCTTATTCGCATAGGCGTATCTTCTTTGCTGAAATATCTACTCACGTATTTTGCCCATTGTTAGTTGGAATTTTGTTTTCACTGCTGGGTTTTGCAAGTTCTTTGTGTATTCTGGTTACAGCCCTTTCCTTTGTCAGATATGGGGTTCGTAGGTATTTGGGGGGCAACTTAATTGTACTACGCTCCATGATGAATCGTCACCAGCGCAACATCCCCGAAGAAAAACGTTCAGATACTAGACAAAATTTCAGTTGGTAAATGGAGACGAATGATTGAGAGGCTCCACGATTGTCATACGATGCGGGGCTCTCCGGAACGGCCGACCCCATAGCGCTCACGTGTAAACAGCCTCGTGCCAGCCGTGAATGGCCCCCGTATGTACTCGAGGCCTCCAGACAACGCTGGGTACTGACTGGGACAGGAGCCCCACGCCTGCAGGGACGTTTCAGTGTGAGGCCGTGCTCCGTGGCGAGCAGGTACGTGCGGCTGGAAGTATGATGAAAGGAGCGTGTACGTAAGCGGTTTCCGGATGAAGAAACGCAGCATCCCGGTCCTGAGAGCCACTCCCGTCCTGCTCCGTCCTCTCGCTGGGAGCGGACGTGGCTCTGACGTCTCTGGTTAACATCGCCTTGTTTTGCTCTGGGCGGGTCCTTCCACGACGCTGCCTCTTTGCGCGCTGAAAACAGCGTGCTGGATTCACTGCTTCTGCTACCGCGGCCAAACTTGCCTACGTGTCCCAAAGAGGCGCGGGCGTGACGGAGCGCAGGTGCTGAAAGTTACAGTGACCTAGTCTAGGCTCTGTCTGTCTCATCGTGTCAGGCTCATCACTGGACGTCAGGAGAGGCCCCGCAGGGCTGCTGCCCTCCTGAAGCCCTTTGACTGTCCGTCCTCCCTCCTCCAAGCTCGTGAGGAGCAGGGAACGTCAGAACAGCACAAGGCAAAGGGCGCAGAACGTTCTCGAAGCGAGCTGTCCTCTGCAACACCGACCGTATCTTCTCTGCTTTGTCGTGCCTTGGAAGGCAGGGTCCCCGTGCAGCAAGGACCTCGTGCGGCTCCAGAGGCCTCCCGCTGAAGAGCCCCCGCTGCCGTGCTCCGTGTGCTGGGACGTCCTTTCCACCCCAGGAGCACGCACTGACTGACGTGGCTGGCCGTAGCAGCCGCGCGCCTGGGTGTTCCGTCAACCCCCCATCTAGATGCCGCCGTGAAGCTATTTCTAGATGAGATTGAAGTTAGTCAAGTCTGAAGAGAGCTGCTGACCTTCCACACGGTGGTGGGCCTCGTCTGATTGTCTGAAGGCCTGAAGAGAAGAGCGTGAGGTTCCCCGAGAAGGAAGGGGCTCTCCCGCAGACGGCCTAGCTCCCACGGCAGCATCTACGGATCTTGGACGTGTGGGGCCCGCGGGAGCCCAGCCCCTACCATCGGCCTCTCTAGACGGAGGGATCGACCTGTCCTCTGGGGAACCCTGACAAGCATAGCCGCTCTCTACCGCTTGCCACAAAACCAGAATTTTTCTGACCCGACGCTCGACTACATCAACCGCCACCTCTGCACGAGCGTGTCCGTTCGGGCTGCGCGCGTCTTCTCAGGGCTCGGCTCGCGCCTCCGGGAGCCGCCTTCCTGCAGATGGAGGGCTTCTGGTTCACTTTTCCTTTCTAAACTCCCCGGTCCTCCAAGAGTCATCTGAAGCCCCACGTCCTCTGCGATTGCATCTGAGTCAGTCCACGGACACATTGACCCCCCCCCCCCCCCAGTGCCCCAGTCACGCCTCAGTTGCCCCTCGCAGAGAGCGTGCGCGCCGGGCACCGGGGACGCGGGGACCCAGCGCGTGCCGCGGGGCTCAGGGCACGGGAGGAGGCCGGGAGGCAGAGTCGTGCTGGTTCACGAGGCCTGGCGTGGCAGCAGGCAGGGGTGGGTGAGACGTGCACCCCGGAGGGCCGGGGCTCCCTAGATTCACGGGCCCAGCTCAAGGAGCCAGATAGCAGACGTGTTAGTCAGAGGTGTTTGGGAGCCAAACTCTGGGGAAACCCAGCCAGGTCTCGAGTTCGATGAGTGCCCAGACAACTCAACAGCAGACAGTGTGGTCTTTGGCCTGGGGGGGCAAGAGACCCTTTCCCCAGAGACAGAGTCTCTGTCTCTGCGGAGACTGCGGGGTGGAGGCGGGGCCGGCAGCCAGAACAGGGAAGACGGGCAAGAAGGCCCGTCCTTGCAGTTGGGGTGCGGACGAGAAACCGAGGGCCAGAGGCCCGAACCCTGGAGGGAAATGTCAATTCTAGACGCGCGCCCAGCTGCCAGGGAGATTTTTCGGGGCCTTATCTCGGCCGCACATCTCTCGCCCCTGCAGCTGCTCATGCTGGGCGGGTATTTGAGTTCCAGACGCCTGTGTGCTGAGCGCGGCAAGCAGGGACCCGGCGTGGCTCCAGCACTGCATGGCGACATCACAGGGCAGACTTCTGGGGTGCTCCCCTCTGTGGCCCTCGAGGGGGGGCCGGGAGAGCTACGCGTGCAGGCAGGAGGGAGTACTCGCACAAACGAGCAGTCCCTTGAGGACGCCAGCGGTGCCAACGGGCGACAGGCGTAGGAAGGGAGAGACGGGCGTCCCTGCGGGGAATGCGGGCCACGGAAGGAGGAAGCGCCCGCGGTGTGGCTTCCCGAGGGCCCCGGAGCCGGGCCCCAGCTGGATGCGCGGCACACGGTCTCACGTCAACCCTGCCCGGCCGCCCCCAGTGTCGGGACCCCTGTTTTCCTCTCCTCCCCTCTCCCTGGCAGGGGCCCTGCTGACTGGAAGTGTCATTCTGGGCGAGGGCTCAGCCCGTCTCTATTTTTACGCAGGTGGTCTCTACTGGGTCCCTGATTCTGTGGGAAATTATTTAAAATGCTGTTTTCTTCCCTGAAACTCACAGCCCGCAAGACGGATCCCTCTTCGGTGTCCTTTCCTTGGCATCTGTGACAGGGGAGCCCCCGGTGGGGGCAGCCTCTGGCCGACGCAGAGGGACCGCTCCAGGATGGGGCCTGGCTTGCCGGCCACGGGGCTTTCTCAGGTGATTGAGCTGAAAGGAATTGGGAGGGTATGTGAGTGTTTGTGTGCACGTGCGTATGTGTATATTTGTGCATGTGTTTGTGCACACGTGTGCAATGCATTGTGCACACACGTGTTTGCGTGCACGTGCACTCGTGTGCACACGTGTGTAATGAGTGTGCACATGCGTGCTGTGAATGTGTACACACGTGTGCTATGGATGTGCACACATGTACTATGTGTGTGCATGTGTGTGCACGTGTGCATGGTTTTGTGTACACGTGTGTGCTGTGAATGTGCATGTGCGTGTTTGTGTGTGCATGTGTACTCATGTGTACGTGTGTGCTGTGAATGTGTACACATATGTGTTGTGAATGTGCATGCGTGTACCATGTGTGCATGTGTTTGTGTGCATGTGTGCACACGTGGATGGTACGTGTACGTGTGTATGCTACGTGTTCGCATGCATGTTTGTGTGTGCATGTGTGCTCATATGTGTGCACGCATGTGTGCTGTGAATGTGCATGTGTGTACTCTGTGTCCCTGTGCATTCATGTGTGTACATGTGTGTACTGTGTGTGCACTCGTGCTGTGAATGTGTGCTCGTGCGCTGCATGTGTACATGTGTGTGCTGTGGATGTGCACGTGTGTTTGTGCGTGCACACTCGTATGTGTGCACACGTGTGCTGTGTGTGCACGGGTGACTCCCCTGTCCCCACCTGCACTGCACTGCTGACGAGGCTGAGGCATCCCTGACTCGGGCTGCTGTGAAAATATGTCTCCTTCCCTGTGGGCGTTTGATTTGTGGCCCCTGAGGACGTGCCTGGATTCAGACTATTTTCCTTCATTTTTCTGAGCACTGGAGGCCCCTTCAATCTGGAAAAATGTTGTCCCTGTTTGGGAACGTCCTGGAGCTGTTTCTTTGGGGGCGTTCTCTGTGCTGGGTGGGTGGCCTCCACGAGAATCGCCCGCGATGCCCGTGTTTCAGGGTCGTGGCTGGGAGCCCCCTCCCTTTCAGGGCGGCTGGACCTACGGACCGGCTCAGGACGGGTGGGGCGCCCCGGAAAGGACAGCTTTCACCGTGAGATCAAGCTGCGCGAGGGCCCCCTTGCCCTCTGGAGGTCGCGAGGGGCCCTGGCGGCTGCCAGCTGCGCGTCCTGGGCAAAGCTGGAGGCCCCCAGGCAGTGCCTCCTGGACAGGGGACTTTGAGCGGCTGGCCGCAGGCGGTGGCCGGCCCGCGGGGAGGCCAGCAGAGTGTGCTACAGCTGCAGAGCAGGGCCTGGCGGGGAGTGGTGGATGGCACCCACCGTGTTAATGGTCTGGAGCGCGTTTCCTTCCTGGAGCCTCTGTGTCCCGGGAACAGGGTGTTCAGCCCGTGCACTGGGAAAGGGGAGCAGGCACGTGGCTCTCTGGCTCGGGTGTCTGGATTGGCTTCCGTTTGCTCAGAAGCCCGGGACAGAGAGCCGCTGCTCTCCCTGGGCCCTGCTGCTGCGGGTGCTTACCCCGGAGGGGTCCTCAGAGCCCCCAAGCCCCCAGCCCCACCCCTCTATGCCCGTCACAGTGCTGCCCTGGGACAGCGCCCTCCCCTCTGTGCCCCGAGCGCCCCTGCACGGGTCTGGGGACAGTGAGGCTGCAGGAGGGGCAGACCCCCTTCAGTTACTTCACAAAAGCGTGTTTAATGGTGACGGCCTGCTTGTCCCCATCAGTGTCAGGGGCCTGATTTTGTGTCTATAAATACATCAGCAAGCAAGCCAGACTCGGGGGTGTGAGTTCTCGTTGAAGGTCTCAATACCAGTAAGTCCCCTAGGTGTGCAGAAGGGGCTTGTGGGAGAGGATGGGCACTCGGGGGGGGGGTCCCCGATTCTTTGCCTTGGTTTAGGGGTTGAGGGAACAGGAGTCTCCCTCAGCTCTTGGCCTCGGAGCTCCCGTCTTTCTCCCAGTCTTGGTGGGGGGGGGGTGTCCCAGGAAGCCTCCTTCCCAGAGGCTGGCCTGTCCTTGGGAGCCGTCCCTCAGAAAGGCTGTGACAGAAGACAAAGCTCGCTCTCCACCGCGGTCACACCGCCTCCCCTCCCAGCCGCAGACGGGGAGCAGGCTTCCCAGCACCTGGCCCACCGGTTGGACCTCAGGATGGAGGGACAGACGGACCGGTCAGGGAGTCTGGGCCAGACCCGCGGGCCTGTCCCAAGTGGTTCTGGCCACGGTTTCTTTGGGCCACGTTCCTCAAGACCAGGCTGGGCTTCTGCACGGATTTGGGGGGGGGGGCAGTTGGACTCCCCTCCCAGCCCCGGAGGGGTCAGCGAGGCGGGGGTGGTCTCCCCAGACCTGCTTCCTCTCCCCTTCTCAAAGGCCTGTTCCCAGGGGAGCAGGTGACGGGGGCTGGAGGAGGCTGTGTTCTCTCGGCCCGGGGCCTCCGATCACCCCCGGTTTTCTCTCCCGTTTTCCAAGTCGGTGCATTTTCGCCTGGCTTTCTTCAACCACTGTACTACATTTTCCATTTCTGCTAAGAGAGTACGTATTGCCTTTTCCTATTTGAAGTTGCTTTGAGAAAAACCCCAAGCATCTAGTTCCTGCCTGTTGGATGTGTAGACTGCTCGGAGGCGTGTGTCAGAATACGGCCTGGGGCCCTGCTCTGCTCTCTCTCCTGCAGGGGCGCCTCCTTCGGTCGGCTGTGGGCTCGGCCTCTCGGAGGAGAGGCTCCCCGCCACTGCCCCGCGGTTCTTGTTGACTGTCCCCTCGTACTGCGGACGAGACATTCGTAGCGGTCTGTGGCTCTGAATGTGTGTGTGAGGCCCGCCGGCCGTGGTTCTGAGGGTGGGCTCCCTGTTTCCACCACTGTCGGTATCTTCACGCTTCCCTTTGTGCCACAGGCCACCCTGGAGAACGTTCTTCCAGACCCCTCACCGGAGGGCACAGGCCTGCCTGTGATCCCTCAGGGAGTGAGTCGGGGACAAACAGCTTTTCCAGCATCTGTTACACAGACTTGCGCTCCATTGCACGCGCATCCTGGGGCCCTGCCCCGGACAGTCCCAGGTGTCCAGCGATCCGGGCGCCCGACACTCGCTGCCCCCTCTGCTCGGTGGGACAGGGACAGGGGCTGTCTCTGGGCTCCTCCGTCCTTTCTCAGCCGCCTGACGATTCCGTGATGGGGCCGGGCTTCCTCTTTGAGTCGTTTTCCACTTGTGTGTCTGCTTTCCAGCTTCCGCGATTTTCCTGCACCTCCCCACCTCTTCTGCTCTCCTTCTCCTTGTAGATTTATGGCTTTAAAAGCTCCGCCAGCCTCGCTTTGGAGGTGTTTCTGTAGAAAGAGGGAGAAAATGTATGCATCCCAACCACAGTCACTAATTGGAGAACTCTGGGTGTTGTTTGAATTCTTCTTTTCTTTCTTTCTTTCTTTCTTTCTTTCTTTCTTTCTTTCTTTCTGCTCTAGTGGATATGCATTTATCTTACTTTGAACAAAAATAATAAACCTAAGTACAAACCAAGCCCATTGTCAGCAATCACCATTGTTCCTACAGCAGAGAGTGGACTCTGAGTCCGCTGAGTACACTGAGTGTATACATGAACGTGTGCCCTTTCTCCACATTGTGGCGTCTCCCAGCAGCACAGACACGTAAGACCGGGTCATGACTTTCTCAGAAGGTTGTTTCCTTTCATGGCGGCTGATAAAATAGTGGCATGTTTCCAATGATGGCCTTTTCTGTGTTCCGATATGTTACAGGTGGAAATAAATTACAAATGTAAAGAAATGCCAAAGAGTCATAAAATAATCTGACAAATTCTTAAAATGGCACCGAAATCCTAAAAATAAAAGGCTGGCAAATACCTCTGATGATCCTGGTCACTAAATAATAAACAAATAATGAAATTCAAGGCCTTTTTTTGGCTAAAAATTTCAAGTACACTTTCATGCTGACCAGCGTTTCAAATTACTGTATATTGATTTTGTGTCCTGCAACTTTCCTGAGTTCATTTATTAAACACTTGTTTGATAGAATTTTTAGGGTTTCCTATAGATAATACCATGTAATCTGCAAACAGTGACACTTTATTTCTACCTTTCCAATTTGGATGCCTCTTATTTTTTTTCTTGCCTAATTGCTCTGTCTAGTACTTCCAATACTATGTTAAATTAAAGTGGTGAGAGTGGGCATCCTTGTCTCGTTCCCGATCTTAGAGGACAAGCTTTCAGCTCTTCACCATCACTGAGTGTGCTGTTAGCTGTGGTCATGTCAGGTATGGCCTTTATTATGTACCTCCCCTCTATACCCATGTCGTTGGGAGGTTTTATCACAAATGGATGTTACATTTTGTCAACTGCTTTTTCTGCATCTGTTGAGCTGGTCATATGATTTTATCCTTTATTTTGTTACTATGGTATATCACATTGGCTGATTTACAGGCATTAAACCGTCCTTGCATCCCTGGAATAAATCCCACTTGATCATGGTGTGTGCCCCTTTTAATATACTGTTGAGTTCAGTTTGCTAGCATTCTTCTGAGGATTTTTGCATCTGTGTTCATCAGGGATGTTGGCCTGTAATTTTCTTTTCTTGTAGTGTCCTTATCTGGTATCCGGATAATGCTGGTCTTGTGAAATAAGTTTGGAAAAGGTCCCTCCTCTTCTATTTTTTGGAAAAGTTTGTGAAGGATTGGCACGAATTCCTCTTTAGATATTTGGTGGAAATCACCAGGAAAGCCATCTGGTCCTGGACTTTTGTTTGGAAGGGTTCTGATTAATGATTCAATCTCCTTACTAGTAATTGGTCTGCTCAGAGTTTCTTTTTCATCATGATTCAGTCTTGGTAGTTTGTATGTTTCTAGCAACTCATCCATTTCTTTGAGGTTGTCCAATTTGTTGGCGTATAATTGTTCACAGTAACCTCTTAAGGTCCTTTGTATGTCTGTGGCAGAGATGTAGTATCTCCTCTTTCATGATGCTATTAATTTGAGCTCTCTTTCTGTTTTCTCAGTGAGTCTGGCCAAAGATGTGCCCATTTTGTTTATCTTTTTAAAGAGCCAGCTCTTACTTCATTGACCATTTCTGTTCTTTTTAGTACCCAGTTCGTTTATTTCCGCTCCGATCTTTGTTATTTCCGTCCTTCTACTAAGTTTGGGCAGATACATCTCAATATTATGCTTAGAGCTGGGCGATGCACAGGGTTTGGTAGAGTGTTGTGCTGGTGTGTGTGCTGGGCCAGGGAAGGGGGGGGCTGCTGAAGGCAATCGGAAGCTTTCTTTATTGGGGTGTCTTTTTACACTGCTTTCTGCTGGTGTTAACTCCCATCCGCGTGGGCCACAAACGGCAGAGTATTCCTGGCAAGCCGTGTTCCTGTTGCCATTTAAAACCTTTTCCCCTCCTCAAGGCAGTTCTCATGTGAAGAGAGGAGGAAGGGCCCCCTGGACTGTGGTTAATAGGAAGGAGAATCCAAAGGCAGTTTTGAGCTGAGTTAGGAGCCATTGACTGGCTCGAGGCCTCTCCACGCTCGCACCTTACGCCTCCATCGGTCTTGGCAGTGACGGGCTTTCCAAACGATCATTGTTTTCAGCTCTATAACTGATACATTCTGTTAAGTTTTGTATAGTAATAAACGCAGTTTCCCAGATGGCAAAAACAGCTTCTGGATATTATGGAAACAGATTTCAGTAAGCCTGTGCTATGTCTGTGGTGGTAGCGGGGTAATGGCATGTTGGGACCTGAAGTTAGATGAGTTGTTGGATTGAGTGGATCTCTGGCAGCAGAAACACATCCTTGTGGAGTGGCCCAGGCATCTCCTGTCTTACAGGGAATGTTCTCACTGGAAAAGTAGCAATTTTGCATTTGGCTTTATAGCAAGCTTGTATTTCTTTGGAAACATTACATCTTACCGTTGGAAAGCGCTCTAGTTGGGTTGAAGTATTACTGATAAATCAAGGACAACTATAAAGTGCTTTTTTTACTTGTTAGGTAATGGATCTTAATGTGCAAACCAGTGCACGCCAGGGGCGCCCAGGTGGCTCAGTCGGTTAAGCGGCCGACTTCAGCTCAGGTCATGATCTCACGGTTTGTGGGTTCGAGCCCCGCATCGGGCTCTCTGCTGTCAGCGCAGAGGCTGCTTTGGATCCTTTGCTTCCCTTTCTCTCTGCCCCCCCCCAACTCACGTTCTCTCTCCCTCTCTCAAAAAAACAAAACAAAACAGTGCCAGCCATGGACGGTTCACCTGTGCACGCGCTCAGCAATGTCGGCTGATGTGGAAGAGAGGTGTGGGGGAGGCTGGGTTCTGCTCCTACCTGTCGTCTCCCAGGTCCTTATTATTACCATCTGGAAAATAATCACATTGCAGAATTTCTGCAAGAACTAATTAGATAATATGTATAAAACACTCAGTGTATTTCAATTTATTCAGAATTTCCATAATGTGCCCTTAAAGTGTTGTCATAAAACTTGTTATAAGGCATCTTGGGAAGGAAGGACAAACTTGTCTACATGATTTTATTGAGAACAAAGACAAGTTCAAATGATCTGTTACTTTCATGTGTAAAAATAAGGAGACAACCTCCGAGTTGGGCAAAGGGTTCACGCAGTTGGACCCTGACCGCTCTCCAGCGCGACCTGGCTGTGCTCACCTCGTCTCACGGTCATGGCAAAGGCCAGCTTCCCCAGCGCTGTCCATCTGCCTGACCGCTCAGCTCAGTCTCTCTGTGACTCTTTTTTGGCACACAGGTCTCTGGAGTCGAGGCTTGGGCGAAAAGCCCAGAACTGAGGTGAGAGCACATCACCCACAGTCTCCCGAAGGGAGGGAAACAGTGCGCTGGGGAGACCTTCTTGCCAGGATTAAGTAGAAGCTGGGAGAAGCATCGGTAAAGTCAGTGAGCGGAGGGGGCCGGCGACGTGGGGTCTGCGCCCGACCAGCACTTGCCCAGTCCGGAGCAGCTGACCGTCAGCGCGGGGACTCTGCGGTGAGCTTGGGAAGACACGATCGCAGACCTTTGGTCAATCGCCCTACATTGGCACGTCGAGGTGGAAAAGAGGGCTGACAAGAGCGTTTGGCCAAACACAAATTAGCCAGACATAATAATTAAATTCTATCGTGTCTCCAGCAAGAATAAAATCCCGTCGCAGTGTTAGCATAGCAAAAGAAAGAAACAAAGAAAGCCGGTGCGCCTGATAAGGCGTTTTGCTAATGGTCTAAGTGGGTTGGAAATCCGAGCATGGCTGGCATCCTGGGCCCTGACTTTCTCCTGCTCTTCCGCATTGTGACTTCCGTAATGTTTTAGAATGACCTCTTAACACTTACTACTTTAAAAATCCCCACATTTCCAAGAGAAAGGAACTTCTGCGGACTGCTCTGTCCTCCAGGAACTGTTTGGAAAATATTGAGTTATTTCCTGTCTTAATTGTGAAACACTTACATGTATACGTGTCTTTCCTAATGGGATGTTTACCTGGTATTCATGCCAGTAATAACTTTCTGGAGATTTGAGAGTGACAGACAGACATAACCATGACCTAGTGCTTTAAATAAATGTGTTGTTTTTTGCCCCCCTCCCGCCCCCGCCACCAAAGAAAAGTGGAGACTTACTGTGTCTCCAGACTCTATCACCAGCGTCTGTAAGAAAGCGACACTTGGGTCTTGGGTCCCGTGCTCTCTTCCCGTTGTTAGGGGGGCTTTGAAGGGCCCAGCCCTGCCTCACCCGTCAGAAACGTAGACAAACCCACTGCACGTGTCTTTCTGGGATCCCCAGAGGGTCTGCAGGTGATGTGTGACAGACATGTTGACACATCTTTCTTGAGTAAAAGGCTTTGAGAGTCACGTTGTCTTCTGTTCCCCGTCGCGCCCGGTGCCTCCAAAGGAAGGGAGGGAGAATTCCCAGGACCACAGGTGTGGGCACCTCGGGTCCGGTCCCGATTTTGTTGCTTGTGAGATTGGGCTCGGGCATTTGACCTCCTTGCCTTTACCTCTCCTCCGTAAAATGGGAATAATTCAGGTTTCTCCCCGTAGGCAGCGAGGGTGACAGCACGGGCATGTTTTCAGTCTTCCGAGTTCGGTAGAAAAGTGCACGCGTCAAACAGTCCAGCTATTAGCTCGCGGTCCCCGAAATCGAGTAGGAAGTAAAAACAGAATTTTTAGTAGGAAGTGCTTTTCAAAGGATTTATGTCACATCCGAATGCAAATTTTCTCTGGATGATCTCACAGGTAGTGGTATATGCAGTGTTTCCTTCTTTATTTCTGCCCTAATTTCCATTAATGTTTCCTAATTGCATTCCTTATTTACGTAATCATTTGCAGCTGCTTTGCTCACCTGTTTCTCAGGCCCCAAGAGTTTTATTATAATTTCCTCCGAGCCCTCCAGCCAGGAGGAATGCATCTCAGTACTCAGCAGATTCTCAGGGCTCTGGAATCTGAAGGGGACTTCCTAGTGGATTTCAGGAAGACCCATTTCTTCCCCATCTTCCCCGGCCTTGTGTCCATCACTCCCCGGACAGAAATGAGACGCCCTCTCCCCCCGCAGTGTGGGACCCTGTGCTTGGAATACCAAGCTTTTGTCTCAGTAACCCGTCGCAGAATTTGCTGAGACAGCCCCTCTTCTGGCCAAAGCTTCAGATTAAACATCCGATTAAAAATCAGATTTGGATTTTCTGTTTTGTTCTTTTTCCCCGTGCCCCTGACAAGTCAATTGAGGCATTGTTCTTGAAAATCCTCACTCTGGTTTTCTGTGCGCGCCAGAATTAGCTTTTTTTTTTTTTTTTCCCTCCTGTAAAGTTGTAAGCCAAGGCTAAACTATTTCAGCAATGTCGTCTGCAATGGATACTATGCAGAGTCTGGGTGTGCACAGTTCGCTGCGTTTCCAACCGGTCCTCGCTGCGGACCCTGCAACTTGTGCCACCCCCGTGCTCGCTGCGTAAACACCTGAGCCGCCTTCACAGAGCCGCTTTACAAGCAGCCGCATTCCTGCCACACTTGCCTCGCTGTCAGCCCCCCAAGTTCGACTCCGAAATTCGCCCCCAAGTGCATTAATCTGCTAAAAATGCCAAAGGCGCACCGCCCTCCGTGAATTTTCTGGACCCTGTGGTGTTGATGGTGCCTCTTGCCCGAGAGCCAGCTAATCCATCAGCAGATTTGAGAGGCGACCTTCAGGACTGGATGCGGTAGCATCAGAATCCACAGGTCTAGGACAACCGCGGGGGCTGGGGACTGCCCTGGGCTCCTCAAGTGGTGGGCATCGCGGGGCCCGTAGTGAGTGGAGCGGGTCGCTGCTCCCGGACACGGGGAGGGGAGGAGGCACAGCGCGTCTCGCGGTTGTGCCGGGCACTCTCCTAGGGCGCGCGCGCGCGTGTGCACGTGTGTGCGCGCCTGTGCGTGTGTGTGCGCGTATGTGCCCGTGTGTACGCGCGTATGCATGTATGCGCACGTGTGTACGCGCGCGCGCATGTGTGCACGCGTGTGCCTGTGTGTGCACGTGTGTGCCTGTGCGTGCACGCACGTGCGCGCGCAGGGAAGCCGGCACGCTCGCGGCACTGACCGGCGGCGCAGCCCCGGGGGCCCGTCTCCACCTCCCGCTCCCGCAGACCCGCGCCCGGGGCGGCCCCCGGCCCGAGCGCGCAGCCGAGCGGAGCCGAGCGGGGCGCGGCGGCGGCGGCGCGGGGGTGGGGCTGGAGGAGGGAGGGAGGGAGGGAGGGACGGAGCGAGCGAGCGGGAGGAGGATCCGGGAAGTTCGGGAGTTATTTGACAGCCGCCGGCGGAGCCGCTCGGGACGCGGAGGGCCGCCGGGTGCGGAGGGCGGCGGGTGGAGTCGGGCGCCCGCAGCGCGGGGACAGGACCGCGTGCCGCGCGCGTCACCATGCTGCTCCCGCAGCTCTGCTGGCTGCCCCTGCTCGCCGGGCTGCTCCCGCCCGCGCCCGCGCAGAAGTTCTCGGCGCTCACGGTGAGTCGTCCCGCGGGGACGCGGCCCCCCGCCTCCCCTTCCCGCGCGAGCGCCCGGGGCGCGGGAAGCAGGTGACCCCCGGGAGCGTGGCGCCGCCTCCCGCCGGCGGGGTGCGAGCAGGTGGGGCCCGGGCGGGTGCCGGTGCCCGGGCGGCGGCGTGGGGCTTCTGGGCTCTTCCCGCCGCGTGGGGGTGCCCTCGGGGTCCCGCGCTTCCGGCTGGCGGGTGGGCAGGGCCCCGCGCGGACCCCGGATTGCCCCGAGGGCCGCTCACCCCCCCCCCCCCCCACCGGCATTTGGCGGGTCGCGCACTCGCCGGCCCGCCGGCCCCGGAGCGCGCTCGGCCCCGCGCCCCTCCATCACCGGGGCTCCCCTGCGGGGGGTGGGGGGGGCGAGCTGCTGTCCTGGGCTCAACTCCTGAGCCCCCCGTGCTTCGCCCGCCGGCCGCAGAGACCCTCCCTGAGGGAGACTAGGAGGAGGCACGTGACATTAAAAAGAAACCCTATTTTCGCCCGTCTCCGCGGGCACGAGTCGCGTCCCGCGGCCCCTCCTTCCGGGCCCTCTCCGGGTCCGGGTGCTGCGCGCAGGCAGGCGCGCTCCCGAGCGCGTGGGTCACCGCGGTTGACCGCCGTGTGTTTTTCTTTCTTAGCCGAGACTTCTCTGCAGCGGTCTTGGCCGGCGGCGCGCGGGGCCGAGCCCGGAGCTATGTGCGGGGCCCGAGCCAAGCCACCGGCCGCCGGCCCAGGCCGGGTGTCTGCAGCCCCCAGCTCGGGCGGACCTCGTGGGCTCCGCAGTGTTTGCAAACCCGTAATTAATGCAATCTGCAGAAACGAAAACATTCCACTTAAATGTGTTTTTGAACAAGTGCTTGAGAAAACACGAAGGTGGAGAGAACACCTCTGGTGGAGAGATGCCTTTTAAGTGGCGGGACTTGTCCTCAAGGCGTTTATTGTATCGAAAATACCGGAGGTTTGAAAGGAGCTGTGCTCCGGTTCTGCTTTTCAGCAAAAATTTGAAGCAGTCCTATGAGCCCTTTTTCCCCCCTCAGAGTAGTGTGAGGGGGAAAAGACGTTACTGAGTTAGTTCACTGTTCATACCTAAAATTCTTCTGGAACCGTCCTTGGGTCCCTGCCTTGTGTCTTGCAAATGACTTGTAGATTAGAAACTGCTCCCTGGAAGCTGTAAGGAGGTTTTCGCAGGCTCAGCCTTCCTGCACAACGTTTATCTCCGGGAGAGGCCATCAGACACTGTTTCCTGTGCTTATCCCGGTGTCTACCTCCGTGGCCCGAACACGCTTAGGGCACAAGCTCCTCACAGCCGACTCCTCCCCGCCCCCCCCCCCCCCCAGGAGCTCGCTGAAGGCCACAGAGAAACAGACCGGTTCTCAAAAGAAGACACTGGCATTTCCTTCTAGAGCTGTGGCCGCGGCTTACCTACCCTTGCCGCGATTTTCTGAGAGTGTAAAGGGTGGAGTCCCATGTGCCCGCTCCCCGGGGGGCACCGTGGTCCGTTGGTACCTCCCGGGAAGAGCAGAAGAGGGCGGTTAGCTGTTGGAACCGTTGACATCCCTGTAAGTTCTCTTCTCTCCCTGCCGCCCTTCTGTGTGACATTTACTCAGGGTTTTCTGGCGGCAGGAAAAGCTGCCTGGGGACTCCAGGGCGGGCGATGGCCCTTCACTGCACTCTCCTCCCAGGAGACCTTCTGCCTGAAAGCTACGTGTGCAAACACAGTGCCCTGGCGGGAGAAGATTTTAAAGCCCTCAAATATTTTGGCATATTCCTCCCCATCCCGCCCCACCATCTGGGAATTCAAGAGGTTGGCCGAAGGGTCACGGGGAAGTGTCGGGAGCCCTGGATCTGGTGTAGGGACCATCTCTTTTCACATCCCTGCCTAGTATTCGGGGAGCTTTTGGTTCCTCTGCAAGATTTACATCTGATCTTCACTAAATCCGAGAGACCGTCCGGGAGCCCGGGAGTGGCGTCTTCTGGATGGGTGACGACCCTAGACACGTTACCGAGGCTTCTTAATCCCCAGGTTGCTTATCGGTGTCGTGTGGACAAAGTGCTGTCTGATTAGCTTGCCGTGAGGATTAAAGATAAGGCTTTTCACATGCGGGGGGATCTCTTCTCCCATTCACCTTGCTTTGGATGGCGCCCATGCCTTTGGTCCACAGGAGGTAGTTTGAGAGACCTTAACTATCGGCTGTGGTGCTGTGTCCTTCGGGTGTGAGGGCACTGGCCTTTCGTGGTTTCCCCGCCCGTCACAGGGTGCTTAGGACGCACCGCTTTGCTCCTGGCAGCTACCTGCGTTTAGTTGAGGTAAATTGTGCAGTTGTGCAGGGCTGGACAATGTACCGTCTCTCCCACCTTCTCTTCTCACCTAGAGACAGGGATACTCCCCCACCTCTGTGGGTCAGAAGCCCGTCGCGCTTGGCTTCCCAGGACCGTGCACCTGCCTGCCTTCCTCCCGACACCGCCTGGTCTGTGTCTGGGTGCCGTGCGGTCAGAGTGTCCCTGGGTTCGATCACCTCCACTGCTCTGTGTCCAAGGCGAAGGGAATCTGCTTTGCTTGACCATTAACTTTTTTTTTTTTTTCCTTCAAAGTTGTTCTTTAGAAATGGCACCATAAAGCCCTTTCTGATGGCTTTTATGATCTCCTGGTCCTCAGTGAGACTTTCCAGTATTATTGCCGATCAGCAGGTGGTGTTAAGTGATTAATCTGCCCTAATTGGGGCCACTTGTCTGCCTTCCTTTAAAAGGTGGGTGCATTCTAAGGCCAGACGGTGTCCCTTTCTCGTGGGAATGGTTGACTTGTCTCGAGCTATTTCTGTGAAGGGCTGAGACTGTGGCACAGCGTGGGCATGTGCGATCCCTCTTCTTTCACTTTGTCACAAGTGTCGTCGTGTGGGTTTGGACAGACGGACGGCCAGCCCGTCCCTGCAGGTTTCCTTCGGGGCGGCGAGGAGGCGCGTTACGCGACCCCCTTCCCACGGAATTTGAGCTGGGCCAGCGGGCTCGCTGTGGAGCAGACCAAGTGCCCACGCTTAGGGGGCAGGCGTCTTGCCACGTCTTGTTGCCAGCGGGTGCCATCTCCTGGGCTCTGTCCGGAGGCACTGGTGGTGGCACTGAGCGCCTCTGTGCACCACACACCCCGTCAAGGGCATCTTGTGTGTGCGCCTCCTGTGTGCCCTCAACAACCTGCCCACAAAGGTTCTGCCGCGCCCACGCTGGAGAGTCAGGGAAGCTGCCCCTGCCACTAAGCTGATCTAGCTGTTTCCAGAGTCAACCCGGAATTATTTTCCTTCCCTTGGGGGACGGGCATTCCCTGCTCTAATTTCGGTGACACCTTCAGGGACTTTATAACTCCGCACTCTTTTCCCTCCCACCTTCCCCCTGGGGAGGGGACGTGCTCCGGACTCATTGGTCTGGGGGACGTGGAAGGACAGGGTCGAGATGGCTGTTTTGTGCCCCATGTGTATTTCTTTGCTTTGAAAGAGAAGAGGGGGGAAAGGAATGACAGTGTTTGCTCATATATAAATTTTAAAAAGTTTCGTCATTAGCATGTCCCCGAGAGGGTCTGACAGCAGCGTTTCTGAGCCATGGCGGCGGGGGTGTGTGTGTGGGATGTGCATCGTCCCAGCATGAGATGTGCCCAGCAGGCAGTGATTCTGCGTGTTTTCTCCCACTGCACATGCTCTGAGTGCACGGTGCTCCGGGAAGGCCGGGTTTCATTCATCAGCAGAGCGGCCACGGAGGCGGCGAGGGAGGAGAGAAGTCACCACAAGCGACAGTCTCCAACCTAGAAGCCCCAACATCAAGACCATAAATAAACACATAAGCAGCCTCAGGCCCTATGAGGATCGGGTGGTAAATGGGCATCGATGTAACGATGACTCAGAACAGATTTCCAGGCAATTCTATATCAAAAGAAGCCTTCCCGACCCCCTAGGATGTTAGGACAGAGGCTGTTATTAAGATGGGCAGAACAGTGGGACAGAGCGAGGTAACACCTCTATTTCTGAATGACAATTGCACTTTTCTCCACATACCAGACAAAGGCTGAGGATGATGAATCTCCAGTGGGATTTGGCATTAGGGAAGAAAAATTACGACTTAGAATTAGAAAATTAGAATTGCCCCCTCTCTGTGTCCCCGCTTGATGGGGTTGGTAACGGGGTAGGATCCCGCTATTAACATCCGTACGTGCTTGGGGTCTGAGTAACGCTCGATACGTTAAGTATTTAACCAAAGCCCACAAGAGGAAAGAATTCAGAGAATAAAATCCTAAGTTCACATGGGCTGAGAAGAAATTATTCTCAAAGTATTACTAACAGACATTTTTATGTGGTTTCGCAGTCCCAGGCTGAAAATCAAAGAGCAAAGATTCCTAATAAAACGCAAAAACTTGGAGCCAAGTAAAACGTTAACGCATTTATATCGTCAGAATTAAAAAAAAAAAAAAGAAATAATAAGTGGAAACTTGTGGACTATCTGGCTAAATTTAACGAGAACTTTTGACAGGAGGGCAGTCTTAGAGTGACGACTAAAACCACGATTCTGCCCAAACTTCGCCGCGTATGACATACTGTGGCAGGTGACGGACGGGGCTGGTGCAGAGGAGGTGAAGTGTCCCTACGGTGAGTGCTTCCTTCCTCCGGGAGGGACCTTCCCTCATCTACTCGCTTTTCCCTGGTGGTCTTTCTCGTCCTCCTTCTGCCCGAATCACTGCGGGCCCTCTTGGCGTCTGTCACCAGGACGCCCGCCATCCGTTCGGCCGTGGCTGCGGTAGCTGGCCCTGAAATCCAGAAGAACCTTCTGATTGCTGTCCCCCACAGTCCCTCCTTGCCAGCGCTGGTGCGTCCCCTCCTCCCGGCTCTGCCCCGGTGGTCAGCTTGCTGGGGGGGGGGGCCCGGCTGCCATCCTGTCCCCCCGCATCATGTTACGACCCGTCCGTTAGCAAGCCCCACGCCTTTGGGGGGGGGGGTGGTAAGCCAGCGCTTAAGGGTTGAGGTTGCTGGCACGGTCTCTCCCGATAATAATGAAGTTTCAGAAAGCATGAAGAGTTTGAGGTCAACACAATAACGTGCGGTGTGTTTGATCACCGCTTGAGAACACTTCAGTGCGGCCTGGGCCGTCAGCCCCGCTGCATTCTGGATGTTCGCAAACTTGTTGGATTCTGGTCACTTCTTAGAGAGCAAGTTCGTCGGCTTGTTGGTGAAACTGTGCCCAGCCCAGCCCACGACAGGCAGACGGGATGATGGACGTGTCCCGGGCCAGGCAGAGGTGCTCTGCGCCGTGGGCGAGGGTTGGCGCTCGGGAGGCCATGCTGAGGCCTCGCCGTGAGGGAGGCCGTCTTGGGCCCTGTCCCGTGAGGACTGCGTTGGGGAGCCCTCGCGGCGGGGTCCCCACCTCCCTCAGGGCGGCAGGGGAGGGCACAGGTCACCCGGAGCCTCGGGGAGACTTTCTGGCCGTCCCATCTGCCCCCACGGCGAGGGTCCTCTGACCAGCGAGCAGATCTGCCTCTTTGCAAGGGCGCCACACTTTTGTGTCTGGGCGGGAGGTGGGCGAGAAGTGTTCGCATGCGCTCCGAGGCAGGACGGACGGTGCGTCGCTGAGCGGGCCGAGTGATGATCTTAATTTCTGAGGGAACCTGGTGTTCGTGAAGGACCCGATTTGCCTCTGGGGTTTGGCAGGCGCCCTTCCCCAAGACTTTCCAGCCGCCTGGGAGCTCTGGGCGCTGGGGTCCGGCGGCCCCCCTGTGGCCCAGAACCTGACCCCAGCACGGGGGCTTTCTCATTGTCCTCCCCTTCTTCGCTCGTCGAAGGACTGGACGTCGACGTGCCCTTTCTCCACGCAGCTGGTCTGTTTCCGGTTGACTCTGCACGGGGCAGCTTCCCTCTGCGACCCTGCCCTAAGGACTCCTAGAGCCCTGAGAAGTATTACGGGTGAACACAACTATCACAGAGCCACCCTCACGGCTCCCCGGCCGCAGGGACCCTTCCTTGCATTCCAACTCAAAGTGACATAAAGGCTTCATGACATGCAGTCGCCCCGTGGAGGAGAGCCAATCACGCTGAACTACGAAAGGGAAATTACAAGATAATAAATTCCACAAACACTGGTAATTTTGAAGACAATGCTCCAGATTCGAAGGAAGGTTTTAGAGCAGAATTTAGTGCATTGTTCTCAGCTGTGTACTGATTCATTCCACATGGGGCTGGGGAGTGTGTGACCGAGATTTTAAATATATGTAAAATTAATGGAGAAAACAGATCTTTGGGAGAGAGAAGCGAGTGTCCCGCCAGTCTGTGGCGGGCAGGCTCGAGGCCGCCTCGCGCATGGGAGCGTGGGGGTTCCTGGCGGGTTGGGGGTCGGTGATGCTGACGGTGTGTCACCTGTGTGGGGCACAGGTGTCCCTGACACGCTTTGGTGGTGTGCAGTCCCCTTCGGCGCAGTGAAAAATGACGTTGTGCTTTCCCATCACGCTTTCTTCCCCAGAGATCAGGCATGTTAGGTGCGTTATTAAACTGTAGCGTCTTCATTGGAAACGGAGCCGAGACGGGCCCGCGGGCCCGCGGCCCAGTGTGGGCTCTGCACGGGGCTCGGCTCCCCCCGCCTCTGCCCTGCCCACGGGCCAGGCGTGGGAGGAAGGGGGAAGGGACGGGGAGGCCCCCGTCTCCCGTGGAACTGGCCGAGTGCCGGGGCGTCACGGCCCAGAGTCCCTCATCTTTGGGAAACAGACACATGCAAAGTTTTACACGTTGAAAAGAGAGAATAGAAACGTCTTGTGTCCTGCTCCGATGGCGTCCACTACGGAACACGATTTGTCATCAGCAGGATTCCCTCTGGAAGGGCTTTGGTTTTAACATGGGCTGAGGATCACGCAGTCTTTAACAATTCGTCTGGGGACGCCTGGGCGGCTCAGTCGGTTGGGCGTCCGACTTCAGCCCAGGTCGCGATCTCGCGGTCCGTGGGTTCGAGCCCCGCGTCGGGCTCTGTGCCGACGGCTCGGAGCCTGGAGCCTGCTTCCGATTCTGTGTCTCCCTCTCTCTCTCTCTCTGCCCCTCCCCTGCCCGTGCTGTGTCTCCCTCTGTCTCAAAAATAGATAAAAACATTAAAAAAATTGAAATTCATCTGTATCCAGATTCACAAGAATTTACGTCATCGGTTCGCATGGGCCATTCGTGGAGGTGGTTAGAGAAGATCACTGGGTCTTCTGGAGGCCAGACCCCTTGCTTCTCAGGCCTGGGCTGTCTCTCCAGGGTTTAGAGAGCTCTGAAGACAAAGGAACTTGTCCACGTGCCCGGGGCGCTGGCTGAGCACTGCCCCGAGTCTGCTGTCGGCCCTTCTACGGGGATCCGCGGGCCTGAGGCTCCCGGCTTCCTTTCTGGACGGGCTCCATTCTGGGCTCCGGCTGACCCATATCCTGTTAGGAATGTGGCCCTCAGTCTAGATGCAAGATCTCAAAAGCAGTCGGCCACTAAGCCGCCAAGCACGACCTTGTCTGAGGCGGTAGTGGGGTGCATCTGGGCTCTCCATGTGGTGACTCTCCCTGTCGTTGTTGTAAGTGGTCTTTTCTGTGTTTTTCCCGTTACACCTAGATTTGCATCCTGGTCCCATCATCTCAGATGGGGACTGTCCCCTCTGGCTTATGCAGATTTGTTGAGCACTCGCTCCTCTGTCTTCCTGTAAGAGGGTTGGCCTCCATGCACCCGAGGGACAGGCTAGGATTTAGTCCCGGGGGATGAGACACGGGCACATGTCCATTTGCCGCGTGGGTTCGCTGTGCCAAGGAAGAAGTCCCAGGAGCTCTGGCTATGTCTGTCCCCTCCTCCCCCCGCCCTGAGAATCAGTGCCTCAGAAATCAGCGAAGCCCTACATCAGACGCCCAAGTACACGTTCCTGTGAACCTTGCTCCAAAAAACCCCGATAACTGACAGTTTGTGAATAAGGTCATTCAACCAGCTACGGATACTCCTAAGTGTTCTGCTTCTGGCTCCTTGTACACAGGATATCTCCCGGAGACGTGGACGTGGTCTTCTAAGCGTCAGGATGATTGTATCTGGTTCGTGGGACTGGGAGTTCCGTGCGATATAATAACTTGTTTTCACACTCTCTTTCTCTCTTCCAATAGACAGCCAGCTTCCTGTGCTCCTGCGATGTTATCTCGCGTGTCCTCATACTGGCCCTGCCAAGACGCTATATATATTTCGTGGGCGTGTATATTTTAGATTTTTGTAAGCGCCTCAGGATAAGGAAAGTGAGTAACAGCTCTGACCTGAACATACACGTTTGCTAAGGTGTAGCTTTGCCGAATCTGCAGATATGTGTTCCTGATAATCAGGTCTTCATTCTCCGAAGATTGGTCTTTTGGAGGGAGTGGTCGCAGACGGATCATTCTTTGCATTCGGAGCCGCAATCCAGGTGGCGTCCCGGAGCCCTTCCTAGGCACTCTGGCCACCGGGGCCACCTTGACACCTCGACACCCGGCTCAGAGAGCACAGGTGTGGTCGCTCCGCTGGGTTTTATGCTCAGGTGCTAACGTTCCGGCATCGGCCACGGGGGGGAGCCCGAGAGCAGCCGGGCTGTGGCTCCAGGAGGGGCTCCTGGGTGGGCTTTGGGGTTTGACCGCCAGCCGAGCCCCCGCCACCTTGACATCGAGAAGACCCCATGGGCCGCTGCCACTTAGTGTGAGTGCAGGCCCCACATTCAACTCCCCAGTTTTAAAGATTTGACTCAACCTGAGGAGATGCTAAATCAGGGAAGGGAGAAACAGGGACACTTTTAGCTGATGTTTCTGGAAGCTGTGTTTGGAAGTCTGGGATCAGCCTGTTGAATTCGGGCTGTTGCTCAGCTGTGGGACAGGCGCGCCGTGTTACTGGGGTAGAACGGTGGCTCTGAGCAGCCAGTCGGGGGCGGCCCCCGCCGCCCCTGGGACGCTGCGAGATGGGCTCACTCAGCGCGTCCGATTGTTATTGGAAGCAGTGGCTTCGCTTACTTTGTCCTAAATTGTTATTTGCTGTCCTCGTGCTCCAAGGACAGAAGCTCTCAAACAGACTACTCTATGATGGATCTTCCCCGGAAAACGATCGTGCCCCTTCCCCAGCTCCGCGGGCTCTTTGCACACGCTCCTGTGGACCGCTCACCTGCACGGGCTTGGGGGCCGTTTACATTTCTTTGTGGCCCAAAATCGGAAGGACATTTAGAAAAGTCCTTGTTGGCCCCATTCTCATTCGTTTCTCCGTCCCTCCCCTTCCTTCGTGTCCAGACCTCTTCTCTCTGCGCCTTCTGCCGTCGCTGGGTGGCCCGCAGACTGGGCTCTGGAGGCTGTCAGGAGGCCATGCCCACTGTTCTGGGGTTTTCCAGACCTCCCCAGCGCCCGGTGTTTATTCCCAGCTTCCTGGAGGCTGTCAGGGTCCCTGTGTGGTGCGGGGTAGCCCTGCGGGTTGCTGCTGGGACGCGGGGGGTCTGTCCCCGGGCTCTGGCAGTCCTGGAGTGCGGCCTGGGCCGCGAGGGGCCCTGGCCTCTGGTCTGCGTCCCTCACAGGGCTGTGCACCCACGCCCCGGGCTCGAGCAGGCCCTGGACGCTCAGGTGGGGCAGCCTGTGTCCTGTAGAATCCGGGCTGAGCAGCTCTGAATCCAGCGCTTCCCTGGGGGCGGGCACGTCCGGGCCGATGCTTCCGGGGTGCGATCGGACAGGAGGCCGGCCAGCAGCCTCCCAGAGCTCGGGCCCAGCCCCGGGTCAGTGCTCCCTGAGCACCCTTCCTTCCCCGGCGGCTTGGCACCTCAGCCCTTTCCCCCCATCCTTGTTCTTCGTACCTAGACCCCAAATTAAGCAAAACATGACGAAATAATTGGCAAAGCAGAGTTAGGGGTTAATCTCTCTCTCTCTCTCTCCCTCTCTCCCTCCCTCCCTCCCTCCCTCGGTCTCTTTCTTTATAGCTGTCTCTCTGTGTCTCTTATGCATTTCTATCTCTGTCTCTGCCCTTGGGTCTCTTGACGTCTGCAGTGTGCGTGGGGTCACTGCCCGCCAGCCTCACCCTTGCAGCGCCCCCCCCCCCAACCCCGTCCTGGCCTCGGGCCTCGGCTGCCTCTTTGCATCAGCAGGGAGGCCCCACAGGGAGGATGGAGAGGCCCCTAGGTCGTCGGGCTCCGTCAGCTGAAATGTCTGAGAACACATGAACGAACCCAGAACTCGACTCGGCCAAATCCTAACCGGGTTTTGTTTTAAAACATCGCAACTTTTTAAATTACCTCTCTCTCCCGTACTTTCTGGGCTTCCCACTTTCTTTGAGGGCTCAGGATAGCCCTGCGTGCGTCTGCGGCTGTGAGGTCCAGCTCCGGGGGCTCCCAGGGGCGAGCGCGGCAGGGCGGGTGGGGGAGCGGCCCCCAGCTGTGCTCGAGGTGCCCGTGACCCACGTGCCTGCAGCCCAGCGCCCCGTCCACGTGGCGGGGGGCCTCTCGGCGCGCGTCCCTTGGAGCAGAGGACGCCCCGGGGGACTGGCCCGCGCAGTGTGTAACTAAAGTTGCGACACAGCGGTTCCGGCGTCGGACGTGCTTGAGGGCCGGGGGGCGCGTGACAGACGTGCAGCCTCCCCGGGGCGCCTGGTGCTGCTCCCAGGTCACCGTCCAGCCGCGGGGCGCTCCGTCGTCCCGCAGACGAGACAGCTGTGCGCCACGCAACCCGTGTCCGGCTGGAGGCGTGGCGGGGGGCAGGGGCCACGGGAGGGGGGTCACCGCTTTCAGAAATGCTGCGGGAGGGAGGCGGGGGTGGGGGCGGAAACTACGAAGACAGGCTCCTGGACGCGGGAGAGGGTCTCATGAGCCCCCCACCCCTGCCTCGGGCTGCAGGGGTAGGGGAGGGTGGGGAAGAGCAGGAAGCTCCCCGAGAGGGCAGGCTGGGCAGCTCCGGGAGCCTCCAGGGGTGTCAGCAGGGGTGCAGCTGTGGTGCCGGGGCGGGGTTCCCTGGTGCCGGCTCCTCAGCTGTCTCTCGGTTAGGGTTAGGGCGGGAGCTCTCCGCTGCCGGAGCCTGGAAGGGCCATCTGGGGGGGGGGGGGGTGTCCGCTTTGGTCTGACTCTCATGTAGGAGTTTTCTTGAAAATAGGCCAACGTTGTAACGGTAACAATTTCCCGGTGCTGCCTTTCATCCCAAGAGTTGCTGTCTCTGTGCAGAGGCGGAAATGAGAGCAGGAGGGAGGCAGGAGGAGGGGGGCAGGAGGAGGGGGGGGCAGGAGGAGGGGGGCAGGAGGAGGGGGGCAGGAGGAGGAGGGGGGGCAGGAGGAGGGGGGCAGGAGGAGGGGGGCAGGAGGAGGAGGGCAGGAGGAGGGGGCAGGAGGGAGGCAGGAGGAGGGGGGCAGGAGGAGGGGGGGCAGGAGGAGGAGGGGGGCAGGAGGAGGGGGGCAGGAGGAGGGAGGCAGGAGGGAGGCAGGAGGAGGAGGGGGGCAGGAGGAGGGAGGCAGCAGGAGGGAGGCAGCAGGAGGGAGGCAGGAGGAGGAGGGGGGCAGGAGGAGGGAGGCAGCAGGAGGGAGGCAGCAGGAGGGAGGCAGGAGGAGGGGGGGCAGGAGGAGGGAGGCAGGAGGAGGAGGGGGGGCAGGAGGAGGGGGGCAGGAGGAGGGAGGCAGCAGGAGGAGGGGGGCAGGAGGAGGGGGGCAGGAGGAGGGGGGCAGCAGGAGGGAGGCAGGAGGAGGAGGGGGGAGGAGGAGGGGGGCAGGAGGAGGGGGGCAGGAGGAGGGGGGGCAGGAGGAGGAGGGGGGCAGGAGGAGGGGGGCAGGAGGAGGGGGGCAGGAGGGAGGGGGGCAGGAGGAGGAGGGGGGGCAGGAGGAGGGAGGCGGGAGGAGGAGGGGGGCAGGAGGAGGGGGGGCAGGAGGAGGGGGGCAGGAGGAGGAGGAGGGCAGGAGGAGGGGGGCCGGAGGAGGGGGGCAGCAGGAGGGAGGCAGCAGGAGGGAGGCAGGAGGAGGAGGGGGGCCGGAGGAGGGAGGCAGCAGGAGGGAGGCAGCAGGAGGGAGGCAGGAGGAGGGGGGGCAGGAGGAGGGGGGCAGGAGGAGGGGGGCAGCAGGAGGGGGGGAGGAGGAGGGGGGCAGGAGGAGGGGGGGGCAGGAGGAGGGGGCAGGAGGAGGGGGGCAGCAGGAGGGGGGCAGCAGGAGGGAGGCAGGAGGAGGGGGGGGGAGGAGGAGGGGGGCCGGAGGAGGGAGGCAGGAGGAGGGGGGGGCAGGAGGAGGGGGGGGGCAGGGGGAGGGGGGCAGGAGGAGGGAGGCAGCAGGAGGGAGGCAGGAGGAGGAGGGGGGCAGGAGGAGGGAGGCAGCAGGAGGGAGGCAGGAGGAGGAGGGGGGGGCAGGAGGAGGGGGGCAGGAGGAGGGAGGCAGCAGGAGGGAGGCAGCAGGAGGGAGGCAGGAGGAGGAGGGGGGCAGGAGGAGGGAGGCAGGAGGAGGAGGGGGGGCAGGAGGAGGGGGGGCAGGAGGAGGGGGGCAGGAGGAGGGAGGCAGCAGGAGGGGGGCAGGAGGAGGGAGGCAGCAGGAGGGAGGCAGGAGGAGGGGGGGGCAGGAGGAGGGGGGCAGGATGAGGGGGGCAGCAGGGCGGGCTCAGCCCTGCGAGCCCAGGTGTACCCGGAGGCTGCACTGGGTTCCCTGTCGGGAGAGGCTGGCTTCTCTCTCATCGCCTGAACTTGGAAACGTTCATGCTCTCTCTCCTTCCCTCCTTAAAATTCACTTTCTGAAGCATATTTGAGACTGCTTCACTTTATGGAGGTTACCTAACAATCAGGTAGGACAGTGTGGACAGAAGGATGCAGATTTCATCATTGCTCCTGGGGCCTGACTCAACATCACTGGTGTCAGATGTCCCGGCCCAGCCGTTGGGTTGGTAGTTAAGCTGTGGAGACAGGAACCCCACAGTGAAGGAAGAGTGAAAAAGCCCGAAGGCCATCCTGATGTCACCCAAACGGAGGGAGGACCCTGGGGAAGCAATTGCTCTAGACTCCCCAGTGCACATTCCGAGTGTGGTGCCTGGAGGGCACGTAGGGGTGCAGGGGCGGTGCAGGGTGGTGTCGGGGCACGTGGGGGAGGTAGGGGCGCCCGGGTGGCGCAGGGGCACGTGGGTAATGAGCTCGGTGTCCCCGCCAAGTGCCTGTAGGGGCCGCACGTGGCTTTCCAATTGTGAAGGGCGGCAGTGCCCTGGCCGGCCCCTGAGTGTGCGGATACCCGCGGAGGACCAGGGGACAGACGTTCATGGGGGCAGGTGGGCCTGGGCCTCCCGTTTGCGGGCGGCTGGACCCATCCCGCTCTGTCCTGTAACTTGGACAGACCTGCGGGTCTGGACTCTGACGTGAGGGCCCAGGTGGGGGACACGTGTAAACACGGAACAGAAACGTGTGTGACGCATTCCACCCTTTACACGATGTGAGGGCTGGTTTGTGAGTGCTCCTAAGCCGGGGGCCATTTGAAAGCTTGTCACACACGTCACTCTTGAATGACACACTTGTGAAGGGTCACAGCTTGTGAGCAGGGAGATGGCTGGGTCTGTGGGCCCAGTGAGCCCTGGGCGGGGTGGGGGTACGCATAGGGCTGGAGGGAGGCAGGTGGGTGGAGGGAGGTGGGGCTTGAGGAGGTGGGACGTGGGCGGAGGGGGGGTGGTCGGGGTGTGGAGGGGGGAGGGGCGTGGAGGGAGTCAGGGTGGGCGGGACATGGGCGGGGGGGGGAGGCGGGATGGGTGGGGCGGGTGGGGCATGGGGGGGAGGCGGGATGGGTGGGGCATGGGGGGGAGGCGGGGCGTGTGGAAGGTGGGGGGGTGGGTGGGACGTGGAGGGAGGCAGGGTGGGCAGGACATGGGCGGGGTGTGGGAGGTGGGGTGTGGGGGAGGCGGGGTGGGTGGGGGTGGGTGGGGCATGGGGGGGAGGCGGGGTGGGTGGGGCGGGTGGGGCATGGGGGGTGGGCGGGGCGTGTGGAAGGTGGGGGGGTGGGTGGGGCATGGAGGGAGGCAGGGTGGGCGGGACATGGGCGGGGGGGGGGAGGCGGGGGTGTGTGGGGGGTGGGGCATGGGGGGGAGGGCGGGGGATGGGGGGGGAGGGGTGGGCGGGGCGTGTGGAAGGTGGGGGCGTGGGTGGGGCGTGGAGGGAGGTAGGGTGGGCAGGACATGGGCGGGGTGTGGGAGGTGGGGTGTGGGGGAGGCGGGGTGGGTGGGGCCTGGGGAAGTGGGATGGGCGGGGCATGGAGGAAGGCGGGGTGTGGGCGGGTTGTGGGAGGTGCAGTGGTGGTCGGGTGGGGAGAGGGGTGGAGGGCCCTGGCATGCGTGGGGCGTGAAGGGGATGGCACTCTGGGTGGTGGGCATTCCCAAGGGACGGTCCTTCCCTGGTGTTAACCTGCATCCCGTGGCCCGGTTTGGATGCACAACAAAGCCAAGCTGCGCGGAGGGTCCCTCCCACACCCGCGCTCTTTCTGTGGATCGGGACCCCCGGGCTGCTCCTGGACACGTTTCTCGCTGCTACTGGGTGGAGACAGTGACTTTTGGGTGTGGGCTTCGTGTTTTGGCGATGGTGGAGACAAAGCGTCTACTCTGCAGGGTCGCAGTGTCCTTTACTTACGGGTTCTCTGCGCGGAGCTAGATCGACCAGTGCTCTCAGGACGGAGGCGGGGAGAGCAGGCTGGTTTTAGTTTCAGCAGGGTGCCGGGGCCTCTGGGGACAGGTACTGTTAGCAGGAGCGTCTTGGTGCGCAGCACAGGACCAGGGACTATGTAGGAAGTGTCACCAGAGAGCAGAGGGAGGGAGCAGCGGGGAGTCGGGCGGACGAGGAGGGAGGTGAGTGGCCCATGTGGGAGGAAAGTCTGTGAGCTCAGCCTTCCTCCTTCTGCCCCAGCCACGTGAGCTTAGGTGGGAGTCAGGCGGTAGGAGTTTGAAGGGTCTGACCGGGAACAGGTGCACACGCGTGAGAGCGAGGTGGCCGTTTCCTGGTCACGCTGAGGTTTTTCATCGTGGCGGATGGTACACAGTGTGGAATGAGCCAGGCCCCGCCTGGCGTCCTCAGTCTCCCGGAGACCCGTTGCGGGCGGCTGGACCCATCCCGCTCTGTCCTGTAACTTGGACAGACCTGCGGGTCTGGACTCTGACGTGAGGGCCCAGGTGGGGGACACATGTAAACACGGAACAGAAACGTGTGTGACGCATTCCACCCTTTACAGAGTATAAACTGGGACGGGTGCCTGGGTGGCTCAGTCAGTTGAGCACCCGACGTCGGCCCCAGTCATGGTCTCTCGCTTTGTGGGTTCGAGCCCCACGTCGGGCTCTGTGCGGACAGCTCGGAGCCGGGAGCCTCCTTGGGATTCGGTGACGACGACTCCTCTCTCTGGCCCTCCCCTTCTCATGCTCTCTCTTTCTCTCTCAACAATAAATAAACATTACAAAAATTAAAACACAAAACAGAGACAAAGTATAGATCAGAGCAAAGCTCAGGGCAGCGCGCGGGTCCCGGTGTGGCCACTGCCCCTCTCACCCGGGAGTGACTCCTCATTGGGGGAGGGCCAGGGGACTGACGGGCACAGTCACAGGGGGCCCCTGTGCAGGACTCACTGACGGCCCGTACCGACCCGTGGGTGGCTTGTGGTTGTAAAGTGACCGGGAGACGTCACGTGTAAATGCGCAGCGCAGATTCTAACGTTACCTGTGTGGGTGTGATAGGGGTTCCCGGACCCTGAGTAGCCAGCCTCCTCTGTGAGCACTGCCAGGGTCACAGACCCGCCGGGCGCTGGCCACGCGCTGCTCCGGCTGTCGTCTGGGGCCCGGGGACCCCCTGCCTGTCTCCCTGGACGAGCGCACTGGAGATCAGTCTGGCCCAGGTGACGGGGGCAGCGGGCCCAGCAGAGGGAGAGTGCTGGTCTCTCCAGAAGCTTTTGTTCTCTCTCTCTTGCCTGCTGTTCGGGAACTTCCTAACTGGTCTGATAGTGACATCCTGCTCCCGTTCTTCTTGGTCTCAGTGCCTTCACGGCCGCGTCACCTCACGTGTGCCGTCCTTCCCTGCTGGCCCTCGGGGTACGACACGTGGCCCACCCTGTTCACCCGCCGGAGAAATGGACACTGGGGCCCGTCTCGAGACAGACTCTGGCGTGGGATTTAGCGCCACACGGGCCTCCCGGACTTGTTCTGGAGGGACCCCTGGGGACGAAATCCTGCAGGAGGGCCCCTCGCTGGGCCCCTGTGGTCAGTGGGCAGGAGGACTCAGTCTGGTCACGAGGTGGGGGGGCGGGGCCGGCCGCGGAGTCTCAGTCTTTGGTGCTGCGGAATGGGAGGACGTCCCCCTCCGTCACCGTGCTTGTGATCGCTGTCCCTGTCAACACACGCTTCCTCCGCCGCTGTGGCTTAGCGTCCAGCTCTTTGAAGAGAGACCAGGCGTCTTGGGCTCGGCCGCGACCCTCCACGTGTCCACCCTGCGCTGGGCTATTTGCAGCGTGGCCTGCTACGCCCTTGCTGTGCCGAGCCCCACCTGCACACCTGCCGGGCGCCCTGTGTCGGGGTGCTTGCTTGCTCTGCCTCCCTCACTTGCCAGAAACGCCGCTCTTCCTCCAGGAAGCCTTCCGGACCCTCAGGTTGGTCTGGGGCCAGCTCCGCGAGGAGCCGCACAAAAGCCGGGGCGGCGAGTCAGGCATAGGCTTATTACTCTCACTTTGTAATGATTAAAAGCGAACTTATTAAGTACACCTTGGAAACCAGTGGACTAATTTTTTTTTTTTAATTAAAAAAAAAAATTTTTTTAATGTTTATTTATTTTTGAGACAGAGAGACACAGAGCATGAACAGGGGAGGGGCAGAGAGAGAGGGAGACACAGAATCTGAAATGGGCTCCAGGCTCTGAGCTGTCAGCACAGAGCCCGTGGCGGGGCTCGAACTCGCGGACCGCGAGATCATGACCTGAGCCGAAGTCGGCCGCTTAACCGACTGAGCCACCCAGGCGCCCCACCAGCGGACTAATTTAAAAGGAATCGCAGAGTGCCCCTCTTGCTGGGACCACTGCGCTAGAAACACTACTTACTGGGACACCGATGCCCCCTTCCCCACAAGCGGTGCCCCGAGGGGGCTGCTGACACTGCACTTTGTGGGGAGGAACTGGGGGCCCGGATGGATTAAGCGTCAGTGGCTGCATCGTCGGGGGGGGGGGCGCTGTTGCCGTCTGGGGGCCCAGGCTGTCGTTGGGGGGACCGTCCAGGGTCTCCGTGGGGCTGCGGGCCAGACCTTTCTCCCCGCGCCCCATGGTCTCGTGTGCGAGTCACGTGAGTCCCCCAAGTGGAGGTGTTGGCCTCCGAAGGCTTCGCGGTGCCTGTGTCTCGGGCTGCCAGTGTGAGCTCTGCAGGTCCCCTCGGGAGGCACCTTCAGACGTGATGCGCATGGAGTGTAGGTGGGTGGAGGTCGCGTTGCCGGACTGATGTGCCAACAAGTTTTTCTCGGGGGCCCTGCCGTTGCCTCCGACTTAAGTGTTCACGCCCCCACGACCATTAAGCACACGTTTAAGGGGCCAGAGGCCGCCTCCAAAGAAGAACGTACCCCAAGCCCGGCCCCGTGAGCAGCTCTTTACGGAGACGGGACGGGGTGTCCTTCCTAGGAGAGTAGAAGACGTTCTAGAAACGACATAACCACATAACAGACATTTTGAGAGATAACCCTCCGACCCACACGGTGCCTCCGGACACGTCTGCTTGATTTTGCTGCGTCGTCTTCAAGACTTTCCCACCTGGTTTTGGGAAACTCTTTTGCGATGAGAGTGTTTAATCTCTTTATTCGGTAGCGTCGAGGCGTTGGGGAGGCGAGAGAGAGCGAGTCCTGTCCCCGGCCTGGGAGTTAGAAGGGGTCGGGGGTCTGCTCACCCTCTTCGCTCCCTTGATGTTTAAGGTGAAATCTAAGGCTGATTTTTACCGAAAATGATTTCAGCACTCAAACCTCCGCAGTGTAATCGCATCCATTATTGTGAAGGACTTATTTCGGTGGAAATGTGTTAATAGACAATAGAATCCATTTTTGACATTACGGGTGCAAAACAATATGAATGCCCCTGGGGCTTTTCTTCTCTTTAAATGCTTGTTACGTGAGGGGGAGGAACAATCTGGCCCCGGGAGAGCACAGGAAGGTCTGTGGTTGACCCTTGGCCTTGGCCGCAGACCCTGGGAGCCCTGACATACGTCTGTCTGTAGGATGTCCGTGCTTACGTGGTAATTTGGTTGGAGAGGGAAAGTCTGAGCTCATCCCCTTGGTGCTGGGCACACTATGAACTTAAAAGGAATCACTTGGCAATCTTTTGGGGTGTTTTTTAGAGACTACCTAGAACGGTAACGTGCAGGGTAACCTTTTAGGGGTTTACCCCTTCTCTTGCAGCATACTGAGTAAGGTTTACTCTCCTAGTGGCTTTTCATTTGACCATCGTGTTGGCTGCTTTTCTTTTAACATTTACTGAGAAGCTGGGGTTGACTTGCAGTGTTTAAAGCCTTCGGGATGTTACCTGGTCTTCTCTCCTAGCATAGCTAACAAAGTAGGATCTGTGCGGACGTGCGGTTCTGGTGACCGAACCTGGCATCTGGCACCCAGCGGGAAGTGAGGCGCACGCCGGGCGTCCCCAGTGCCCTTGACTCTCCGTGGGGCTCGTGCTGTCCTAAGTTTTTTCAGGACACTACCATCTGACGTGTGACATTCCAGGTCGGGGCTTCGATGCGGATAAATGGAGGCCCTTGGCGAGGAGATGGTGTGTCAGCTTTGCAGGAGCGTGAGCCTGGTTGCTCATTTCACAGGAATCCTTGATGGTGCCTCTTGTCTAGACCAGCCAAGAGGCCTGGGCTGTGCCCTTCCCCCGCCCGACCATCCCTCCCCCTCCCCACTTAGCTTTCGAGGATTCTGGGTCAGCAGGTCCATTGCTTGAGCCCGCTTTGTGGGTAACTTTGGGTTCTTGTTCCGTCAAGTGTAATGAAGGCTGTTCCCATATTCTGAAGTTCGTGCCAATCTTTGACAGATTGGGGAAAATTTGACACTTGCAATGGAGTCGTCAGTGCGCCTGGGTTAGAACTGCCCGGTGTCTGTGGATCAGGTGGTCCCTTCTGCGCTGGGGTGCATCCTCCTTCTCCCAGCGCCCCTTCTGGGCGGCCTCTGCCCTGAGGATTTCAGGCTCCTCTGAGCTCTCTGCTTGCAGAACCCCGAACTCTTGGTGTTGGACACGCATGAGGCTCTCATCTCATGCTTTCCCATACCTCTGCAGAGATGTTTAGGGAGGGGGAGTGGAAGGGGAGCTTAGAGTCCGTAGGGAGACAGGAGGCTCCAGAGATGGGGTGCATCAGCCTTGGAAATGACCTGACCTCAGGGGCTCCCAGTGTATGCTGTATGCCCGCCCCCTGCCCGCCCCCCCTGCCCGCCACCCTAAGTGCTGTGTGACCTGGTGAGACTGAATTATGGGGGCGTTCCTGGGAAGAGGGCCAAGTGGGTGACCAGGTAATGGGAGAAACTTTTCTCCCCACAGTTTTGAAGATTCAAATGACTTTTGGCCATGTTGGTCGTGATCTGTGAGACACTAAGCGGTGTGTTATTTGGAGGTCCTACGTTTATCTGCGGATGCTGTTGGGGTCCGGCCCTGCCGGACAGTGGGGGTGGCTCTGGTAGGCTTGCTCTGTGTCACTGCATCACCAGGGACATTACCGCCCCTCTCTCACACATCCAGCTCTCAGGTGCTCTGTCTCTAAGACACCCTACTGACCCAAACTTGAAAAACAGAAAGTCATAAAATGCTACCTTGCCCACCGACCTGGAAAATTACCGCTGTCCTAATGGTCCTTCTCAGGTGACCACAGGGGACGTCGGTGTGGGCCGGCGGGGCCCCAGGGCGTTGCCAAGGTCAGAGGGGCAGGTACACCTGCAGGGAAGGGGTTTCTGTGGAGGGAGGCCGGCCGGAACGGACGGAGCTGGGGTCGGGTTCCACATCACGACCCTGGGTCCACGCGGGCGATAGCTGTGGCCGCTGGCCTCGCGGCGACTCCTTCCAGGATGACCTACTGGCAACCCGTTCGTCCAGCTGGAGGGGCGGCTTGTCCAGAGCTGTTTCTGGACGTGTTCTGTTCCCTGGGGAAGCGCTAGACAAGTCCTCCCACGAGGATTGTCCCAGTCGCCACCAGTCCCACGCGTGTTCAGTCCTTTTTGCCATTGTTTTCTTCCCACACCCGCGCACCCGAGGTTCAGAGGTCCACGTTACGTCCCGTTGATGATGACGTTCCCACAAACCGCGGGTGGGCAGACTTGGAGATATCACGTGCCACAGACTTTCTACATATTTGTTATTGAACTCATAAGCAATAGTATTTTCAGAGTTCCCAGGTTTCCCTCAGGATTGTACTAGTCAGCTCTACTCTGCCGTCGCAGAAACAGGAAACTCTGGGACAATATCGTGTTAAGAAAGCCAGTGGGCAGAGGAGTAGAAAGCGTGAGCCACCAGGGAAGGGAATTCGAATCAGGTAGTGTCTACGCAAGTGCCCGTGAGCCTGCCCAGGTTCCGACTGTCTGCAGCCCTGCACGCGTGTGCCCCCCACGGCGGTCACAGAGGGGGCCCAGCGACCCAGGCGAGGCCCCAGGGACCCCAGCAAAGCCCTGCCTGGGGTGGGGGCTACCTATTCCTGGGATAGATCCCCCCGGGCCAGACTGTGTTTATCAGAGCTGGGTGCCGTCCAGCGCGGGGAGAGCCCAGCCCGCCTGTGTGGGCGGCAGGCACTGCTGCTTTACTTAACTGCTACGTCTTGCCAAATCTTCAACACATTCCTTCTGGGTTATTTTTTTAATAAAAAATGAATTTCCATGTTGGTTTATATGGTCTCGACTCAGCAAAAAACAGTCGTCAATCCTGCAGCTGTCATTTTCGATAGTTTCCTCGACTTCAGTTTTTTATTTTTATTATTTATTTCTTTATTAAGAAAAATTTTTTAACATTTTTTCATTTTTTGAGAGAGACAGAGACAGAGGGTGAGCAGGGGAGGGGCAGAGAGAGAGAGGGAGACACAGAATCGGAAGCGGGCTCCAGGCTCCGAGCTGTCAGCACAGAGCCCCACGCGGGGCTCGACCTCACGGACCGTGAGATTGTGACCTGAGCCGAAGTCGGGTGCTCAACCGACTGAGCCACCCAGGCGCCCCTCAGATTTAGTTTTTATAGTTTGGATTCTGGGTTGCAGATAGAAGGCCAGCCTTCACTCTTGTCGGCGGTGAGAGAGCGGCTCCCAGCCCTTTGCTCAGCCCAGAACTTCCGAGTGCCCTCCAGCGGGCGGGGCAGCGCCGGGTCGGGAGGGTGGCCGTGGCCGAGGGTCCGCTGGCTGCAGTCTGGGTCCGTAGGCGAGGAAGGAACGTCCGCTGGAGGCAGCTTCCAGAAGTCTTCGGAAGAAAGCATACTTTTCATAGCATGTGTGCACACGCAGCTGTCCCAGAGGACGAACTCTCCAGGCCCGGGCTGGAAGCAGGGGACACCCGCAGTGTGTTTATGTCCCCGTGAGGCAGGACGGCGTGGGAAGGAGGCTGGAGGGGGAGGAGGGAGGCCGGACACAAGGTCCCGCCCCTGGCCCGGCCTCCCCACAGGTGCCGGGGAGGTGTGGGGGGACGGGAGCTGCGCCGGGCCTGGGCCCGGGGCTGCCCCCCGACCCTCTGAGGAAGGGGGCTCCGGCTGGGGTTTGTCTCAGTGGCCGCTGGAGCCTCTGGAGTGACGGGTGGGTCACCGAGCGCTCGGGCCGTGTCTCCGGGGTCCTGCGGCTCCTGGCCGTGCAGCCTGAACTCGTCGGCCCCCGAGCCCACACCGTCTGGCTGAAATGCGGATTGTTTCTTGTGCACGTGAACTTCATAGTACGTGGGCTACACGTCCACGAAGCTGTGAAAATTGCATTTCACTTTCAGTGTCTTACTGAGTTTATCCAGACACTTTCCTGTCGATGAGAGATATTTTCCTTTTGACGGCCCTGCCGTGGGTGACTCCTTTTCAGACTTTTCTTAAATCCCGTGTAATACCTGTTACATGAGAAGATTTACTGTACGTGTGACGGAACTATAGGAAAAGTTGCAGGCTCCTGTGTATTCTGAGAAGGCAGCGATTACGTTTTCTGCTTAATTAACAAATGCATTTGAACAGATGCTTCAGAGCACCTCCAGGGAGCTCTCCGTGTGCGCTTCTGTTCCGTGGGCTCAGCTAGCACATGCTCGTTTGCTCAGTGCCGACACTGAACAAAATCGGAGGCCGGAGGCGACGGCCGGGACCCTGACCCGGGCTTGTGCCCAGGCCGACGAATGGAAGCCTCCGGGCCGTCCTGTCCCACCGTGGTTAGAGCAGGTGAGGAGTGTGTGAGGTCCGCCTGTCTGCAGCCCTGCTGTGCTTTGAGACGCCCGTGGTCGCAAGTGCGTGTGGGCTGCTGGGGTTAGTGACCTTCAAGGCCCTGCTCTCAGCTCGTGGAGACGCTCCGTGGAGACCTAGACCCGCCCCGGCGTCTCCCCGGCACACGGATGGCCCGCCGCCCCGCAGTGACTCCGAGCGTCGGTGTTGACTCTGGAGTTCTTTAGCGCAGCTCTCACTTCTGCGCACGCGGCAAACGTTTCTGAAGTGCTGCGTTAGTCTTACTGATAATCCTGCTTTCCCGTGGTCTCAGAGAAAACGAGCCGTGGTGTAACCAGCCGTGACAGCTAGGTCCTGTCAGCTCACATTCTGGACATCTGTGTAGGGCAGGTCTGTGCCCCCCCCCCCCGCCCCCCGGCCCCACTGACTATTAAAGGAATCTTGACCCTGAGCTAAGGATCTTCCAGGGTGTCATGTCTGGCTTTTGTAGCAACATCAGGGAAAAGTGGTTTCAGTAGTGCCTTTGGAAGCCTTCTGGAAATTTCTAAGCGAGCAGTGCGTTCCCCAGTGAGGAAAGTGGAGCAGGGCCCACAGTGGGTGGGCCTTGCTGGGGGTGACCGAGTGTGTTTTGTAAACAGATGCGGGCCCACCGGTTTACACAAATGTGAAGGTTTGGCTGGTTGAGGGCAGGAGGGCTTTAGAATTCACAGGGTCAGGGTTTGGATTCGGAAGCGATTTTCTAAATCTTTCTGTTTGTACGTGGTGTCCTGAAATCAATACACGTTAGCCGCTCCGAGCACCGTGCAAATTCAGGCCCTGCACCAAAACCCACATCACAGGCCTTTGTGGTAAAAATCAGCAGGGCATCAGCCTCCCTCCCAGCGTAGCTGGTTCTCGAGATGACATTTAGGAAGACAGAGAGCGTCTCCCACATCGCGCACGCTGCCAAGATTCCTGATCTGCAGTCTCACTGGAAAGGCTTTCTCATCCCTTCGAGAAAGTTGAATGGAAATTTCCAGGCCGTTCAAGGAAATCGTGCCTGTGTCTTTTTCCTGGTCTCGGGGCTGGAGGGCTATGCTAGACAGTAACGTTCTCTAAGCTCGACGTGCTCGCGGAAGATACGTACATGACTTGGGGATGTCCGTTTCTTCAAAGCTGGCCCGAGTGAGCACGCGCTAGGCTTGCGATAAGAGCTGCTCACAGAGTGAGCGGGGGCTGGTACCCACCGGCCACCCGGCCACCCGCCGTGTGGAGGCGACGCGGGCCTGCGCCCACGCTGAGTGCCCCGAATCGGGGTCTGTGGGCTGGAGCCGGGACACCCTTCACGTGGGGTCTTCTGGGGACCCTCGCGACTTGACAGAAACAAGGCTCTCGCCCTTCCCTTTGTACGACACCTTTTCCGTTTCGTGAAGACCCGCCCGCGAAGCCACTTTGCCACACGGGTGGTTTGTTGTTTTAAAAACCCAGTTTCTAAACTTGGCCCCCGTGACGCTGCTTTGTTCTGTGTTGAACAAGTATCACCAAAGTTTTGAGAAATGTTTCTATTCCAGGATCCCACAAAGTGTCTCTCTGACATTTTATTTTTCAATGAAGTCATACTGAATGCATCTAAGGCCGCAAATCCCAAGACACTGAAGATTAGCAAGAAAGTTGGATTCTCTCCACGGCCGTCTGGGGCAATTCCAGAATAATTTTTACCAAAACATAAAAAAGGGCAAGAAATAGCAAATGTGAGGTTCTAAGGGCTCCTTATATGTGCACCTTGTTGTCTCCGTTTGGTTTTATGGAAGCGCTGACGTGTCTGTGCAAATAATTTGTTAAAGGGCTCCCTCCAGGAGCGCAAAGGCACCGACGTGAGTGGTGGCCTGGGCCGCCGTGGCCTCCGGGCGTGGCTGCTGCAGGCAACCGCCTCTCACACGGACTTCCGTGAAACTTTCCGCTTTGTCGTGACAGCAGACTGCTGTGGCCTGTGGCGCCTCGATCTGCCGGTGACGGTATGATAGGGCTTCTGCCGAATGAGATCTTAGACGTGATTCGCCACGCGAACGGCTGGAAACGCAGGCCCTTCCCCTCCAAGGCGTGAATGGGGCCACGCTGCAGAGAGAGGCTGGTTTCTCGGGAACAAGATCATTTTTTGCGTGTGTTTCACGTTTTAAGCTAACACCGGAGGGCAGACCGGGGAATCGCCACCTCTTACTGGAAAGGACCCGACGGGAACACGTGTGCCCAGAGAGCCGTCTGGTCCCGGCCCCCTCCGCCCCTGCTGCGGGCCCCCACGCTGTCCTCTCTCTGCTTCGCGGGTCACCAAGGGCGAGCTGCTGACTTTGGGCACGGGCCGAGTCTGTGCCGGCTGTTGCCCCGGGACCGCGACTCCCCCGTGCTCTCGCGGACGCGAGTTTGGCGTGTGAGGTCTCAGGTCTGGTCCCCACGCCCCGGGGTGACTGACGCTCGGGTGCCACCCCGGCCCTGACGGGGGAGGGTGGAGGGACCCAGGTCGCGGCGGCCCCCCTGGGAGGGTGGACCGGGCCCCTGGTGACCGGGGGGGGGGGGGGGGGGGGACGTGTGAGCTGCCGCTGGCTGGCGCCTGGGGGCCTCCCCTGCTGCAGCCGCCGCCCGTGTTTGTGCCCATCCACGGGTCCGCGCGCCCTCACTGCCGCCTTTTCTCCCTCCTCTCCAGGTGTGCGTGAGCGTGTGTCCAGGTGTGGGTGTGAGCGCGTGTGTAAGGGAGTCTCTCTGCACCCTGCGACCAGCACACACACCGCGTGGGGCCGGGTGCTGGGTCACGGGCACGTCCCCTCGTGCGCCGGTGGCGCGCCGGCCGACCGGCCCCTTCCTCCCACGACATTAGCACCTCCCAGTGTCAGGAAGGCCGGCGCTGGGAGGAAGGCGGCCCCAGCCCCTCCTTCACGCGTGGGTCGCGGGGGGACGGCCGCCTCCCGAGTGTCACAAGGGGAGGGCGCGGCTCACCGCCCCGCTGGACCCCAGTCGTGTGCGAGGCTGAGGCTCTGGGGCGACTTCAGCGAGCCCACGGCTTCCTCGTTCTGAGGTTTCCCCGGGGCCCCGTGGCCACTGCCCCCTCCCGGTGTTTGTCCCAGCGCCGACGGGTCCTGTTCAGCCTCATGCCCGGGCCCCCGTCCTGCGCTGAGCCCTCTCCGCCCTGTCTGGCGCTTGGCCCTGGCCCCTGTGCCCTCTGCACACCCTACCCCGTCTCGTGTTTAGGCCACAACGTCCAAGTCTTCAAACAGCACCTGCCGTCTGATGATTTCCAAGCTTGTCCACGTAGCCCAACTCCGGATACGCATCCAACCTCCTCTTTGACAGCTCCGCGGCCAAGACCGCTGTTCACAGCTGCACGGGCTGCACACTGGACGAGTCCGGGGCCTGTCGCTGACCTACGCAGTGCAGCACAGCAGCGAGTTCAGGGTTGCGGCTTAGAAGGTGGCGGCTGTCGTGACTGCTGTCGTTCAACTTAGAAAACCTGGAGCAGAGGACCGAGTTAGCCGTGAGCATCCCCTCAGCCTCCCGAGCCCTGGACACCTGCCACCGCTGGGACGTGGCCGCGCGCAGAGCGGTTCACACGCTGTGGCCTCACGGCTGGGACGTGCTACTCCTTCTTCGTTCCCCTTGCAGATGGCACCGCGCTGCTAACTGCACGGAAAGCCAGCATCTTGGCCCAGGACTCAAGGTTCAGACACGCTGGTAAACAGAGAAAAGGAAGAACGTGAGCCCGATTCGGCCGTAATTTCAGATCAGACCGCATTGTACGGAGGGGCCGCTCACGATGTGGACTTAGGTCGGATCACGTCCCGTTTCAGAGACCCGTGGAGACCGGAGACGTTGGGGTCGGAAAGGCTGAGGTCCCGTGTGGCTCTGCCCCGGGGGACGTCGGACTAGACAGCTTCTCACGTCCTTGGTCTCCTCGCGCGAAGAACCCCCGTGGCCTCTCTGGTTCTGGAGACGTCGTACGCGGAGGGCAGCTGGCATCCTGTGCAAACATCACATTTTAGTGCCTTCTTCCTCTTCCCCGTGGAAGCCGATTGAGCTCGCCCGTGTACTTGTTTGTGAGACATTCGTGGCTGTGCACGTGCACGCAGCAATACCCGATGAATACCACATCCCACATCCCGCTCCGCTCCCTGGTGCACGGGGGGGAGCGAGTCAGATGTGCACGCGGAGCTCGGTTCCATAAAAACCCGTGGAAGCCTTGGGAGGCGAGGCGTTGAGGTCCTGCCTGGGAAGGCGGGGTGCGTCCTGGGGGTGACGGACGGGAGGCCAAGGTTAGCGTGGGGATGTGGGGGCCCAGCATCCCAGCTGGTGGGGGGGTGGGTGCCCTAGACCCGGTAGGACAGGCAGGAGGGCAGGAGGAGGAGGTGTTTGGGACCAGGCTTTGGGGGTCTCGGGTGTGATGGCCAGTGTCTGTGGTGTGATGCCGGATGCCAGGCTTCTCGCACGTTCCGTGTCCCTTGACCCCTCAGCGGAGCGGCGGGGAGTTCACGGACGCAGAGGAGCTCGCCTGCGTAACGGGAGAGAAGGGGGGCTTTAACCCACATGCTTGCGTTTGTTCTCGGCCGTCCCAAGCTGTAGAGGGCAGCTGCAAAAACACGGAAGAGTCGGCTGTGTGTTAGATTTGGGGGGGGGGTCCATCCGGATCTGGTGGTGACAGGGCTGACACCAGTGTGTCTTTGGCACGTTTTACCGTGCGTGGTTAATGACGCGTTTGCTGAGATGGTGACTCGAAACGTATTCGAGGGGCGCACGACGTGAGCCTGCCCTGTTTCACCGGGCGTTTGGGGTGTTTGTTCTTTGCTGTTGCTTTTAGTAACTCACACTTTTTTCCTACTTTGCTATCGACACACGTCCACTGGGTGATGGGCAGGCACATCCTTACCTATTTGCCATAGGTTCGAGGTGTCTTATGAGTTAAAAATAAAGTGTATAAAGAATGGTGTTTTAAAAGAGAGGGAGCCCAGATCCACTGTGGGTATTTGGAAAAGAGAGCACGTCGATCTCCTGTGTTATCGTTACCCAGAGACTAAACACGGATAGAACTTCGCAGGGCTGACGTGTTGCGGTCTTGTCTAGTGTGCGTGTGTGGGGTGCGTATAAAATTGGGATCCATTCTTCACTTGCAGTTTAAATATTCTCGTTAGAAACTATTTTCTACGCCTTTATGTGATTGTAATGGATTACCATATTTTTGATGCACGCACTTAGAGCCGTTTGTTTATCCGGGCCTCTCTTGTTGGGTATTTAAGTCTTTCAGGTTTATTTGGCTCTTCGAAAGAATACTGCAGCGAGCAAAACTTGCATGAACGTGTGCCTTTCTGATTTTTTCTTCACATATATTGCAGTATGGAATTGCTGTGATCAACGTTTTGAAAGCTTCTAATACACGTTACAGAATTAGTCACGGTTTCCGTGTCTGTGAAGCATTTGGCACCGTTGGCTCTGCTTGGAACAAGTCACCGCTTAAAGCTCAGAATCAGCAAATCTGCTTTCCTTGGTTTTTGATCTGAGAATCTATGTTTATTGTAGACTTCTGTGTGCCGTGCCGCTGAGGACTTCACACCTTAAAAAAATTTTTTTTTTTAATGTGTTATTTCGTTTTGAGACAGAGACAGAGCATGAGCAGGGGAGGGGCAGAAAGAGAGGGAGACACAGAATCTGAAGCAGGCTCCGGGCTCTGAGCTGTCCGCACAGAGCCCGACGCGGGGCTCGAACTCATGCACCACGAGATCGTGACCTGAGGGGCGGTCGGGCGCTTAACCGACTGAGCCCCCCAGGCGCCCCAAAAGGACCTCACACCTTTAACCAAGGTTGAACCGAGTCTAGTTATTTCTGGGTCTTAGTTCAGGTCAGTGAGCTTTAGAAGCTCGGCCCCCGCAGTTCGTTTCCACGCACTTTTCCAATCCCAGGGTCACTTCGGAGCAGGGGGGCTCAGACCCCATCAGGGCAGTCTTTCCTGTGGACACCCCAGGCCACTCAAGGACCAGACTGGGAATTGCACAGATCGACATCCAGATCCGTACGTGAGGCCACTGACCACACGCCCGCTCAGTCCTGGCCTCGTACCTCGGACCCCGATCACCGCTGTGCACCTGTTCGATCTGCACGTGCAGATGTGTAGTTTGGGCCCGTCGTGGGTGCTTTGTCATGTGCTGCATATTTAGATGGGCTTCCAATCATTTCTTTCTCATTTATAAGTGTTTTTATAACTTGTTTCCTCCACCAAGAGAGTTGACAAGTACAGTTGGAAGTTTTGGACACATAACTGAGCGCTTTCTCGTTCTTTTGCGGACGTCTCCGGGCCTGGTCAGCAAAGAGGTGAGGGAGCAAAGCACACGTGGTGAACAGAGGTTATAGCTCTTTGCCGCGTGCCTTGCTGTCTGCTGTGGGGATGGCGGCCTGGAGGAAGAGTGCGTGTGTGCACGCAAGGGAGGGTGGGGAATGTTCTAGACGTGATGTCCTAAAAGCGCTCTTCCCGGGGGGGCACCCGGGTGGCTCAGTCGTTTGAGGGTCTGACTCTTGATATCAGCTCAGGTCGTGATCCTAGGGACTGAGCCTCATGTCTGGCTCTGTGCTCAGCACGGCACCTGCTTGGGATTCTATCTCTTTCTCTGTCCCTCTGCCCCACTCGTGTGTGTACTTTCTTTCTCTAAAAAAGGAGAAGGACCCAGTAATTCATTTTGCTTTTAATTCCCTTGCCTTCGGGGATGTGTCGAGTAAGAGATTGCTACGGCCGAGGTCAGAGAGGTCTTTTCCTGCTTTCTCCTCTAGGGTTTTGATGGTTTCCTGTCTCACATTCAGGTCCTTTATCCATTTTGAGTTTATTTTTGTGAATGGTGTGAGAAAGTGGTCTAGTTTCAACCTTCTGCATGTTGCTGTCCAGTTCTCCCAGCACCATTTGTTAAAGAGACTGTCTTTTTTCCATTGGATGTTCTTTCTTGCTTTGTTGAAGATGAGTTGGCCATACATTTGTGGGTCTAGTTCTGGGGTTTCTATTCTATTCCATTGGTCTATGTGTCTGTTTTTGTGCCAATACCATGCTGTCTTGATGATTACAGCTTTGTAGTGGAGGCTAAAGTCTGGGTTGTGATGCCTCCCGCTTTGGTCTTCTTCTTCAAAATTACTTTGGCTATTCGGGGCCTTTTGTGGTTCCATATGAATTTTAGGATTGCTTGTTCTAGTTTCGAGAAGAATGCTGGTGCAATTTTGATTGGGATTGCATTGAATGTGTAGATCGCTTTGGGTAGTATTGACATTTTGACAATATTTATTCTTCCAATCCATGAGCAGGGAATGTCTTTCCATTTCTTTATATCTTCTTCAATTACCTTCATAAGCTTTCTATAGTTATCAGCATACAGATCTTTTACATCTTTGGTTAGGTTTATTCCTAGGTATTTTATGCTTCTTGGTGCAATTGTGAATGGGATCAGTTGGAGAGTGTGATGCTAAGTAAATAAGCCATACAGAGAAAGACAGGTACCATATGTTTTCACTCTCATGTGGATCCTGAGAAACTTAACAGAAACCCATGGGGGAGGGGAAAGAAAAAAAAAAGAGGTTAGAGTGGGAGAGGGCCAAAGCATAAGAGACTCTTAAAAACTGAGAACAAACTGAGGGTTGATGGGGGGTGGGAGGGAGGGAAGGGTGGGTGATGGGTAGTGAGGAGGGCACCTTTTGGGATGAGCACTGGGTGTTGTATGGAAACCAATTTGACAATAAATTTCATATGTTGAAAAAAAAAGGAGAAGGAGAAGAAAAGGGAAGGGAAGGGAGGAAAGAAAGTGCCTTCCCCGAATACGCTTGCTGTTTTGAGATGAGACAAAAGGCCTCTGAGCAGAAGTAGCACGGCCACCTCACCCCCTCCCGCAGCCCGTGCTCCGCAGACTTGTCCCACGCCTCTTGGCCCAGCTTCTCCGCGAGAAAGACATCTCCCCCGACCCCACCGCTCTCATTTCTCCCCCAGCACGAGGGACATTCGTCATTCTTCATTCTGTGGATGTACGGCAGCCATGCTCTTCCTGGCCTCCAGTGAGGTAAAGTGGGGCCGTGTCACCTGTGTGCCTTAGACCTGCCGTGTGCCTGTTGCTGGACGTTAGGAGGGATGCGTCGAGTCTTAAGCTACCTCTCCTGGACTTGGAGACCTTCCGTCCAGTGGGGAGAAAAGGCATCAAGGCACGGAATGAGCAGAGAACGGTCTGGAGTATCTCTACGTCCTGTGTGCTTCGCACCGTGACCGTCGAAGGAATTCGGATAAAGACAGGGTGACTGTGGTTGGGCTGCTCTGCCATGGCATTGGTTGGGGGGAGGCAGAGGGTTAGTGGAGCCGTCAAAGCTGTGTGACTTCTGCCCGTGCGGAAGGTCAGCGTGGATAGGTAGCTTCATGAGGCAGGCAGGAGAGTGGCCTGAAGGTAGGTGTTTCTAGAACGGGATGGAGATGATATGCTGGAGTCCAGTGTCCGTGTGTGTGGTGTGGCCACAGGCTGACGAGAACGGGGTTCGTCTGGGGCGACAGTCCGGCTGTCCCTCGAGCACCACGAGCCGTCTGCGGGACAGAGAGTAGCCGTGGGGGGTCGGCTCGCCCTCTGTCTGAGCTCAGAGAGAGAGCTGGGGCTCCAGTGCCCGACGACGTCTGGTTTTGAACCGCTCGGGTTTACGGAGGATGGTCCCACCGTTGACCAGCAGGTAAAGATCTGTGCTTCATTTATATTAGTGAGAACTGGAAGACTGTCATGCGTAGTTGATCATTTACATCAAAATGTATTTATAAGCTACATTTATGAGGCGTCTCTGCTCCACAGAGTAAAGGGAATCAAGAGGCGGAGAACGTTAGCAGGTTCTGTGTGTCAATAATACCATTCAGGAGTTTTCCTACAGGTTCCTCTGACTCTTGGTCAAATCCGGAGGCACCGCACGTAAGAGATGAATTCTGTGATGTTCTGAATAGTGCCGAGCCACGGAACGTCTCGGAATGAAGGCAAGACTCAGGACGGTGCTCCCCTCCTCAGTGGATCGTGCTGGGCCGTGAAATCTCTGTCTTCCCGGAGTCCCGCTGTGTGTTCCCTTGTCTCGGCGGAGCCCTGGGGCCAGCCCAGTGTTCACCAGAGGGACGCGAGTAAGGGAATGGCTTGCGTGACCAAAGTGGCTGAAAAGTCTAACGGCGCATCAGGAAAATAAAGTCGACAGCTAGTCGGCTCTGAAAGCCACACTTCACCCTTTGCCTGCGACCCTCGCGTCCCCTCCTCTGTTCCTGCGTGTCCCTTGTCACTTGCGAAGACAGGGAGCCCAGGTGGCGAGCAGGGCCGCGGGGGCTGGAGGTCTGGGCTGGAGCGGCCTTGGTCTGAAAGAGTATCAGTCTTGGAGTCGCCCCTGTGGCCTCCTGCCCCAGAGCCACGACTACACGTCCAAACCCGTGGTGAGTCACCGGTGAATCGGTGACAGTGCTTGGGCCCACCCGTAAAAACCTGGCTCCCTGTTTGGTTTGCTCAGATTCTGTTGTGGCTGACAAGAAAAATAGCCCAGGTTCCAGCTCTCTGCCGGCCAGTCCACGTCGTGACTTTTCGTGGCAGAGTAGAAGTCCAGGGCAGGACCTGTGCCTCCGCGGAGCTGCCTTTCCCGGGAGGGGGGGGGTCGTGACACCAGCCCGTGGGGGGCAGCTGGCACACGGTGCACTTCCTAGCACATCACCCCCCCCCCCCCGCCGCCCCAGTAGACTTCTGACATAGCAGTGTCCGGGCCAGGGCACGGCAGGACTCGGGGACAAGCGGTCGGCCGAAAGAGGTCTCGGATTTTGAAACCTTGTGAGACCTGAGAAATCGCCTGATGCCCCAGTTTTATAAATGATGAAGTCCGCCTGGAGTCGGGATAGACCCATCCCAGGGGCAAGTCAGGTGTAGCGAGGGCAGGTGGGTACACACGGGTGCCGAGCTGCCGGCTTGTCAAGGGAGGCAGCCGGGGGTGGGCACACGCTTCTCACAGGGCATGTCCCCCCTGCTCAGTGCCCTTTGCCTCGGCCACACACTCACAGCAGCCAGGGCCGAGGGGCTCTGGGGTTCGCATTCCCCTCTCACGCTGGGGTGGGACGTGGAGGGGAGCCTCCCGCACCTGCCTGAGTGTGTTCATGTATCACCCGAAGAGGGCAGGGAACATTCTTTCCTCGTGAAGGGTGACCCCGCGTAACTCTGGGTGGGTCACGCCTGAGACGGGAAATATTTCTGGATCATCTTGTGGAATCCAAAGCGGGTCAGGCCAGGTCACTGCAACTATTTCTCATACCAGGCCTTCCCTATCGTGTATTTGAGCTGCGCGGTGTTCTTGATCTGGGTCCACGTGACGCCGGATGAACTAGACTAATGAAGAAGCCAGAGATCAACGACGCTGAACGGAAAATGGACTTTATCTTATTAAAATCACAGCGTAACTTGTGTATGTGAAGTAATGGATTAACGGATGCTAAGGTAGTCTCCCAAGCACACGGAGACCGGCATGAGAGTCAAGGGCAAGAAGGATGTGTCTTTCGGCACCGGCGTTTGGGGTCAGGGAGCCCTGAAATCCTCCGGCGTGACTCCCACCGAGTCAGGCCGAGCTCGTGCGTGTTCGAAGATCAGAAATGTCATGACTTGTGATAAAGTGTTCAATGAAAACTTAAAGCAAGGCATTGATTGGATGCTCGAGTTACAATACGTGCGCACGTGGGCTGCAGGGACGTTTCAGTCTTACCAGACACGGATGCAGAAAAGCCGTTTGAGTGTACGGAATTGTGGTTTTACTTTGCTATTTTCCAAGAGCAACTGTCCTGTTGGCCGTATTAGAAATACTGAAGCCAGGTGGGAACTCACCGCGGAAGATTATAAACCCGGGGAGAGCGCTCTGCGCCCGGTGGCGTGTGTCTTTCCTGGAGCAAATCTGGACGCTGCTAAGTAATCAGCGGTACCTTCCGTGACGGCCGGAGCACCAGGCACATATCCCTCAGCCCTTCTTCAGTGAACCGCTGTCCTCACTCGAGAAGCGAGTGTCCTAGTGTATGAAATCCCTTTGATTAACTAATCTCTTTGTATTTTAGTTCCTTCTGGTGTTGAATTGGCTTCTGGAGTTACGGATGAATTTACTTAAACACAATAACGTTTTCTTTTGCTCGCGCATGAAACACCGCAGGTTGTGTTTGAAGGGAACATTCCTCGTGGAGGCAAAAATAAGGCCCCTTCCATCTCAAGCGGAAATGCCCCCCGTCATTAGAGATGCGGGTTTCAGCTTGCCCTTCCCGCGAGAACGCTCGGGGCCCCGACGCTGTCCCCCTTCAGTCAGAACGCGCACAGGCGCGGAGTCGGCTGGGTTCACGGACTCTCATCTCTTCCCACGCTGGCGTCCCTTCCAGCTCCCCTTACGTGTAGATCCAGAACTCTCCAGAGGCCGGAAGGCAGGGCCGCCCGGGCCCAGCCGGTGTCTGCACTCACACCCCCTTCACGGCTCCCGGCTGATCAGATCTGATTAGTCGGACGCCGGCCAGGTCCGTCCTCAGGGTTGAAATCAGTGACCGTCCAGCACTGGAGGGGCCATGCCGGCATCCACTGCCCCACGAGATTAACTGAAAATGATTATGGAGCGAGGTCGGTTTAGCTAAACGGGCTTCTCTGTTGGTTCTGGGAGGACAGCGGCCGCGGCTCAGCGACACGGAGACACCACGTGCAGACGGCGGGGTGAGGTGCTCCCCCGCGGAGCAGCGTCTCCAGGCCGCCGACCGCACCGCGAGGGGCGTCTCTTGTGTCCCCGTGTGCCGCCGGGCCTTGCTATGGTCCAGCAGGACCACCCAGGGGAGAATGCGCCTGGGACATCGTCCTGAGCCGTTCGTACGTTGTTGGGAAGGTAGTTCCAAGGAGACATCACAAGTTGGAACAAAGACGATGTGAATGGAGTATTTAGATGCTCAGAAGTGATCTCGGGGAGGGACACGCGCTGAAACACTGATCCTTGCTGGCAGGGATTTGTTAAAAACCCAGTTCCCATTACTTTGTGTCAGATACTGCGTAGCTTTGCACAGTGGTGGTGACGGTTGGTGTTTTATGAATGGTCTACAACTCCGGGTGACAGGTTTCCAGGACCAAAGGAAAACTTCAGAAAATGACCAAGTATAAAGATATCTTCAGAACGGACACTGCTGTGAAAAGATTTGGCCCTTTCATCGGATCATAACTTAAAATTACATTAGTTTGAGATCTTGATATCGAAGTTCTAGGTATATTACCCCTTGGTTACTTAAAATCAGTGTTAGACAAGCAAGTTGCTAACGTGGGGATGAGAGTATGTAAATCCTGGTTTTCTTTCCCCAGTGAGGTGACAGCTAAGAACACCTATCTGATTGGACCCGTGTTCTAGTCTTGAAGTGCCTTTGTTGCTGCTGCTGTCCTCACTGGGTTTGCCGACTGGGGTTGTGTGACAAGAGCTCCTCACGGAATCACCCTTCCGAAAATGCAGCCGGACCCCGTGCAGCGGCCACGTCTGTGGGTTTTGTGCGTCAACAACCGCGGACCAGTAACTGTGGCGTGTTACGAGTGTGGATCCATTCTAATGCTATCGGAGCAGTCCTAAATTGAAGTTGTGTCTCTGTTTCCGTTATAAATCTCACTGTCTGCTCGGTCTGACACGACTCCAGGCATGTTGGTCCAAATCTTGGCGAGTCTGTTAAATAGTCCTACCAGATGCTGTTCAGAGTGGCTTTCCCCCTGAGACGTTCCCAGTGGGTGTATTTTCGGTGTGATGGCAGAATGCAGCGTCTGGGGCCAGGAGGCTGACCCGTGGGGCGGGCACCGTGGCAATCCCGGTTCCACCCTCATTAGGAGACCTTCAGGGACACGAGTCTTCTCTTCCTCCCTCCCCTACTTTTCCGAATTTTAATATTTTTCTTCAACGTTTGTTTATTTTTGGGACAGAGAGAGACAGAGCATGAACGGGGGAGGGGCAGAGAGAGAAGGAGACACAGAATCGGAAACAGGCTCCAGGCTCCGAGCCATCAGCCCAGAGCCCGACGTGGGGCTCGAACTCACGGACCGCGAGATCGTGACCTGGCTGAAGTCGGACGCTTAACCGACTGCGCCACCCAGGCGCCCCCTACTTTTCCGAATTTAACACCTAGCATTTCTCTGGACTTGCAGTGAAATGCTTTACTATGGAGAAGGAACCTGTCAAAATCTTTTTGAATAAATGAACCCACGCTAGAAATATTTCCTGGACACATCGTCACGGCCAAGAAGATGGGAGAAACTTGATGAGGATGTTGGAACTTAGCAGTGCCTCTGACTTAGGGTGGAACTGATTTTCTGGGGCCGGGAGCCCCAGGACGCGGAGCAGACGTAATCTGGGGGCGTCTGTCTCCTTATGCTGCCGTTCTGTGCTGCTTTCTCCCAAAGCCGGTGCAGCCGCAGGCCGGAGCAGTCCAGTCCCCGAGCCAGGCCACCAAGGGTACAGCCGCTGATCGGCCCCGACCCCCCGGGGCCTGTCTGGGAGCCGGAGGTCCCTTGGCCTTGCCAATTCGGGGCATTGGTTCCTGGCCCCTAATCAGCCAGGTGTGTCCAAGGATGTGTAGAGCCCGTGTGGATGTGGACTTGCCTCCCGGCAGGAATTTCAGTCTCTAAGTGAGCCACGGAATTAGGGACTCTGTACACCGGGGACACCCCCACCCCTCCCCCGCTCTCGAGACTGTGCATGTCTGGGAGCACCCCCACCCCCGCCCTCGGGACTCTGCATGTCCGGGGAGCACCCCCACCCCCCACTGTCAAGACTCTGCACTTTTGGGGAGCACTCCCACCCCCCTACCCTCAGGACTCTGCACGTCTGGGGAGCACCTCCACCGCCCATCTTCGGGACTCTGCACATCTGGGGAGCACTCCCACCCCCGTCCTTGGGACTCTGCATATCCCCCAGCCCTTGGGACTCTGCACGTCCAGGGAACACCCCCACCCCCTCTCTCAGGACTCTGCAAGTTTGGGAAGCACCCCCACCCCTCCCCCACCCTTGGGACTCTGCACATCTGGGGAGTACTCCCACCCCCCTACCCTCAGGACTCTGCACGTCCGGGGAGCACCCCCACCCCTCCCCCACCCTCGGGACTCTGCACGTCCGGGGAGCACCCCCACCCCTCCCCCACCCTCGGGACTCTGCACGTCCGGGGAGCACCCCCACCCCTCCCCCACCCTTGGGACTCTGCACATCTGGGGAGTACTCCCACCCCCCCACCGTCAGGACTCTGCACGTCCGGGGAGCACCCCCACCCCTCCCCCACCCTCGGGACTCTGCACGTCCGGGGAGCACCCCCACCCCTCCCCCACCCTCGGGACTCTGCACGTCCGGGGAGCACCCCCACCCCTCCCCCACCCTTGGGACTCTGCACATCTGGGGAGTACTCCCACCCCCCCACCGTCAGGACTCTGCACGTCCGGGGAGCACCCCACCACCTCCCCAACCATCGGGACTTGCAAGTCCGGGGAGACCCCACCACTCCCCACCCTCGGGACTCTGCACGTCGGGGAGCACCCCACCACCCCCACAACCTTGGGACTCTTGCACATCGTAGGGAGTACCCACCCCCCCCACTTTGGGACTCTGCACGTCCGGGGGAGCACCCCCACCCTCCCCCACCCTCGGGACTCTGCACGTCCGGGGAGCCCCCACCCCTCCCACCCTTGGGAACTCTGCACTGTCGGGGAGCACCACACTCCCCCACCCTCGGGACTCTGCCGTCCGGGGAGCCCCCACCCTCCCCCACCCTCGGACTCTGCACGTCCGGGCACCCCCACCCCTCCCCCACCCTCGGGACTCTGCACGTCCGGGGAGCACCCCCACCCCTCCCCACCCTTGGGACTCTGCACATCTGGGAGTCTCCCACCCCCCCCACCGTCAGGACTCTGCACGTCCGGGAGCACCCCCACCCCTCCCCACCCTCGGGACTCTGCACGTCCGGGGAGCACCCCCACCCCTCCCCCACCCTTGGGACTCTGCACGTCCGGGGAGCACCCCCCCCCCCCACCCTCGGGACTCTGCACGTCCGGGGAGCACCCCCACCCCACCCCCCACCCTCGGGACTCTGCACGTCCGGGGAGCACCCCCACCCCTCCCCCACCCTCGGGACTCTGCACGTCCGGGGAGCACCCCCACCCCCTCCCCCCACCCTACGGGACTCTGCACATCCTAGGGAGTCTCCCCACCCCCTCCCCCACCCTCGGGAACTCTGCACGTCCGGGGAGCACCCCCCACCCTCCCCCACCCTCGGGGACTCTGCCCGTCCAGGGAGCACCCCACCCCTCCCCCACCCTTGGGGACTCTTCGGCACGTCCAGGGGGAGCCACCCCACCCCTCCCCACCATCGGGACTCTGCACGTCCGGGGGAGCACCCCCACCCCTCCCCCACCCTCGGGACTCTGCACTGTCCGGGGAGCACCCCCACCCCTCCCCCACCCCTCGGGACTTGCTGCACGTCCGGGGGAGCCCCCCCCCCCCCCCCACCCTTGGGACTCAGCACATCTGGGGAGTACTCCCACCCCCCCACCGTCAGGACTCTGCACTCCTGGAGCACCCCCACCCTCCCCCACCCTCGGACTCTGCACGTCCTGGAGCACCCCCACCCCTCCCCCACCCTCGGGACTCTGCACGTCCGGGGAGCACCCCCCCCCCCCCCCACCCTGGGACTCTGCACGTCCGGGAGCACCCCCCCCCCCACCCTCGTTACTCTGCACGTCCGAGCACCCCCACCCCTCCCCCACCCTCGGGACTCTGCACGTCCGGGAGCACCCCACCCTCCCCCACCCTCGGGACTCTGCACGTCCGGGGAGCACCCCCACCCCTCCCCCACCCTTGGGACTCTGCACATCTGGGATACTCCCACCCCCCACCGTCAGGACTCTGCACGTTCCGGGGACCCCCCACCCCTCCCCCACCCTCGGGACTCTGCACGTCCGGGAGCACCCCCCCCACCCCCCACCCTCGGACTCTGCACGTCCGGGAGCACCCCCACCCCTCCCCCACCCTCGGACTCTGCACGTCCGGGAGCACCCCCACCCCCCCCCACTTGGACTCTGCACATCTGGGAGTACTCCCACCCCTCCCCCACCCTTGGACTCTGCACGTCCGGAGCACCCCCCCCCTCCCCCACCCTTGGGACTCTGCACGTCCAGGGAGCACCCCCACCCCCCCCCACCCTCGGGACTCTGCACGTCCGGGGAGCACCCCCACCCCCCACCCTCGGCCTCTGCTCTGCACGTCCGGGAGCACCCCCCCCCTCCCCCCTCGGGACTCTGCACGTCCGGGAGCACCCCCACCCTCCCCCACCCTCGGACTCTGCACGTCCCAGGGAGCACCCCCACCCCTCCCCCACCCTCGTGACTCTGCACGTCCGGGAGCACCCCCACCCCCCACCTCGGGACTCTGCACGTCCGGGCACCCCCACCCCTCCCCCCACCCTCGGACTCTGCACGTCCGGGAGCCCCCCACCCCTCCCCCACCCTCGGACTCTGCACGTCCGGGAGCACCCCCCCCCTCCCCCACCCTTGGGACTCTGCCATCTGGGGAGTACTCCCACCCCCCCACCTCAGGACTCTGCACGTCCGGAGCACCCCCACCCCTCCCCCACCCTCGGACTCTGCACGTCCGGGAGCACCCCCACCCCTCCCCCACCCTTGGGACTCTGCACGTCCGGGGAGCACCCCCCCCCCACCCTCGGGACTCTGCACGTCCGGGGAGCACCCCCCCCCCCCCCCCCACCCTCGGGACTCTGCACGTCCGGGGAGCACCCCCACCCCTCCCCCACCCTTGGGACTCTGCACGTCCGGGGAGCACCCCCACCCCCCCCCACCCTTGGGACTCTGCACCTCTGGGGAGTACTCCCACCCCCCCACCGTCAGGACTCTGCACGTCCGGAGCACCCCCACCCCTCCCCCACCCTCGGGACTCTGCACGTCGGGGAGCACCCCCACCCTCCCCCACCCTCGGGACCTGCACGTCCGGGAGCACCCCCACCCCTCCCCCACCCTCGGGACTCTGCATGTCCGGGGAGCACCCCCACCCCTGCCTTTGGGACTCTGCACATCCGGGGAACACCCCCACCCTCGGGACTCGTGCAGTCCCGGGGAGCACCCCCCCCCCACCCTCGGCACTCTGCACGTCCGGGGAGCACCCCCACCCCTCCCCCACCCTCGGGACTCTGCACGTCCGGGGAGCACCCCCACCCTCCACCCTCGGGACTCTGCACGTCCGGGGAGCACCCCCACCCCTCCCCACCCTTGGGACTCACTCCGGGGCACCCCCACCCCCCACCCTCGGGACTCTGCACATCCGGGGAACCCCCACCCCACCCCCTCGGGACTCTGCACGTCCGGGAGCACCCCCACCCCTCCCCACCCTCGGACTCTGCACGTCCTGGGAGCACCCCCACCCCTCCCACACCTCGGGACTCGCCGTCCTGGAGCACCCCCACCCCACCCTCGGGACTGCACGTCCTGGGCACCCCCACCCCTCCCCCACCCTCGGGACTCTGCACGTCCGGGGAGCACCCCCACCCCCCCCCCACCCTCGGGACTCTGCACGTCCGGGGAGCACCCCCACCCCCCACCCTCGGGACCTGCACGTCCGGGGAGCACCCCCACCCCTCCCCCACCCTTGGGACTCTGCACGTCCGGGGAGCACCCCCACCCCTCCCCCACCCTCGGGACTCTGCACGTCCGGGGAGCACCCCGACCCCCACCCTGGGACTCCACATCCGGGAGCTCGACCCGTGGTGGTGGGTTTTATTCATGACCTTGCCTGTCTGGCACTGTCTGATGTTAACCCAGGGCCACGGCGGCTGATCCCAGTCAACACTGTGGGGCTGGCTTCCAGACTTCTGACATTTTCCTCCTTGGAGAAAGCCGAGGTTTTCTTTGTGTCTCTTCGGGACATTTAAGTTCTCTGTAAAAAGTGGACGATGCGCGTGTTGCTTCGAGCGCCTCGTGGGGAAGACCACTGGTCGGCAGTGACCACGGGGACTTCTGGGTGTGCGTCCTGAGTGTCCCCACGCTCACCCAGGCCACGTGAGGCCCCCAGCCCCCCGGGGCAGAGTTTCCTCTCATCCCGGCGGGCCCCCGGCCGCCCCTCGCCTCGCTCGCTGCTCCTGAGCTCGAGCTTAGCCCTGAAACGCCCTCGCGTCCTGCGGAAACGACTGTGGTCCCCTGCAGACACCTCCCCCTTCCCTTTCCTCTTCCCTTCTCCTCCCCCGCCCCTCCCCCTCCCTTCCCCTTCCCTTGTACTTAAGGCACTCCTCTCTGCTCTGTAATTAAAGGTGTTAATTTCAACATAATTTTTTCCAAAAGAAGATTCTTTTCTCGGCGTTCTGGATTTGCGTCATTACCAATAGAGCCACGAACTGATTCTCGTTTGTGTTTTTGCGACTGTTCTAAAAATTGGGCTTTAGGGAGCAAGGGGAGGGACGAATTCTGCTTTACGCCTCGCTCCTGGATGGCACCGTGGGGAAGCTGTCCTCAGCGATGGAAACGCCCTGTCCCCTGCCTTCAGCTCCACACACAGGTGCTCTGGGGGACTCAAAGCGGCTGTGCAAGGGAGCCCCTGGATTTCAAATCCCGTCTAATTTTGGTTCATCTCCATATAAATGGCTGCCCGTGGCTCACGGTTTCTGGCCTGGGCTGTGCCGCTCCAGAGGGCCGCGGGCTGCGTGATCCAAAGGTTCTGGGCGAATTGCAGGCTCGTGCCTCCCGGCTTTCCAGATCTGCTGAAACACGGTTTGCCTGTGGGGTGTAGGAAGCCCGCAGGCGAGGACAGGGAGCCGATTCTCCTGCGTTCGCCCCTCCGGGAGCGGGATGCCGACGCCCCGGGCCGAGGTGTCGGGTGATGGACTCCAGAAGCAGCCGCAGCTGGCGAGTGTGGGGCTTCCAGAACCGTTCCCACCTATCTCAGAGATTGTACTGGTGCATTTCAGCGATGATGATAGTTTTCGATGGTGGCATAACTGCTTTGCAGGTTTCAGATGCTGCATTTCAAACGACTGCGAAGAGAATTCCCGTGGAAGGATCCCATGCCTTGGCTATCTCATAACATAAACCAAGACTGTTAAAAAATGTGAGGAATCTGTTCTAATGTGTAAACCAAGGTGAGAGGGCAAAAGCCATCTCCCTCTTCTGATGATGCCCGACATGAGCCAGCGCCCGTCAGGCCAGAGGATGAAAACCCAGGAGGGAGGCGGACGGAAGGGCCACTCTGTCACCGGCCCTCCAGCCCCTCCTCCACGCTGCCTTCTGAGGTTTCTTCCAGAAAACCGGTCCGTGTGTGGGGTGAATATCGTAGCCCCGGGGTCAATGCCTGGAGAGAGACGACCCAGCCCCGGAGCCTGCGGGTCAAGGACCCTGCTGTGCGTGCTCATGGTGTGACCTCTTCTGGGACCCTCTGTCTCTTCATCGGTCACATGAAGATCTGAGCGTGGTGTCCTCTGAGAGCCTTGGTCTCTTCACCGGTGCTCCCGAGGGCTTTCCCCCTGACCTCCAGGCCCTGGCAGTGTTCCTTCTGAAGGGGACGCCTCTGCACTTGCCCCTTGGGCATGTGAGCAAAGGGCACTTGGCTCTTTGCGTCACGGGGAAGGGCTCTGGCTTTTTTGCACCGGTTTCTTTCGCCTGGGGGTGTGGGAGTCGTGTTGGTGGAGCCGAGTACGGGAGAGACGAAGGTGTCCTTGTCCACTCTTTTCCTCCACAGAGTGCTCCCCGCTTGTGCCCCGGGAGTACACGCCGCCTCCGTGGCGGGTGGATCAGGACTTTTGCCTCCCGGGACCCGAGCGGGCCGCCACGGGAGCGCGCGACGTCCGGCTCACTCACGTGGCACGTCCTTGTTAGAACCTACTTTGTGCGCGGGAACCAGGCCCATGACCTTGTTAGCAGCTGAGCGTCCCTGCTGGCCGAGTCCGTGTGGGGCGCACGTCTCGTCCCAGAACGGGCGAGATGGCGAGCGCGGGGCAAATGGAGGGCTCGCTGCAGCAGGGACCGTAGGCGGTATTTCGGACACCGCGTGGGTCTCGCTGGAGTTCGGGAACCGGACCCTGCTCGGTCTTCATCCGGAGATCGGGGGTCCCTGCCCCTAAGGCGAGGTACTCACCCTCCGCGCTTGAAGAACGCAAACGCGGGAAGCGTGTGCGAGGCTTCCTGGCTCGTCCCGTCCCGCACAGCTGCCCGGGCGGGCTTCCTGGGGCCGCGTGGGCAGGTTGTGTCCCGCGGGCCCGCTCTTCCTGTCCCCCGTCCCCCTCTGGCCGCGTCTGCAGCGGGAGCGGGTTCGCTGCGGAGCGCGTGGTCCCCGCGGAGGTCTGGCTGGGGAACGAGTGATCTGGTGTCTCAGCTTTGGGATGCGCTCCCCCTGCCTTGCAGGCTACTTGGTGTCCTCTAACATGCACTTTAGTGTAATTTGCTCTAAATGCTTTGAAATGAGCAGAAGCCTGGAGAAAGGAACTGGCCGAACGCCTCGGAAAATGTCGTTTTGTCATCGGAGTGGATTCGATAGCCCTAGGGAAGCGGGGGCCCGAAGCACCACAGCCGCGGCCCGTGGCCCCGGTTAGCTGCCTCCCAAAACGCTGGGGCTCGTGGGGGCTCCGGATCGTCCGGAGCCCGTCTCCGAACACCGAGGCTTGGCCGTCAGGGTCGCACGGCAGCACCGCGGACACCCGCCCACCGGCTTCCCACCACCTGGCCGGGGAGCGCCGCCGAGAAGCAGGGTCGGGGCCCCGCACACGGGCGATTCCCGGCACCGCCCCGGGCCTGCAAAGCAGGGTCTAGCTGCTGGGGCGGAGGCCAGGCATCCGCTCGGTCGGCCAGCTGCCCAGCTGACCGCGGTGCCGCCGAACTGCGGGGACCCCGGCGTGCAGACGGCCAAGGTCAGGACACCGGCTCTGACATGGGCCCCGTCCGATTCCCAGGTTGATATTTTTTTCTTTTTTTGAGCTCCAGGAACACATATTTTATGTATGTATGTATTTGTTTTTATTGTATTGTATTTTATTTTTTACTTATTTTATTTTATTTCATGTTAGTTAACATGTACCGGGGTGTTGGCTTCAGGGGTGAAATTCAGTGATTCATCACTCACATACAACACCCAGTGCTCATCCCAACGAGTGCCCCCCTCCCACCCCCCACTCTCCCCTGCCCCTCACCCACCTCCCCTCCGTCAACCCTCAGTTTGTTCTCCATAGTTAAGAGTCTCTTGTGGTTTGCCTCCCTCTCTGTTTTTATCTTAGTTTATTTTTCCTTCCCTTCCCCTATGTTCATCTGTTGTGTTTTCTGAATTCCACATAGGAGTGGAATCGTAGGATACTTGTCTTTCTCTGGCTGGCTTATTTCACTTAGCACAATACCCTCTAGTTCCATCCATGTAGTTGCAAATGGCTAGACTTCATTCCTTTTCATCGCTGAGTAGTATTCCATCGTGTGTGTGTGTGTGTGTGTATACATATATGTATATATATATATATATGTATATACACACCACATCTTCTTTATCCATTCATCCATCAATGGACACTTGGGCTCTTTCTGTAGTTTGACTGTTGTTGATAGTGCTGCCCTTTTATGTTTACACACTTCTCACTTAAACTATTTTAACCTCTCACTGGGAATTGCTCTCCAGGTAGAATACTTGTAGAATGCCACTACAGGGCAGATCTGATGTCTGGGCTTCTCTGTGCCTCAGTCCGGAGATGTAGGAAGTGCCCACGAGATAAGGAGTGTGCCTCAGAGGGTGGCAGAGAGACTGTGAAGGTGTCGGGGTGGAACCCAGCCCTGCTCGTTCTGATGCAGTCACAGCAGACAGTGCCCAGTGTGAGTCTCCCCTCCTGAAGTTCGAGTGTCTGTCTGTGGCCTTGGCTCTCCATCATCCCTGCGCCCTTACGTCAGTTTGCTCGAATACCTTCTCTTTCCTCTGCAGTGTGTCCTAGTAATTCCGTAATGGGTTTCCCAGAGGTATATCAATACAAGCATTTATTGAGCACCAACTGTAGACCAACTGTGTGGCTGGGTTGCCAAGGCCACACAGACGAACATACATCGTCTTTACCCCGTCCCAGGGGCTCTGAGCCGTTGATCGGATGTCCACTGTCAGGGTTTCCTATGTCCCAGCCTTGGCCTGTTTCACAAGGCGGGAGCCCAAGAAAAACATGTAAATCGTTGCATATTCATTTCGCATGGTCCTCGATGCTTCCTGGGATTCTGGATAAAGAACTGGGACTTGGTTGTAGCTTAAACTAATGAAGATTGAGCCCAAAGTCCAATGGACCTTCTGTAAACACTTTGAAGTGATCCAGATACGGTGAGACCGTTTGGTGAGAGGGTGTGATGTCTAAGACTGGGAGTTCGGCTGCATGGAATCTTTATGGGGTATTTGTAGAATCCAAATCTGCCGTGGGCAGACAAGTCAAATCCGGTACTTGGAAATAATGACAGATGTTGACTAAGGTGATTTTTTTGTTGTTCCCAAAGTCTCGCATTAAGGTTACACCATCTGCACGATATTTTTTTAAGAAGAATTTTATAATAACCACGTTCTCATGGAATCTCACACAAACATAAATCTGGAACAACGAATAACCCAAGAGACTTCTTGACTTACCTCCGAGAAGTGCTAAAAAGAAGCAAAAATACATGAATGTTGCAATTGCTTTTGATGTGGAAGCAGGCGAGGAAAACAAAGAAAACGGAGGTGTTTGGGGAAAGGGAAGAGATTTGCAGAGCAAACAGTTCACAACACGTGGCCGCCCTGAGTCGGGGGCTGGAGCCTTAAGTCTCACCGTACGGCAGGTGGGGTCCATGAAGGGGCCGGAAGAGCTCCAGGAAACAACAGGTCTGGGGACCAAAGCCAGCACAGAGTCTCTAAAAACACAGAGAAAGTCTTCTGTCAGGGCGCCTGGGCGGCTCAGTCCGTTGAGTGTCTGACTCTTGATTTTGGCTCAGGTCATGATCCCAGGGTCGTGCGATCAAGCCTTGGGTTGGGTTCTGCACTGAGCGTGGAGCCTGCTTGGGATTCTCTGTCTCGATCTCGATCTCTCTCTCTCTCTCTCTCTCTCTCTCTCTCTCTCCCCCTCCCTCCCTCCCTCCCTTCCTCCCTTCCCCCTCTGCCCCTACCCCTCTCGTATTCTGTCTCTCCCCACCATCCCCCCAAATCTATGTTCACTCAAACAGTGAAGGCAGCGTGGTAAAAAACAAGAAAGATAACGGTTTCTAGGCCTCCTGATTCCATCACGGTGTGTTTCCACATCACTCCCAGCCATAAGAAGCGTCTAGAACCTGCGTGCCCCAGCGTCTCAGCGAGGCCGTGGGGACTGCGTTTCCCCTGGCTGCTTTCAAGTCCTGAGAGGTCTGTGGTGGTCCCACACAGGGTGGAGAGTTTTCCTGGGGTTTGCTGCTCACACACGTGGCCTCAGCCTCTGTATCACCCCATCCCACATCTGTCACCCCATCTTGGGTCCTCCTGTCACAGCACCCCTCTGCGTTGACCCTGAGAGAAGGACTGACCCTTCATTTTCTTCCTGACTCTTCCTTCAGAAACCTGCTACTTTCTCTTGACCTGGTGATCACGGGTGGCCCTGGATGGTGTGGTGATTACGGGTGGTCCCAGAGGACCTAGTGATCATGTGTGGTCCCAGATGACACGGTGACTGTCTGTGGTCCCGGGTTTGCTGCCCTCTAAATTGTAAATTCTACAGGGGCAGCCCCTCCATTGAGCCCCACCTTCCTGGAGATGAGAGGAGGTAGGCAGCAGTGACTGAATAATTATTAGGTAAGTTCACTTAAAGCTGCATCTGAATTGGCTTATATTACTTCTAGGGAACGAATGAATGAACGAATGAATGAACGGGTGAGTGAACGCAACGGCAGCGTCTCCGGGAGAAACACCTACAGCGGGCTGTGCTTCCCCTCCCCCTTGAGCGCAAGTCGTAGACTTTATGAGATCTCCACGTCGGCATCGTGGGTTTCCATTCTCTCATTTGCTGACGGCAGGGAAGGCTCAGGGCTGAAAACGGAGACGTTGCTCCTTAGAACGGGCTTGCGTTTGTGACCTCTCACACCTGTCCTTCAGTTGCTCTCAGAATTACTTCCTCTGACGCGCCAGCCAGCGGTGTGCAGGCATCCCCACCCCCTGACCGTGCTTCTGTCCCGCCCGATCCCCAGGGTCAACCTCGTCTGCAGAGGAAGCAAACACACTTAGGAGCTAAACTCACTGCCTAGTGGCCTCCGGGTTAGAAAGTTGATGCTTTTGCGAATCTTACAGCTGGAGACCTACGTATTTCTTGATGTTATGCCATAGCGTAAACAGTAGAAAGAAGTCTTGAATCAATCTCACGGTGGGAGGATCCATCCATATGCAGGCTTAAGGGATGCTTTAACCCATTCCTTTAATGGTTGGATCTTGTTCTAACTTTCCCTCCGGCTTACACCCTTGCTTTAATCAAAATATAGACCGCGTTTTTGACCCATTTGCATCTGACTTGTCTGGCGTCCATGCAGGATCTCTCCCTCGGTGTCTGGACAGACACGGCGCGGGCACCCCCTGCCGCTGTCCTTGCCGTCGGGCACACGGCACTGCTTTGTAAAGATAAATGACAGGGGGACCCCTGCAACTCTGAGGTTTTCCTTAAAATAGTGTCGCTCAAGGTCCTATTGATTCCTTTCTAAACTTGGCAGATTACCTTTTATCTGAACTAGTTTGAAGACCCTCAACCAAGTTCTTTTAGTAGAGTGAGTTCTTGGGGTGCCTGGGTGGCTCAGTGGGCTGAGCACCCGACTCTCGGTGTTGGCTCAGGTCGTGATCTCGTGGGTCCTGGTCCTGAGACCTGGCCTCCTGTTGGGCTCTGCACTGACATCGCGGAGCCTGCTTGGTCGGGATTCTCTCTCCCTCTCTCCCTGCTCCGCCCCGCTCTCTCTCTCTTTCTCTAAATAAAGAGATGAACTGAAAAAAGTGAACAGTGAATTCTTTAAACTAGGACCGTTCTATTTCCCCTTAAGTGGCCTTGTTGAAGAACACAGCCCCGGTAAATGCACTGTCTCCTTGGGACATGATTGCTGTTAAAAATGGGAAGGGGGAGACACGTGCGTGAAGTGTGTGTTCTCTTATTTCTGACAGAGAATGGCTCCGTTGTTAGTTCTGCACCATTAAATTATCAAGAATTATGGTCAAATTCCAAATGCCCGAATACTAGGCTTTTTTTTATTATTGTGCCTGGGGGCGGGGCTGGTCCTGAGATCTCACAGGCTCACCTGTGCTCCTTGTTTTCTACATCGTCTCTGTCTCTCTTTCTGTCTTGTGCCTGCCTCTCTCTCTCTCTCTGTCCCTCTCTGTCTCTCTATCTGTGTGTCTCTCTCTGTCTCTGTCTCTGTGTCTTTTCTCTGTCTCTGTCTTGTCTTTGTCTATGTCTCTCTCTGATTCTCTCTCTGTCTTGTCTCTGTCTTTCTGTCTTTTCTCTGTCTCTGTCTCTCTGTATCTCTGTCTTGTCTCTCTGTGTCTCTATCTTTGTCTCTTTGTCTCTGTCTCTGTCTCTCTCTCTGTCTAATCTGTGTCTCTCTGTCTCTGTCTTGTTTCTGTCTGTCTTGTCTCTGTCTCTCTCTGACTCTCTGTCTTGTCTCTGTCTTGTCTCTGTCTCTGTCTCTCTGTGTCTCTGTCTCTCTGTGTTGTCTCTCTCTGTCTCTTTCTCTGTCTCTGTGTCTATCTCTGTCTCTCTGTCTTGTCTCTGTCTCTCTGTGTCTCTGTCTCTGTCTCTTTGACTTGTCTCTGTGTCTCTATCTTTGTCTCTGTCTCTGTCTCTCTCTGTCTCTGTCTTATCTGTGTCTCTCTGTCTCTGTCTTGTTTCTGTCTGTCTTGTCTCTGTCTCTCTGTCTCTCTGTGTCTCTGTCTCTGTGTCTATCTCTGTGTCTCTGTCTTGTCTCTGTGTCTCTCTCTTTGTCTCTTTGTCTCTGTCTCTGTCTTTCTGTCTTATCTGTGTCTGTCTCTGTGTCTGTCTTGTCTCTGTCTCTCTGTCTTGACTCTGTCTCTCTGTGTCTCTGTCTTGTCTCTGTCTCTCTGCATCTCTGTGTCTCTCTGTATCTGTGTCTCTGTCTGTCTGTCTGTCTCTCCCACACGACACTGTCAGGGCCCAGCTGTGTGGTGTGAGAGGAGGTCTGTCTTTGCGGAAGGATGAGGCAGGGACAGAGCCCCGAGAAGCTGGGGGTGACATTTCCGGGGGGCCGTTCTCCCTCCGGGACAGCAGGCCGACGCGTCGGCACCTCCCAGGAGCTGGGTGGCCCCCGGGGGCGGGCGCGCCTCTGGGGGCCACAAAGTTAAAACACATTTTGGGCAAAGTGGAATGACCGGGCCCGGAAACTCTGTGGCCAGAATTCAGTCAGACGTTCTTCCGCGCTCGCTTCGCCCGGGTTTGAGCACAGGAGCACGATTTGCACACCCTCAGGAAAGCGGCGACGCCTTTCCGCTTGCTTTTCTCTTCCCGGTGAGGCTCCCTGGGCTTCTGGACCCATTCCCGCGTGTCCCCCATTGCGGACTCTGAAGGGGACAGGCCCTGAGCACGGCGCTCTCTGGCTCCGCAGGTGTTTCCGGGACAGACGACACCACGTCCACCTGCTCACACGGACGCGGTGCCCGCGGGAGGCGGTGATGACTGCGGCTCTGCCCCCGGCGTTTTCCTTCAGCGCGGGGCTCGTGCTCACAAACCAGAGAAAACCCCACGCGGGGCGGGGGATGCGCCAGTGGCCACGGGCGCCCGGAGGTGCCGTTTATGCCGTGGTACAAAGCCGCCCCACGCTGGACAGGCGTGAGGTGGGCCGCCTGCAGTGGGACCGTCCATGCAGGGCCGGCGTGGGGGCAGCCGGACCACTGGAGGGCACCGTGGGCTCCGTGATGCCGCGTCGGGGTGTCAGCAGAGGCCGACGCGGGATGGGGAACCCCTGCGAGCGCGGGCGCTGGGGGGCCGCCGGGCCCTCTGCACTGGCTCCTTCGTGTGGTCCCAGGCTCGCAGCCCCTGTGGCCCCGGGCGGGCAGACCCCTGACTGCTGGGCGTGCCCCGTGTCCCGGGAGCGAGCAGCCCCCCCCCCCCCCCCCCAGGGCCCGGGCGTTTATTCAGGAAACCATAATCTGAGCAAGTACGCGGGAGGGGGTCGCTGGGACAGGGAGGTGGTGAGGCACCACCGCCTCCTGGCTCCTCCGGTGCCCTCCTTACGGTCCTGACTTCCAGGGTGACCATGAGACGTGGCGCACGCGGGAGGGAACTAGCGAGTGAATTTACAGATTAAAATCCCGGTCGCTTGGACGATGGAGGTGACGCGGGTTTCCCGCACATCCCACTGCGGGATGGACCGTGTCATGCACCATTGGGTCCGGAGCTCCGGGATCCAGCCGCAGACGCTGGCTTGGGGACCGCGGGCCGTCGACCTCCCTGCTGGCCCGTGGCTCAGAGTCCTCGGGCCCCCGCGACGTCTCTGACCGCCGTCGGTTGCGATCGGCGGTGGCCTCAGGCCAACGTCCGTCTCCCGCTGCTCTGCAGAAACGCCTCTTTACGTGTGTCTGGCTTCTTTTTCTTTCCTCCCCCAAGTTTCTGCGAGTGGATCAAGACAAGGACAAGGACTGCCAGCTGGCGTGTGCGGGTTCCTCACAGAAGCCACTGTGCGCGTCTGACGGCCGGACCTTCCTGTCCCGCTGCGAGTTCCAGCGTGCCAAGTGCAAGGACCCTCAGCTGGAGATCGCTTACCGGGGCAACTGCAGAGGTGAGCCGTGTCTGATCGTTCGCTCAGAGGCCGGCCGATCGACCGCTAAGCGTAAGGCCGAGTAGTTTGTTCTCATCTTCGCTACGTTTTTATGCGTAAAAACTCAGGGATCCCAGGTTTGTGTCAGGAAGGAGGGAAATTTCGGGGGCTCAAGGGCAGAGGCACCTTTTACCTTGTTTTCGTGCTCTTTTCTTAGGCTGTTTGGTGCCATCTCGACACACGCATATCGGCGTTTCACAGAACACTTTCTGAGTGTTTTGTTCTCACCAAAGTTAATCCTGCTTCCATCGGCCCTGTCTTGTCCCCCCTTCCAGCCAGGGGGACGTCACACAGCACCTGTGGGGTCCATGGCGGTTTCTTTTGTGTTGATTTTACACGTGAAATTTTCGATTATCCTGACTTAGGAAGCAGATTTAGATTTAACTAGCACGCTCCGAGCGAAACACTGAAATACTTCCTATGTTAATGAAGGGTTTGACTCCACAGAGTATGCTGGTGCTTTGTGCCCCAACAGAGTTGCATTCAGAAAGAGACAGGGCGCAGGCAGGGGAGGGGCCGAGAGAGAGGGAGACCCAGAATCCGAAGCGGGCTCCGGGCTCCGAGCCGTCGGCACAGAGCCCGACGCGGGGCTCGAACCCACGGACCGCGAGATCGTGACCTGAGCCGAAGTCGGACGCCCAACCGACTGAGCCACCCAGGCGTCCCTCATACGCTTTTTACTAGGAAAGACGGTGTCTGGACAGTTGTGCGGGGATTCAGATGATTTTCATTTTTCGAGATACGTCTCTGGAGGCAAGGGAAACGAAAGCAAAAATAAACTATTGGCACTTTATCAAGATAAAAGGCTTCTGCATGGCAAGGGAAACAATCAGCAAAACTAAAAGGCAGCCTACGGAATGGGAGAAGATATTGGCAAACGACATATCCGATAAAGGGTCAGCATCCGAAATCTGTAAAGAACTTATGCAACTCAATACCCTAAGAACAAATAATCCAATTAAAAAATGGGCAGAAGGCACGAACGGACACTTCTCCAAAGAAGACATCCGGATGGCCAACCGGCACATGAAAAGATGCTCACTGTCGCTCATGATCAGGGAAATACAGCTCAAAGCCACACTGAGATACCACCTCACGCCTGTCAGAATGGCTAACGTTGACAACTCAGGAACCAGTAGATATTGGGGTGTCGAGAAAGGGGAACCCTCGTGCGCTGCTGGGGGGAATGCAAACTGGTGGAGCCACCCTGGAAAACAGTATGGAGGTTCCTCAGAGGTTCCGGAACTACCCTAAGATCCAGCAGTCGCACTATTAGGTATTTACCCAGAGAATACAAGGACACCAGTTCGAAGGCATTCGGGCACCTTAATGTTTCTAGCGACATCATCTACAACAGCCGGATTATGGAAGCAGCCCAGATGTCCGTTGATAAGCGAATGGATGAAGCTAATGCGGCATGTAGGCAGTGGAATATTACTGAGCCATCAAAAAGAATGAAATCTTGCCATTTGCAGCGACATGGGTGCGGCCAGAGTGTATCATACTGAGCGAAATAAGCCAGGCAGAGAGAGACACACGCCATAGGGTTTGACTCGTATGTGGAATGCAAGAAAGAAAACAAATGAACAAAGGAAAAAGAAAGAGACGAGCCCGAAATGGACTCTGAACTACAGAGAACACAGTTGAGTCACCGGAGGGGAGGTGGTGGTGGGGGGGGAGGGGAAGCAGGAAGTGGGTAAAGAGGACGTGGGTCACGATGAGCACCGAGGGTATGTGTAACTGCAGAATCACTATATTGTGCACCTGAGATATAACACTGCATGTTTACTGTGCTGGAACGTAAAAGAGTGATTTGCAGTGGGCCTGGCCAGAAACGGCATGACCACGTCTCACGGAAAAGTGGCCTCAAAGAAAAGCACCCGCGTGAGGAGTTCTGTTCCTCTCTGTTCTGTGTCTAATTTCTGCACTCTCGTTCTGAACTCGTCAAACTGAGAAAAATTTGGACGCCTCGATTATAGTTTTACACGTCAGTTATCTGTGCTGAGAAAGGAGAGGCGATTTAAGAATAGATTCAAGTATCAGGCGACTTGGTCTTCAGGGAAGCTTCTAGAGGCAGTCGCCTGTGCTGGCCTCACCCGCGGAAGCATGCTGTGGGGGCGGTGGTAAAGTTTGAGTCAATGCTGCTTTCTCGTGCCACGTTCCTGTAGAGGACCCCGATCAGCTGTTCCGCCGGAAGGCCACGGGGGAGCTGCCGGGGTTAGTCTCTGTCTTTGTGATCACCAGTGGGCACCTGGGGGGGTTAGTTAGACCAGGGCCCGGGCCCCTGTCCTCCCTGGGTGGAAACCTGACGCGAAGGCCCGCGAGTCCACACCTCCCGAGGTCGCTCTCCAGAGCCCTTGACTCGGGGCTCCGCTCTGCCCACCGTGGCGTCCGTGCTGGGCTGCTTTTGGACGCGTGTGTCCTTTTTGATAATGTCATCGTTCCCCTCTTTGTATTTGGCGAATATGAAGGTTATTGACAGCGACATTATTAGTCACACGTCTGTTTAAAATAACCGGGCGTCACGCACCCCTGATACGCGTGATGCATGATTTGGGAACAGCCCTCATCTTGTAGGGGACAGGAGCCTGTGCCGCGCTGGGGGCTGCCCTGGAAAGGGGCTTCCGGGCTGCGACGGGACCGTCCCTGCGGAAGCAGCCTTCCGCCTGGATCCCGGCTCACGGTGGCGATCGGCCCCCGTCCAGGGGATGGGCTCCTTCGTATAGACTGGCGAACTGTGCCATCGCTTACCAACGCCGTTCCCCTGCCCAGGGCTCCAACAGGGAGGGAACGGTTCACGGGGAGTGGGAAGAGGTAAAAGGGAGCCCCGGTGCGGATGGGGGCCAGAGACAGGAATCCTGCCGGACTGGGGAAGTCATGGTACCGCCTTCGTCCCTCTCAGGGCACGAGTACGACAGATTCGACAGCACAGCCGGGTCAGAAGCTCGCGTCTCCGAACGGGAAGGAGGGGGCACGAGACCGAAGGTCCCCTTGCACCACTTCACGTGCTACAAACAACCGTCTGGGTTTTTCTCACATTGTCCCTGGGGTTGAAATAGTGCCAGTCTGGCAGATGGGCAACCGCATATTCTGAGGACGTTGGGTGGGTGGCAGTCCCACTGGCCTGTTTGGAATGTACTGGTTTGAAAACAATTAAAATGCTTTAGTCCACGTTTCATTAAGCTGGATTAAAATATTTTATGCGTTTGATGTCATGATCTAAGTGTTGCCCTTGAATAGAAATGCAGTGGTTGGCAATGATGGATTTTTCTCATATTTTCTTAGAAATTTTGTGGAGTTTGGGTTTTCAGAGCTTAGCAAACACATTCATATTTTCCCTTTGATCTGAGTCCATTGGAGCTGTCTTGCTTTTCGACAACATTTCTGGCATCCAATGAAAAAGCCAGAAAACAAGGAGGAGGAACGGTCCAACGTCAGGAGGCGTTGGAGCGACTTTGGGATTTCCGGAAGCAAAGTCATAGCGGGAACGTGACAGAAACAGCCGTCTCGGGGATTCCGGGCCCCAGGAGTTTCTAAGAAAAGGAACGTGCTTGCAAAATGCTCCCGATCTCTCCCCATTCCTGTTTGCTGCCAGTGTCTCGTGGTCCTCGTCGTGGCTGGCTGAGCGAGGCCACGGTCTCCCCGCGCCACGGTGAGCACACGGCACGCGGGCCGGACGTGCGGGGCCTTGGCAAGGTCCTTGTGGAGGCAGAACTGCGTGCCCACATCGGGGACGGACGGATGAGTGGTTGTTGTTCTTCGTGACGATCGTGTTGCGTGAACCCCGAGTGACACACACCCACAGGGTTTTCTTGGGCAAGCGGCGACTGTAAGTAGAAGCCAGAACATGTGCTTGTGGGGCCTCCGTCCGTGGTCAGTCCCTGCCGGGACAGATCCCGGGTCATAGTGCTGTCTGGGGAAACCTGCTGGCCCGTCCACAGAGGCCTCCCGCCGCGGCTGCCTGCTCGGAACCTTCTCCACAGCCCTGCGGAGCCCCGTGGTCCCTCTGGGCCTGTTGGTGGCGGTGGGAAAAGCCACTTGGGGTGGCGCCTTGGGGAGTGTTACCTCGTAGCTGGCGAGCTGCACCGGGGACCCTCCCACGTTGGGGAACACACAGCAGAGCCCGCGGCCTCGATGGGGACAGACCCTGGCGGCCCCAGCGCCTCCCTCTGTGGACGTGCGGTCCACGGGCTGCCCACGGAGGGACTTCTCGCTGACACTGGGCTCTGAGCGGCCAGACCCCCAGGAGGGCAGCCCAAGCGCTGGGCACCTGTGTCCCGGAAACCCAGCGGGAAGCAGCGACCTGCAGGGCAGCGTGAGCGGGGCGTGTCGTCCCCGAGGATTTCTGCGGAGCCCGGAGGCGTCGCTCACCCCCGCTGGGCTTGGTGTTGGCGTCTCTGAACGCCCTCTACCTTTCCGTCAGTTTTGCTAAAAATGTGATGTAACCGCCCCGCAGCCCGAGACTCCTCCACAGTCGCTGGCCTCTCCTCTCTGCCTGTTGGCCCACGTGGGTGCTCGGAACGCGGACATCGGGGCCCCCGAGGGGTGGGGCGGTGCCGGGAGGTCCCAGCGCCTGCCCTGCACACTTCCCAGCACTCTGAAGCCCGCTCAGGTGTGAGAACTGCAGACTCAGCCTCGGTTTCTCTCACCGGCTGGCTGGGGCCGCATGTCCACACCAGCCTTCTCGTCTCTAAAACAGGGCGGTGGGGCCAGGTGAACACTAAGAATTCTTTCTGTTCAACCATTTTCCTAATCATGAGAAGGCCCCTAACGAGCCTTGATTTACACGCGGAGTGTAAAGAAACAGGCTCCTTTCACTTCAGGGGCGTCGCCTTTGGGAGGCCAGAGCCGTCTGGATGTTTCCTGTAGCTTCACCAGGAGGCTTTGTGAACCCACGGCAAGCGTCCGGTCCCAGAGTGTGGTTCGGCTCCGCTAAGTCAGCTCTTAGCCTGCTATTATTTTCTTCAACAAAATAGAGATTTCTGTAAAAGAAATCTGCGCGGGATGTGTGGAATGTGTGTGTGTGTGCACGACTGTGTGCATGTATGTGTGTGCATGTGTGTCTAGTGTGCACATGTGCATGTATATCTTTGTGTGTTGTGTGTATCTGTGTGTATGTGTGCATGTGTGTATCTGTGCATGCACATGTGTGCATATATATGTGTATCTGTACATATGCTTGTGTGCTTGTGTGTATGTATAGGTAGCTGTGTGTATTGTGTGTGCATATATGTGTATATGTGCATGTCTGTGTGCATGTGCATGTGGGTGTGTATTGTGTGTGTGCATATCTGTGTGTGTGTGTGCATGTGGGTGTGTATTGTGTTGTACGTGTGCATGTGGGTGTATATTGTGTGTGTATATCTGTGTGTGCGTGTGCATGTGGGTGTGTATTGTGTGTGTGCATATCTGTGTGTGCATGTGGGTGTGTATTGTGTGTGCGTGTGCATGTCGGTGTATATTGTGTGTGTATATCTGTGTGCGTATGCATGTGGGTATGTATTGTGTGTGTTTGCATATCTGTGTGTGCGTGTGCATGTAGGTATGTATTGTGTGTGCATATCTGTGTGCGTGTGCATGTGGGTGTATATTGTGTGTGTGCATATCTGTGTGCATGTGGGTGTGTATTGTGTGTGTGCATATCTGCATGTGCATGTGGGTGTGTATTGTGTGTTTGCATATCTGCATGTGCATGTGGGTGTGTATTGTGTGTTTGCATATCTGTGTGTGCGTGTGCATGTGGGTGTGTATAGTGTGTTTATATCTGTGTGTGCATGTGGGTGTGTATTGTGTGTGTGCATATCTGTGTGTGTGTCTGTGCATGTGGGTGTGTATTGTGTTGTACGTGTGCATGTGGTTGTATATTGTGTGTGTATATCTGTGTGTGCGTGTGCATGTGGGTGTGTATTGTGTGTGTGCATATCTGTGTGTGCATGTGGGTGTGTACTGTGTGTGTGCATGTGGGTGTGTATTGTGTGTTTGCATATCTGTGTGTGCGTGTGCATGTGGGTATGTATTGTGTGTGTGCATATCTGTGTGTGTGTGTGTGTGCATGTGGGTGTGTACTGTGTGTCTGCATACCTGCGTGTGCATGTGGGTGTGTATAGTGTGTGTATCTGTGTGTGCATGTGCACTTGTGTATCTGTGCATATATGTACGTTGTACCCATGTATGCATGTGTATGTGTACATATGTGTGTGCATGTGTGCATCTGTGTGCACAGATGGTATGTGGGTGTGTCGTGTGTGTGCATATCTGTGCGTGTGTGTGCGTGTGGGTGTGTATTGTGTGTGTGCATATCTGTGTGTGCATGTGGGTGTGTATTGTGTGTGTGCGTGTGCACGTGGGTGTATACTGTGTGTGTACATCTGTGTGTGAGTATGCATGTGGGTATGTATTGTGTGTGTTTGCATATCTGTGTGTGCGTGTGCATGTGGGTGTGTGTTGTGTGTATACCTGCGTGTGGGTATCGGGTGTGTATTGTGTGTGTATCTGTGTGTGCACGTGCACTTGTGTGTCTGTGCATATATGCACGTGTACCCGTGTACGCATGTGTATGTGTACAGATGTGTGTGCGTGTGTGCATCTGTGTGCACAGATGGTGAGTAAAAACCTCTGGGCCACCAGACAAGAGGAGAGATCAATCGTGCACTGTTCTAAGAGGAACTTGACAGCAAGGGAGTTGTCTGTGTGTGTGTGTGCAGGTGTCTCTGTGCGTGCACATGTGTGTGTACACGTGACTCTCTCCCGCATCCAGTCTTCAGGCGGGGTCCTTGTTCGTGCTACGTGCCGTGTCGAAGCTGCACTTCCTTCCCACAGGCAGGCCACCTGAAGTAGCCGTTGCAGAAAGCAGTGTCCTAGGACTTTCGTCACATCTGTGCGTCTCTCTTGCAGAAACCCTACGCCAGTCACGTTCACCTTCACTCTTTTACGGCGTTCTAACAGGTCTGAGGTTAGAAATGTCCTTCCTTGCGGACTAAAGTAGACACGACGGGAAGCAGCATCATTGCTCTCACGTTCCAGCCGCGATCAGAAGCACAAGACTCTTTGGAATGTTGCGTGAAGAACGGTTTTCCCTGTGCTCCACCCACACGCGTGTTCCCGCAGCGCTGGTTCACCAGCAGAGCCACGAGCGTCAGCGCAGCGCCGGGCCGGGCCCGGGAGCGTTGCACTCAGACTCCGTAAAGGGGACGTGGTGACGGTTGCTCCGTGGTCTCGTTTGATGCCCTGATGCTCGCGGTTATCAGTTACCCGGCAGATGGTTGTGACCGGTCGTCTCCTGTACAAATGTTGCACAGACTCCGAATACTTCGATACATTCTTGCAACAGCTTGCAGCGCATGTAGGTTTTTTCCTGTATGGCTTGGCAGCCCCAAGCATGTACTCGAGGTTTTCCTATTATAATTTGTTGCTGTCTTTCTGCATTTGAAACGATAACACTTATGTAAAAGGGAAACTCTGTTCCTTCCCCCTCCCGCTCCAGAGCGCTGCGGTCACGGAGTGGTGCCGGAGGACGTAGGGCACCCCTGCCCTCGCCGACCGGCAGTGGCTCGGTGGACGGGGCGCCTTGCTCGCCCTTCTGGTCTTGCTTGCATCACCGCACACCCACCGGCGTTAAGGAGGCACAGAATGTTCTATTTATGCGAAGAGCGTGTTGGTGCCGAGTCCTCCATTTTCCTCGGAGTCTGGCCTTTGAAATTATGGGTGGATAAAATATTACAACCTTTGAAATCCCGCGTCTGCCTTCACTGGATGCCAGCAAAAATAAAAGTGTCTCATAGGGCCATCATTTCTGAGGCCACCGCCCAAGGAGAGTGTGCCTCCTTTGTCTGGTGGCCTCTGCTCATCCGGCTCCCCTGCCCTGAGGCCAACCTCACCCGGGCCGGGCCTGTGCCGGGCATGGGCACACAGCCGTGAGGGCGTCTGGACCTCAGAGAGCACACGGCACCAGGCTGAAAGTCAAAACCACTCGGTAGCCATTCCAGACCGAGTCACCGGCCAGAAAAACATCCAGCCTCGCCCCGCATCTTGCTGGGCTGAACACTTGGATTTCTGTAAAGGGGGGCGTTCGATTTATCCCGAGCATGTACACGTTAACAAGGTAGGGGCTTAAAGTGACCTTACGGCCGCGGCGGAGAGTGTCAGCGATGCGGGATCACCTGTAGTGCTCTGTGGCGCATAGAACCCAGAAGCGCTTGCTGAGGAGGTGGGTCTTGTGTGAAATGTTCCGACCACGATGAAGGAAGTAACACGCTGAAGAGAGCGCAAGGGAGGCGTGGCTAATTTTGAGCGAAATCCCTGGCATTTTGCATATTTCAGGAGCACTGATCTGGTGGGTGCCGTCCAGACCCTGCTCAGTCGTGAAGACCGTCATTCAGAAGATCTAGGAAAGGGACACCAGGCCGGCGGTGGGAGACGGACGGCACGTTCGTTCAGTAGGTGGTCACGGACTTAACTTCGGGGGACATCTGATGCCGACTCTGCCGTTCCGGGCCTCAGAGTCCTGTTTCCTGTGACTACACAGCCTGCCATGTGCCAGACGAAAACTTGGAATTTAGTCTCCGTCAGACGTGAGCGCTGCCTGTCGGAGGACGTCCGATCAGCGCTAAGCGCAGAGTCTTTGAAGGAAGTGCACCCAGGCCAGGAACGAGGCCCACACGTTGTTTGGAAAATGTGTGCTCTTTTGGAACGTTCCACGATAGTTCAAGTATTAGAAACGATTTGCGATTCCGTCGGGACCCTGGTGGAGACCGTGCAAGCTGGAACTCCTGTCACTTTTCCTTTTAGACGGTCAAACCGCAGGTTGTGCTAAAAACACGAGGACACAAGTCCAGCAAAGCGGTGATTTGTCCTCAGCTAAAACACAGGCTGCATTAAAACCACATGTTGCCGAGTGCCGGCTGGCCAGGCCAAAGCGGAGATCAACACACGAGCCCCGGCCTGGAGGGAAGAGCGTCTTCTGCAGCGCGCATGCCCGTGACACACGGCGCGGCCGGCGGCCCGGGGTCCGCAGAAGCCGGGGACGGGGATGTTCAGCAGCAGAGTCTGTATTCAGCAGGCCGATGGCGCTGGGGCCGTGGCTGCGGCCCCGAGCCCCGCAGCGGGCGCCCAGAGGGCACGCAGTCAGGGCCAGCAGGATTTGCTACCAGACCGTGAGAAGTCGCCATCTAAAGCTGTTGGCCAGGGCACACATTTGAAGAAGCAGCTCTCGGAGTCCAGAGGCCCTTTCAGATCGAGACAGCCTGTTATTTAAATCTGGAAACACTTGGGGCGCCTGGGTGGCTCAGTCGGTTGGGCGTCCGACTTCGGCTCAGGTCATGATCTCGCAGTCTGTGAGTTCGAGCCCCGCGTCGGGCTCTGTGCTGAATAGCTCGGAGCCCGGAGCCTGCTTCGGATTCTGTGTCTCCCTCTCTCTCTGCCCCTTCCCTGTTCGTGCTCTGTCTCTCTCTGTCTCAAAAATAAATAAACGTTAAAAAAAATAAATAAATCTGGAAACACTTTAGAAACACGGGGAAAGCCTGTCTTTTCAAGCTCTGAAACTCACATGAGCTACGTCGCACGGCGACCCAAAGAAGGGAGCGTGAACTTGTGGTGGCGTGTCGGGGGGCGAGAGGCCCGTGGGCGACGCACGTGGGTGCTTGGCCACGCACGCCGTGCTGCGGTGTCCAAGGGGCTCGCGCCCCGGAGCCCATGCCGGGAGGCCTGGGGCCCGCAGGGGGAGGCGCTGCCCGCCGGGCCCCCGTGTCGCACGCAGGCCGGTGCGGGCTGGGGGGGTGGTGGAGGGGACGGCGGCCTCGCTCACGAGCCGCCACGTCCCTCGTGCACACCCGCGTGCCCGTGATTGGTTTGAGGGTGTCCGTGTCCGGAAGGAGACGAGACGCACTCGGTGTTTTTAGCCGCTTCCGCTCTCACCGACTTACTGGGTCGCAGGAGACGGCTTCCTGAGGAGCAGTAGGAACTCGGTGCTTTTTATCAGGTTCTGCCGCAGTGTCGCTAATGCCAACACCTGAAAGTCTGGGACAGAGCGGAGGGCGGGCTGAGGGTGTTTGGCTTTTCACCTGACGTGCTGTCAGATTTTCCTCCTGGAGGTGGGGGGGGGGGGGGCCGGACCTGAGTATCGCTTTGAGACCCCGGGACACCGTGACACACGCGAGGGCCGTTGCGCAGGTCCCGCCGAGGCGGTCTTCAGGTGGGGCGGGTGTCCCGGGCCGGCGCGGTGTCCGAGGGCCCCCACGTGCGGCCTGGACCCGCAGAGAGCCCGCCTGCGGCCGGCCGCGGCCGGAGCTTCTTCGTTTCCCAGGAGGCAGCACCTGCCTTTTAGCAGGACGGGCAGAGCGGCTTCTCTGAGCCTCGGCTCCCTCGCTCATCGAGTGCAGAGAAAACCTGCTCCCGTCACCCTCCCGCCAGGGGCGCTGTGGCCTCACGCCCCCACGTGGCCCGGTGGCTCACGCGCTCACGGGTCCCGGTTGTGTAACTGGTGCGCGTGCTGTGCTCTCCCCGCAGACGTGTCCAGGTGTGTGGCCGAGAGGAAGTACACCCAGGAGCAGGCCCGGAAGGAGCTGCAGCAGGTGTTTATTCCGGAATGCAACGACGACGGCACCTACAGCCAGGTGAGGCCCTTGCCCCGTCCGGTCCCTGCAGCGTCTGCTCCCAGCTGCGGGGTGGGGGGGGAGGGGGTGTCCCTGGGGGCCCCCGTGCACAGCTGGGAAGGGAGTTCCCGGCGGGGCTGACTGTCACCGCTGGCGGTGGTCCTGGTGAGCTCACTCACTCGCGCCCGTCCCGGCGCAAGTGTCCACGTCGGGGCCGTGCCGCCGGCCGCTGTCCCCGGGCGCTGGCCTGGCCCAGCCCTTCCGGGAGGCGAGCGGGCCCCACTGACCCCGGGCCTTCCGCGGGAAGCAGTCCTAGTTTACCACGCCCGGGGCGGGTGCAGGAAGGCGCAGGCCGCCGGGGACCCTGGCGCGAGGCGGGTTTGTGACTTTCTTCCCACCTTGTTGGTCAGAGTCAGTCAGGAAAATAACCCAGTTCTCTGTCTTATGTGTGGCCGAGTCTTTGCTGTCAACACCACTGTTCCCCATTAAGGCAAAAATCCCTGAAGTGCGGTGCTAACGAACACAGCCCTTCGCAGAGAAACAAACAGTCTGCTGTCCGATAGGGACACGAACGCTGTGCTTTTTATCACTGGGCCTCCGGGGGCCTGGCAGGGGGCTGGAGCGGGGGAGAAGTGGGCAGAGGCACCGACAGCAGGGGATGCCCTCTCTGGCGTGTGTCCGTGTGGATGGAGGAGCGGGGGTGGCGGGGGGAGGAGCTGGGGCTGGGAGGGGTGCTGGGGAGACCCGGGGGGCAGGTGGGGTGCTGGGGAGACCCCGGGGCCAGGAGGTGGGCAGGATGCTGGGGAGACCTCGGGGGTGGGATGGACGCCATCCCTCCCTCCTCATCGTGGTCTGGGCGCAGTGGGGAGACACCGAGCCTGTCTCGGGACTGCTGGGGCCCGTCTCAGAGGCGGCGAGCCAGCGTGAGCGGCAGAAGCGCCTGGGTCGCCTACAAACCCCTGGGTCCCGGGGCCGCCCGTCTGCCGCTGTGTCCAGATGCAGCCAGGTAAGAGGCACGCGGCCTCCTAGTGGGGCCGCCTCGAGCACGGCAGCGAGCTGACCCCGTCCTGCCGTCCCGCAGGTGCAGTGTCACAGCTACACGGGATACTGCTGGTGCGTCACGCCCAACGGGAGGCCCGTCAGTGGCACGGCCGTGGCCCACAAGACGCCCCGGTGCCCCGGTAGGTGCCCTCGCGCGCCGCGTCCTGACCCTCCTCGCCTGTGTGCTCGCGGTTCGGAAGAAATGCAGTGTAGGTGGTGGTGAGGGCTAGCGGGCGCTGGGCTCGTGTCGCCGACAGAGCCTAAAACAGGATGAAAACGGTTTCGAGAGGCTTTCCCAGCCGAAGCCCTGGTCTGAAGGTTGGTAGGTTCTTCGACTCAGGGTTCTTCGTCTTTTAGGAACGACCACAAGGGCTGTAGTCAGCAGTGCAAATCCCCACGTGTTTTCTTTGGAAAGTTCTGGTTTTATGTGTATACGTTTGCAAAGAGAAGGAGGACCGTTCTTCACAGGTCCGTCCCCAGATGGTTTATTTGTGTTGCTTTATTACTCATAAGAGAGCTAACGCACCGAAGGTAATCTTACCGGCAGGAGAGTAACTTACGGAATGGTCCGTTTTCCACTAATATTTTACCGAAAATGATATAAATGATTCACGTCATTTTTATTTGAGAATGTTTTTCAGCTTGAGTTGTGATTTAAAAAGAATTTTTTTTAATGTTTATTTATCTTTGAGAGAGACAGAGTGCAAGCAGGGGAGGGACAGAGAGAGAGGGAGACACAGAATCCGAAGCGGGCTCCGGGCTCCGAGCCGTCGGCACAGAGCCCGACGCGGGGCTCGAACTGTGAGACCATAAGTCTGAGGCTTAACCGACTGAGCCACCCAGTCGCCCCTCGAGTTGTGATTAATTGGCCGAGAGGACCTATCGGCGCATCTGTGAAGGGGCCCTATGACCTTCGCATCACGGTCCCTAGATTGGACTGTAGTAGAACGTAGCCGCGGTGATAATAAAGGACAGAGCCTAGTCCTGATTTTTCACGTGAAATATTGAAACGTTTGCGTTCAGGATTTGCTTCTAGACTCATTTTTTTATTTAAAGGTCAGGCATCTTCTAATTAGGAATTCTGCTCATGATTCAGACGCTTACACCAGCAGCCAAGGCACAGGCCAGAACTCATAACCGCTGCAGCCTGATGACGTCTGTAATTAACAGCGACGCGAAACCTAATATTTCCAGTGACTGGTCATCGCTTAAAAGCCACGGGTGTGCATAACGCGGAATTAAAATATATTTATCTCAAATAACTATTTTGTTATCCAAGAGCTAAAGGTTGCGGACAAATATTTTTAGCGAGCTAGCATTTGCACCTAATAATTCTTGTGCAGACTCGTGGAGTAAGGGGGGGATGAGCACACACGGTCGGCCTGCGTGTGTGTCCCTCGCTCTGGGACGTACTGTCACAGACTTACTTCACCTCCGGCATGTGGCACCGGCTTGCACGGAGCCTTATCGTACAAAGGAGAAAGCCAGGGGATGCCCGTTCTCTGTGATTTTAGTGGTACCGTTTGAAAAATTAAGCTGCATCTGAAAGATCTTTATTGGGAAGGTCTTTATGTACAGAATCGGCTGAATTTCTTACATTCTCCAAACAGTCCTTTGTTTTTGGAATCAAACCACCGTACTGGGCGCTGACGTATTTTTCCAGGCAGGCATCGGTAATTATAATTTGACTCTATAGATAGGCTCCGTTTTCTCAGTGCCCGTGTGGGTTTTCTGGTCCACGGGATGGATGATGGAGAACAGTCTGCTCAGAAGTCCGGTGTGTGTTGTGTGGGAACCGCAGGAAAAGCCCCGTGTTTCAGGGCAGAGTTGGGGTGAGGACGGGGCCGGCTGTCCTCTCAGACCCTCTCTCTGCAGGTGAGCGTCCCTTTCCACTTCCCCGGGGTTGGGGCTGCGACCTCAGGGGGCCTGGCCAGTGGCCAGTGAGGCCAGTGGCCTCACGCCTGCTGCTGCCGCTGGTGCGTTGAGTAACTTCCAGGCAGCTGCGGAAAAGGCCCGTCAGCCCCCCGCCGTAGCCGTGCTCTTATTCTGCACAAACGTGAACGTGGAGAGCAGGTGTTGTGCTCAGAAGCTCCGCAGGTCGTGGGGATTGTTGAGAAAGTCAGACCAGGGAGCTTCCGGATGCGGGAGCCGACGCCCACACGCATGATGCCCGGTCACGCTCAGTCTCTCTCACACACACACACACACACACACACACACGGACAGTTTATTACGGACTCTTCCACAGCGTGGCTTAACTTCTTCCCAGATGCTGACAGAGCCTCCCAGGTCGTGCAGCACGGCAGGGCGATAGGGCGGCACTCTGCACGGGGCCGTGACACTGACACGCACCACGGACGGCCGAGCTTTCATCTGCAGACAGCCAGGGACTCCCTCTCCGCGTGTATCCCCCTCTCTCCACTGGTCTCGTAGCTGGTGTGCCTCATGGCTAGGGTCCCTTAGCCACGGCTGTGAACGATGGCCGTGGCTCCCGCCCGGTTTACTAAAACTGGGTTAGCCTCAGTGTTCAACAATTATCTTTGGCCCTGGAGTTCACACCAGGCTTATCCTGTAAGTTCATGCTATAAAAATGTAAACACTGGGAGAAGAGATTTAAAACGTAGCCACAAAGAGTGACTGTCACTTAGAACGCGCACGTGTGTGTTTGTCGTGAACACGCGCAACCACGGAGGCAGGCCGCAGCGGAGGGAGGCAGACATCCGCGTGTTGGCGAGGTTTCAGCGGCACACGAGAGCCCCTGCCCCCGATCCTCCTCCTCCCTTCTCCCAGGAGGACCTTCGAAAGAAACATATTCCATAAACATGTATTTTTAAGCCATTAATACAGAATACCCAGGCTCCTCTTTTTTTTTTTTTTTTTAATTTTTTTTTTTCAACGTTTATTTATTTTTGGGACAGAGAGAGACAGAGCATGAACGGGGGAGGGGCAGAGAGAGAGGGAGACACAGAATCGGAAACAGGCTCCAGGCTCTGAGCCATCAGCCCAGAGCCCAGGCTCCTCTTAATGGATAAGAAAAATGAGACGACTCTAGCCAAAAGTGGTCCAAAGCCTTAAGCAGGCAGCACGTTATAAAGGAGGGAAGCTAATGGCCAGCGAACGGGAGACGGGGTTGAGACTCACACAGCAGGGAAACGCACGTGAACATTACAGTCGGGTCCCCACACACCACCCCGTTAGCCGCAAAGAAAAAGCGATCCGTGACGTGCCGGCGAGGCCGTGGAACCACAGAACCTCCCACGGCTGCCGGAGCCACCGGTGCAGAACCCACGCGCCCTTCCCGTGCGGGCAGCAGGACGCAGAGCGGCTATGGAGAAAAGCACTCACGTCTGCGGCAGGACAGAGACTGGCACCAGGACGTCCGAGCAGCATTTGCTGTAACCACCAAATCCGGGCAGTGGCTGGATGTCCGTGGTTCCCGTCGTGGTTCGCTCGGTTCGTGCTGACATGGGGCTCCAGCGTGGTCCCCAGTGGACGCACCGAAACACAGGACACACGGGTCCATTTAAAATGCGACACCAGACAAAACTCACCCCTGGCACTTCGAGAAGCCTCTTCGGGTGGGAAGCCGCAGAGGCAGACGAGGGAGGGGTGATCACACCGCCAGGACGGCGACTACAGGTGCAGAGAGGGGTGTTGACTGGAAAGGGGGTTGGACGTGGGGACTCTCTCTCCTGCCCCGGAAGCGGTTTCTCTGCGTCTTTGACAACAGTCCATCATGCTCTGCCGGTGTGTTTATGTTCTTTCAGGCACGAGTGCGGGATTTCACGGATTTAAAAAGGTGTGGAAAGTTACGAGTGCGTTAAATTCCTCGTGAGGTCACACATCTCCCGGAGGATCTTCCCGGGGGGAGAGGGCGGGGGTTTAGATGCCTCGGGAGCCCTGTTAGGACGGCCGCACCGAGGCGGGAAGGGAGGCTGGGACAGGTGTGGATGAGGATTTGGGGCCGAATGGCCTCAGCGTCTGCCCTCCGCGATGTTCTGGGACAGCGGGGGGTGGCAGGCCTGGTGGCCGCCGCTCGTGGGGCCCCGCCGTGTGTTGGGCGTCGCAGCAGCCTGGGTGGGAGGTGGGCTTACCTTCTATGTTACAGGTGAGGACTGTGCCCAAGGCCTCCGTGCTTTAAGGGACAGAGCTAGGACTTAAATCTGTCTTTCTGCCTCCATAGCCCACATTTTCGGCCACGTGCAATAACCCTTGAACGCCTTACTGAGAATGTGTGTAAGTCCCTGTTGGAAATCCACGGCCACGTGGAGGTTCTGTCGAAGGTTCTCGGAGGGCAGGAGGCTACTTGCGGCCCCCCAACCGCATTAACACCTCGGTGTTACTTCTGCAGACCTGCCGTCTATAACCAGCTCTGGTCAAGGATGGTCCCTTGGGGTGAGGACGCCGCTCAGATTGTCACAGCTAGTGGGTGGTCTGCTTGGTGTTTCCAGCCACGGCCGCCGGGTGAGCGGCGCTCAGGCTGTGAGAGGCAGAGGCTTCAGGGGATGCGGTGGCCCCGGCCCTCTGCCCAGTTGGCACCCCTTCCCGATGACTGGATTATTGAACCTGGCGAACCCCTAACGCAGTACTAAGATTCCGCTTTAGTGAATCGTAGTGTGCGTGACCTGTAGCCTAGGGCTCACGGGGCACGTCCTTTCTCCCGAGGAATCCGTTCGTTGTTATCGCTGACTGATTTATCTGTTGTTGAGGATTTGCCAGGTAAGGTGCGTGTGGCCTTGAGGTCTCTGCAGACACGCGGTCTCGGGCCAGGAGCTGCAGGCACACGGCAGGGGTGGACAGGTGAGGGAGAGATCGTTCTGGGAAAGTCTGGCATAAAAAGGGAGCGGAACGGTCTTGTTCCCACCGTTTATTCTAGATGGTTCCTGCTTCTTGCTTTCCTCTTCGCGGATCTTGTGCCGGAGGCAGGCCTGGAGGATGGTGGGAGGTCTCTCCCTTCGTGCGGAGAGCGTGAATGTCCCTGGCAGGCAGCATATGGCCTTGAGAAGTATTGAGGACCGAAAAGCTGCTCTTTGAGCTGCACCCAGGTGCACTCCAGGCCTTGCTTGCCGGAAGGCGGGTGTTCCTTACTCATGGCTTGGGGATTTATAGCTCGCCTTGGCCTGTTGATCGAGGCTCCTGGGTCTGCAGACGGCTTTCTGCACAGGGTCTTTCCCTGCACGGGGACGCTCCGGAGGTGAAGGAAATGACAGGGAACGCGCTGAGCGTGGCCCCCGTCGTCTGTGCTGGTGAGCGGCCAGGTCAACGTGTCTCCGTCTGAACACCGCTGGTTTGTATTTATTCTGTAAGGATGTGTTCTCCTCCTCCTTCTAACGATTTGAAGAGTAACGTTGCTGGGGGCCGGGTAGGGGTCAGAGACAAAGGACTTTTCTCCGAGGGAGGATTTTTGTAGCTCGCCTATTCGCTATTATTTGCAAATAGCTTCAGGGTTTTTTATCTCACGTCCCTTCCGTAACTGTGCCCCGTGGCCAAGAGCTTATTCCTGGCAAGAGTGCAAAGCGGTTTGAGACCCTGTAAGCTGAACCTGTGTGCACGATTTCTTCATGTTTCAGTACCCCCAGAATCTTCGTATGTAGCTCAGCTTGAGGTATGTGTTTGAAGTCAGCTGCACAGAGTTGGGGACACAGGGGCGTGGAGGGGAGACGTCCCGCAACCGTGACTGAGGCCCTCCTGGGATCAGCCCGCCCCACCCCGTCTTGCACCAGGGTGGGCTATGGGGAGAGTTCTGGAGTGCAGGACGGAGATCCTGTTCAACCTGACGTCGCCACACCCCGTGTTCCAGCGCCTTCTTGTGGCGCGGGACAGAAAGCCACCTCTCCGGCCCTGATTATTTCCTGGCAAGTTTTGTGACAAGTGTCGTCTCTCCCTCCGTGTCAATTATCGGAGGCTTTGCTTTTCCCCGGACGGGAAGGAGTAAGTTCATGGTCCTTTCCTGGGGCCGACGGCACTCACACATTCCGATTACTTACCTGGGCAGCTTACACGTTTGGGTTTGCGAAGGCCCAGGCGCGAAGGCCAGAGGACGTGGGGTTCCGTGGAGCCCTTCGGTGTGTCTACGTGATACGTGGCAGGCGGGGCTGCGGTCCTCCCGTTTGCCCACAACGCCTGCCGTTCCGGCCTCTGCCTGGAGTGGAGGAAATTCACATTTCTGTGACTGTGCTGATCACTTCTGAAAGTTTGCACTACGTTCATAGAAGCTGATTGTTCGTTTCTCACTCATGAATTTCCCTGGCACTAAGTTAAGGACCCTGCGCAGCTGCGGAATTTGAAGGAAATATCAGCACGACCGAGTTTCCAAATGTTGAAATCAACGGCTGCAGCTGGCTGCTAACGTCTCTGAAGCGTTTCTTCATGAAAAGTACGGAAACGCAAGTTCAGAGCTGCTTTGTGTGAATTGGAAAGGTCACCGATCAGAAGGAGCCCCCTTTCCCCCCTCAAAATGGCCTTTTCTTAAGGCCTAACCATCCTCCTCCCCCAAAATGATAGCAAAACAGAATGTTTCGGTGCACACTGGCAAGGGACCGTATGCACAGACGGCTTTAACGGAGGGGAAGGTACACCCGGAGGGAGCGCGCCCTGCCGTGGCGCGAAAACCAGCCGGCCCCCCTGGGCTGCCGGGCTGCTGTGTAGACGCCACTCACCAAGATGTGTTTCGGAGAAAAACATAAATCGTCGGGGACCCCTGTGACCGGTTTTGAAGCGTTGAGGAAATTTGTTTTACATCCCTGGTGAGGTGCAAGTGGTCATGGGATACAGCCGACACAAGGTACGTGAACGTTCTGATAAACTTTCTGAAGGTACTGGATTGATGCTGAAATTCTCTTTAAGAAACGAAGCCAACTATTCAAGGAGAGGGTCCCGTGGTGTGGTTTTTACACCAAACAGGACTCCGCAGGCTGCCTGAGACCCGGTCTGAGGACCTGTGGGTCGGTGGGCTCTGGGCAGCAGCGGCTGCAGCCCGGCCCCTCGTGTGGAGTCCCGGTGGCCGCGGGGGCCTGGCCGGCTGCTGCCCGTCCCCGCTGGGGGCCTCTCAGGGCCCTGCCTTGGGTCTGCTCACCCGTTCCTTGTGAATTTGGACTTGGTATTGAATCATTCAACTACGTGCTGATGGTATTTTATTGTGGTTACTTTTCCTTCTTGGAAAAATACTTCATGCTTTTGCTGTTAATTTTCCTTTTGGGAAAAAAGAGTGCTTTCAGGTATCTGATACTTGCATTTTTAATTTATTTTTTAAAACATGTTTATTTACTTATTTTGAGAGAGAAAGAGAGAGGGAGAACACAGTGGGGGAGGGACAGAGAGAGAGGGAGAGAGAATCCCAAGCAGGCTCCGCACTGTCAGCATGGAGCCCGAGGTGGGGCGGGAACTCACGAACCGTGAGATCGTGACCTGAGCCAAAATCAAGAGTCGGATGGACGCTCAGCCGACTGAGCCCCCCAGGTGCCCCATTGCGATTTTATTTTTGTGTTACAGTCTGCTCGATTATTGTACTTGACTGTACATTTGATACGGTGGCTAGTTTGTAATTGAGGCTTTCACGACTTTGGCGCTTTACGGTGTCCTTTTCCACACCTGTGCCTCAATGGCTGTTCTGTCGTGTTTTCTAATATTTACTAAAACTGTAAAAGAAATCAAGAGATCCTGTCAGAGTGGTGGTCCCGAGGTCTGCGTCCCACCCCCAGTGGCTGTGTCCTTCCAGAGACATTCTATGCAAAAACAAACAAGGGTGTGTGTTTTCTTTTGAATTTTTTTGAACAAGTAGAACTTATTTTTATGGCACTTATTTGTGTGTGCGGCGGCCGAGCTCCCGTGCCGGGAAGCCGTCCACGATGCCGCTGGGCTCTGTGCCAGCGACGTACCCGCTGATGTGCGTGAAACTGAGACTCCAAAGCATACACGGAAGCATAGGAAACAGACATCACAGGCATTACATGGACGCCAACGGAAGATAAATCCAGAAGGATTCTCTCGGGCTGTGTGAAGAAAGACTTACATACCCCTCCTCTGCCGTCGCAGAGAAGGAAGCTCTCAGCTGCGGGACCGTCGGCGCTCAGCCCGGCAGACGGCACGTTCAGAGCGTTCCTGGTCTCTGACGCTCCTGCACGCGGGAGTCCGGACCGGCCTCGCCGCACAGGAGACGAGGCCCAGGAAGGCCACCCCAGCGCCACCTGCACTCCGTCCCGCGGGGCGAGCCTGGGCCTGGCCGCAGGCTCGCTCAGAGGAGACGGGTCGATTGGCTTCGTTTCTTGGCCACAGAAACGCAAACGAGCAACGGGAGGTGGCCGTGGCCCGGCCGGGCCTGGACGCAGACACGTGGATGTGACGAGGACAGTGGCACGTAATAACCAGGCCTGCAGAAGGCACGGGCCGGGCCTCCCTGTGCGGAGCGCGGTCCTCAAGTTTCTGTCCGCGGAGCGGCCCGGAGGAGAGAGGCTGGGGTGTCTGGTTTCCGAGGAGCTTCCAGGTGACACGTTCCTGGCGGTGACACTCGCCCGGCCAGCCGCCTCTCGCTGTCTCTGGGCGAGGGACACGGTGTCTGCCTCGGCGTCTCCTCCAAGCGGCCTGAACGTCCTGCTGGGGTCCTGTCTCTGTCACCGGCTCTGTGCCACCTGAGACGGAAAGAGCATGTGGCCGGACCCCGGGGTGTCTGAGGCGGGGATGATAGCATCTGGTGGCGAGCGTTCAACTGTGGCTGCTGGGACCGACCTGGGCCCCACACTCTTGGGTGGGGCCCAAGTCTGGGCAGGAGGCCCCAGGACCTCCCTGGGGCGGGGTTATGGGTGATGAGGGGAGCCGCCCCGCGAGTCCCGGGGAGGCTCGGAGCTGTCACCTGGCCCTCTGGCCACCAGTGACCACCGACTGGCATGACTGTGGCTCAGAGGGGCCCTTGTAGCCCAGGGTGACCGATGCTGCTCTCCTGGGCCATCGGGTTTGTGTTGTGCCGGGGGACAGGGCTCAGGGGTTCGTGTTGTGCCAGGGGACAGGGCGCAGGGCCCCAAATGCAGCTCATTTCTGCTTTCTGTCTGCCCAGCACTGGCCCCGGGCCACCCCCACCTGCTGGGCATGGCCCAACCTTAAAGGATGGCTGGTGGGGGTGGGGGCTGGTCAGGGGCCGCTCGACCTGTCCTTGCCCAAGGTTGTGGGGACGAGGAGTGTGGTGGACCAGGCCCTTTCCGCATCTGAGGTGCTCAGAAAAGACTCGTGGTTCCGTCAGCCTGGAGGGGACAGGGCTCACTGTCGTCACGGCTCCCGCACAGCAACCCCCCCCCCCCCGCTGTCCACCGGGACCGAGGCCCGCAGGCGTCTCCGTCCTGGGCCCGGGGGCGGCTGCTGCAGACAGAGGGGCTCCCTTGCTGGCCTCCCCAGGGGCCTAGCCTCACGAAAACCTGCGTTAGGTTAGCGCTCGCCGCCCTCTCGGGGGCCGGTGGGGTTCAGGGCCGCGTCCTACTCCAGGTGGTGCGGTATCACCTGCAAGGAAACCCGGGAAGATCCGGGGGGAGCGAGTCACCTTCGCCTGTTGGAAGCGAGCCCTGATTGTGAACATTGTACTCCCGGTCACCCATGGGACCTGCAAGTCCATAGGAAGGGCAAACTGAGGCAGGGGTTAAAAATGCAGAAAGCAAAAAAAAAAAAAGCAAAAAAAAAAAAAATGAAAAAAAAAATGCAGAAAGCTCTGCGTTTCTCTCTGCTGCGATTACTCTAAAGCCTGGTTCCTCAGGCACGTACCAAAAGTCTGTGGTCGTTGAAGTCGTGTATGGAAGACCATCGCCGTCTCGTGTCAGGTGATCCTTCCCGCTGTTTCGTTCTGTGCGCAGTGGGTATATAACTTCTAGTCTTACATCCAGGAAAGACGAGGGATTCGCTAAGCGGCTCCCGCACCATCTGCCAACACCCAGGAAGCGTCGTAGTGGGGCTGGTTTTAAAGCGGGTCAGCCACTACCGTGAGGACGAGCAGCCACGCTCCCCGAAGCAGGTCTCGTGGGGCGGGAGCCAGGAACACACTGATCGGCACGGGGTCCTGCCTGGGAGGGCAGCACGCGGGCCTGGGGGCTGCCTGCCAGTGCTCTGCAAACTCGTGGAACGATCGCGAAGGTCATGTTGTCTCTGGACCGTCCAGTGTCTCAGCCCTGACGCTGGCGTTAATGGGGTCGGGTGTCCCAGCGACCCGAGGAGGGAACGCGGGCAGGGGCCCTGCTCTACGGGTTTACTAACAGTTGGGGGCAGGCGGCCCCCCCCCCCCGCCCCTGCCCCTTGGCTCAGCCACGTGTCTACGCCTGGCGCCCTCTGTAGGGCGGACCTTTGACGGAAGCGCGATGTGGGGCTGGCGGGTTTCTGAGCTCTGATGCCAGTGTGGGTTTCCGTCCTGGGCCTCGGCTCCCCCTGCATCTGACGCACGGCCTCCCTGCCCCCGCTCTCCACCCCCGGCTCGTTCAGCACCAGGTCAGCGGGTCTGAGGGCAGGAGGTCTGGAGCCGGCAGGGTTTCGTCTGCCCTCACAGGTCCCATGCAGGCTGCCTCTTAACCCAGGCTCTTCCACTAGGCTCTGTGGAGGCCGAGGTGACAGGAGAGTCCCTGCCTGGGGGACGTGCACAGAGTGATGGGGACCAGGAGCCTGCGGGGTGCACTCGAGGACCCAGGCGTCCCCTTGAACACGCCGTGTCCCCACTCACCGCCAGCCCGTCTCTCACCCCCCCTCCGCCTCCTCTGCCAGGGCCTGTTCACCCCTTCCTGCCTCCACTCAGCCCCCCCGGGGCTCACGGCGCACACACGGGTGCTGCTACGTGACTCGGGCCCGTGAGACACCCCCCCAGATCTCAGTCTCCTCATCTGTACAATGGCATCACGATGAGACCTACTTTATGGGGCTCTTGTCAGCGTTAAGTGACTTTGCGTGTCGCGTACTTAGAGCAACGAGCAGCACACGGCAGGAACTGTGTTGATTAGCCGCGCACACAACTACCGTGTACTTTATTCCAGTAATTTCCAGTTAGCCCTCGTCTCCCCAAAGTAGACGAAACCTTTCAGGGCTGCGTCTCTCCTGTTGTTTGTCTAGCAACACACGAGAGCGTGCCCGGCCTGACCACCCGCTCTGAGTGGAGGCCACGGGGCCCGCTGGGGCGCACGGGCCGTGTCACCCTCCGCAGATGAAAGCCTCCTGTGTGAAGACAGAGGCCCCAGTGGCGTGAGCACCAGGCACCAGGCGGGCGACGGAGCGAGCGTTCCCCGTGTGCCTGTCTCCTGTTGGTGTCCCGTCTTCGCTCAACCGGGAGGGGGCGGGGGGGGGGGGCCCGACGCTGCCCATGTTGCGGATGAGGGAGCCGAGGTCGGGACGGGGAAGCCGCCTGAGCAGGTGGCGGGGCCGGCAGCTGGCAGGGTTGTTCTCGGGTCCCGGTTCCGCCTCCTCCCTGCACCGCGTGGTGTCCCTTCGGGGCGGGAGGGCAGAAGCAGCCGGGCAGCCCCCGAGCAAAGCCCGCTGGTTTTCGCCGGACGGAGGAGGGCTGGCGGGACGCAGGGGCCCGTCTCTGGGCGCAGGGCCTCTGGGCCTCTGCCTCGAGAGAGCTCGGCATCGACTGGATTCTCAGACTCGCGGCAGAGATGGGTGAGCGGGTGTCCGAGCCGAGATGCGTGTCCGCAAAGTACAGGAGGCGCGGAGCCTGCCCTTCCTCTGCTCCTTTTCTCTCTTTCTTTTTCCCATTCCCTCTCGCTCTCTGTTTCTGATGCTGTAAATCTGTCCCTGGACGTGCAATTTCCAGAGAGGGATAAGCCAGCGCGGCTTGTTCACCTGGGCCCTGAAGGAGCCCCGCGCCCTGCCTGCTGGACACGAGCTGGCCCGCCGCGGGCTGACCTCGGGAACCTCTCCCTTCCGCCGGAGCCGTGCGCCCAGACCCCGCCTCCTTCGCGGTTTCTAAGGAGCGGTTGGCGCTGGGGAAGGAGTTTGCTGAGGGCACCCGCTCTCAGCAGAACACGGCACCCTCCATCAGGGCCGCTCTGGCAACGGGTCGGTACTCCCGAGGGCAGCTGCATTGGAACCGGGCGCCCAGAATGACGGGCCTCACATTGTTCCCCTTACGCCATAGATATCGTGCTCCCTGCGTCGTTTTTGTGGTTTCCTCCACCAGTGACGTGTGCCCTGATTGCGGAAAAAGCCACCTCTTTTAAAATATCTTTTTAAGTGTATCTATTTATTTTGAGGGGGGGGGGCACAGGGAGGAGAGAGAGAGAGCCACCTCTTTTCAAATAGCATCAAATGATTGTATCTGTAGGAAACGACGATGTCAAACTGCCCTTGCTGTTCAGTCCACAGTGCAGGTAAGCCCCGTCCTTGTGATGTGTGCCTTGGATCGATATGGCGCCGTATGCCAGTGATCTCCCAACAAAACCGAACAGTAAGAGAAAAAGCAAAATAGCATTGAAAGGGGCTGAGATCGCACAAACGGAGGGAATTCAACTGTGTCCTCTGGAACGTGAATGTGAGGGCAGTCTTTGTGACCGTGAGCAGTGATCAGGCCTCGAAGGTTCAGCCGAGAAGCTCGTGGTTTAGGAAGCTGTTCGCTCTCTCCGAGCCCCCGGTTTCAAAACCCCTTTCTGCGCCCACGTCCTAGAGTCTCGTGGGTCCCACGCCCTCGGGAATTCTCCAGCAAGTCCTTATCTCTGGAGAGCTGTAATGACAGATAAGAGCTGCTTTCTGGTTCTGGCTTCATGGATTGGACTCAGCATAGCGTTGTTGCTGCCTGGAGAGCGGTGCTTGGCCGTTTTCCACACCCTTGGGGACGGGATGTCAGGGAAGGAGGTGAAGCTTGGGGAGATTTTTGTCCAGAGGCATTCGGAAGGTGCGGTGATTGGGACCTCTTCAGATTCTGTTGCAGAATCCTTGAACCACGGAGCAGGCTAGCAGCGACACTGGACCGTGCTTTAAAATCATTTCTTACGTACTGAGAACGGGACGGAATTATCTTTGCGGGGGCTGGTGGGCAAGCCTGGCAGAGGTTGGTCTGGGAGAAAGCAGGCCTGCGGGCGGAGGGAGACCTTTCCCGAGGCCTCTCAGCCGACTGTGAATCCACAGCTTATGGTCCTCGATGGTCGCGTTACAAAATACTGTCCTCAATGCTGTGGAGAAGCCCTCTCGTGCGGGATGTCGGATTATTACGGAGGATATTTACGTGTAGCTCAAGATGTTAATGCCTAAATATTCGGAAATATTACTGGAATACTACCATTTTCAGGCAAAAGTAGAAAACGTTTTTTGACTCATTGCAGAAACACATGATAACAGTAAGCTGAGGAGGAAAGACAGTTAAGCTCCTTGAGAAATCTAAGAAAGGCAGGCCCCAAAGGCTTGAGGATGAGGCCACGCCGTGGGCCCCTTTGATATCCCGGGGAGTCTTGCCAAAATCAGAATCCTGTGTTTTGAAGCCTGGAAACCATGTGCCTTTTCCCCAAATGGCGGGAGGGCGGTAGCCCGGCGTGGTCGTCCGTAAGCAGTTCTGACGTCCTACGGAGAACGAGGTCCTTTCTGTCGCCCGGAGAGCAAAGCTTCCAAATGCACATGACTCAGTTATTTCACAGAATCAGGGCTGGAGGAAGAAGCGTGTCTCCTCCGGAGCTGGGGGCCGACGGGGCGCACTTGCGGCAGACCCAGTGGGCTTCCCCGAGGTTGGCGGTGCTCGAGAAGTGCTTATCGTGACCGCCCGTTGCCCCTTGCGGTAAACCTGCTGACTTCCGTCCGGCTTCCAGGGAACCAACGGTATCTGCGAGGTTGTGTTAACGCCTGTCCCGTGAGATCCTTTCCTACGATGACCTGCTTGGACGTCTCCTACTATGTTACCGTTATGGCCCAAGAGACAGGGTAAATAGTCTCAAGATACCATATGGTTTACATCTTTAGTATAAGTGATGGTTTGTACGTCAATGTCGCATTCAAGATCGTAAGACAAGCGATGGGTCTCGCCTCTGTGTCTGTGATGTCCGCGCTAGGTACAGAGCCCAGCATGTGACCCTGGCAGTCCTCGGTGAGTCCTGCACCGACTGTCCTCACCCCATCAGCAGGTAGACTCCAAATTCGTCCTGAGCAGTTTTTTGTTTTATTCCTTTGGGGGAGGGCATTGTAATGGTGTGGGAGGAAGTCAGTGCTTGTGCTGTTTCAAGCTGCCAGGAAGAGAGCACAGGGCCGCCCATCTATCTCACGGATCTCTCGGTGTATCAGAGACATCACAAACACTCCGAGAATTACTTGGTCAGCTCTGAATTTTCCTGCATTCTTCTACAATCTAAGATGGCTCCTCAACTTTCTTTCCTATGGAGCGAAATCCAGCCGAAACCAGGGTTTCAAGTATCTTCGGTTGCATAACTTTTTTTGCTTTAAAAATGTTTCCTTTTTAATTCTAATTCATTCTGCTGCCCCAACGTGGTGATGTATGTGAAGGGGATGATGACGTCTTTCAAGTGAAGAGACTGACGTGTTGTATATTAAAGAGTGCGGGTCTCAGGTACGTGGCCGACTAGTTAGCAACAGAAGTAGGAACTAATCTTTGGTTTACTGGCTTAGGGCTTGTGACGGAAGATGACGTGGTCACCTCTGGGTACTAGGTGGCTTGTGCAGCCTAATGAGAAAGTGACAAGCACGGTGAACCATTGGAAGTGGAAGGAAGCATTGTGTAACAACTGTGGATGGGCACTTGGGAGCCAACGATAATTTCTTCCTTCTTTCCCCCCTTAGGTTCCATAAATGAAAAGTTACCCCAACGGGAAGGCACAGGAAAAACAGGTAACTATCTTAAAATAAATTTTCTTTTTTTTTTTTTTTTTTTTTTTTTTTTTTTTTTAAATTTTTTTTTTTTTCAACGTTTATTTATTTTTCGGACAGAGAGAGACAGAGCATGAACGGGGGAGGGGCAGAGAGAGAGGGAGACACAGAATCGGAAACAGGCTCCAGGCTCTGAGCCGTCAGCCCAGAGCCTGACGCGGGGCTCGAACTCCCGGACCGCGAGATCGTGACCTGGCTGAAGTCGGACGCTTAACCGACTGCGCCACCCAGGCGCCCCTTAAAATAAATTTTCATGATGATAGTGTATTAAAGCTAATTCAGTCTATGCCCTAAAATAGCTCCTCGGGTTAAAATTTAAATATGGACTAAACGATACGAGAGCTGACACAGTTCATTACATATTCACTCAACGCACTGTGTTATTCCTGCCTTTGGACCTCCAGGGTCCTGTAGGTGCGGGGCACGTAACCCACATATGCCCCCGGGAGGACCCTTCCGATGTGGCTTGTGTTGGGGCCACCTGTCCATGCTGCTCGGTGCCACAGTCTCTCCCTGGGGAGAGGCTCATGCGTGGTGTTTGGGTTTCCACGTGTAATTCGGGAGTGTAATACTGAGGGCCACCAAGAAAGAGGTCTCAACTCTTCCTCATGATAAAGAGGAATGCTTCTCCCCATTGTGACAGTCGCCTCCCCTGGGACCGGTAGTGACAAGAGCCAGGTAGAGCAGCGAGCCATTTCCGTAGCAGCCGGGTTCGTCTTGTGCAAACTACAGCATGCCCACCGTGACCTTGCAGGAGCCCCACCTTCGCCCTTCCCACAGCCATCATCCTTTAGACCCAGTGACACTTTTTTTTTCTCTTTATGTTACATCGACCTTTAAAGTCAGAAGTCATTTTCAAGACAGAATTGAAAAAAAGAAAAGGTTTAAGTACCAACATTGTAGGCAACTCTTTTTTTCTGATGTAGGTTATAGTATAGGAACCGGTGATAAAGAAAGGGGCATAAAGCTGGATAGAGCTGAGTTTCAGTCAAGTACGTTGCCTTCAGTGTGTCCTGAGACTACGGTGGGCACCGTGGCTGCCCTGGCGGGTGGTAGAGCTGGGGGCACCTCGGGTGCACGCTTGGGACAGGCACCGATTGGCACACGAGTGGTCTCATGAAAGGGGAGGTGCTGGTGGCCACAGAGGGGGTGGGAGAGGGGACAGGCATAACGTAGAACAGAAGAACCTCGTAGTTGAGGGAAATAGGGGAGAGACGTGATGGGCAGGCATAGAACACTGGCTGGAGCGAGAGTTTACGTTTGGAAAAGGGGATAAAGTCGCCTAGAATGTTAGATGAATGGCTGGGATTTGAGTCTGTAAGATCCTGAGGTGGGCGTATCAGGTTTTTTTTAGAGAACAGGAAGGGGCAGTATTTATGATTGCAAAAATCAATCCGGTGCTCAGGAGAGGAGGAAAGGAAAGGAAGCGCTATTTCAGAAGGCGTTTCCTAAACCTGTTCCTTGCAACACACGTTGAATCCCCTGTAAAAGTGAAACAAAAATCCCTAGGGAATTGGTACGTGGGCACAGAAGTTCATGTAGGGGAGGAATACATTCCTTCTACTGAAGCCTCTTGATCTCTGGACATGCACATGACAAGAGAAAATACCTGAGATTAAGCAACAGAACTGGTTTATGGATAAAAACGAGACGTTACAAACTCTAGTGGGAAAAATAAAAAGCCCACAGCTGCCCATGGTTTTGTTCCATTTTCTCAAGGCCGAGTTCAGTAGGTGCCCACGTGTTTGTTATGTTGGGACAGAAGTCTACAAGGGACCAGAGCATGGCCAGTGATGTGAGCAGGGTCACGCTGACAGGAAGGGCCCCTGGCGTTGGTGGGGGGTGAGGGAAGGCCTACGGGTGGTCACTGGGTCGCCGTGAGTGGCTCACCGTGAGTTTTCAGGCTGCCAGTGATTTGGGGAATGGGCCGGTGGCCCCACAGAGGTGATGTGTCCAGGCCTCGGTGAAAATGTACAGCACTCATAACGTGTGTGGTTGCTGTAGATATGCTCCCCGTTTCATCGTAGTTTCTGGAAGGGATTACACGATCTTCAACGGTTCACAGTTGCTGTTCCAGTGTTAGAACTTGAGTTTCTCGAACAGGCGACATTACATTTTGTGAGCGTTCTGACAGAGAGCAAGCCTTTTTTCAAAAGATTGTTCAGTGTTGAAGTTTTGTGAAAAAGCCTTTTGGTTTGCCCCCGAAAAGAACTTATGAGAAACTTCATTTTTATTCCCCAGACATCTGGGAAAGTCATGAATCACAGATAAGCCTCGTGGCTGGCCCTTATCTCCCACACTGTTTATTGTATTTTAATTCTCAAATTATTATATAACGAGCTCACATGAGCAAGCTCGAGCGAGAAACAGCCCCACAAAGTGCCTTGTGATTGTGTCCCTGACGGGGGCCCCGCTTACTGGGGGCAGACTTCCCGTAGCTCATCCTCCATGCCATCCCGCCATGGCTCGGAACTCTCTAGAACCTGACGCCGTTCCAGGGAACCACAGTCTTTCTGCTAATTCAAGATTATCCACTGCAGCCTCAGCCTCTAGAGAAATGGCGTTAGAGCAGCTCCGTCACCCACACCCGTGTCCTGCTCTGTGATGTTGACTCTTGCTCCCCAGCTCCTGCAGGGGTGACAGAGGGGCTGGTAGTGCAGGGGTGCACAGGGCAGCAAGTCAGGGCCTGATCCTTAGATACCTGCCCTGGCAAAACGGGGTGGGGGGCAGAGCAGGGATATCGGGCTCCCCCAGCCACCCCAGTCCGCCCCCCAGCTCTCTTCTGTCTCCGGTCACCCCAACCCACCGATTTTGTTGACGTGAGCCCCCATTCCCACTGCCGTGGCCCCTTGCTTAGGTCATTTGTCTCTCCCTCACGGGCCCTGAGTCACTCTGGCTCCGAGGGACGGGAATCCCAGCACTTCCCCCCGGGGCCCGGTTTGCAGCCTGCAGCAGCCGTCAGGTGGCTGCTCGCCCAGGCGCCCTGTGCCGTCTCGGTCGGGCTCCTGCCGGGCCCCGCGTCCCTGTGTGCCCCGGGGTGGGGGGGGGGTGGTTTGGCTGGTGTGTGGGGTGCATGCGAGCCCTCGGCTTCCATCCCGTATACACACTTACTGAACTTACTCTCATAATTGTAGTCTCCTTGCAAATCTTTTCCGTTCTGAATTCAGATGATGCCTCGGCCCCAGCGCTGGAGACTCAGCCTCAAGGAGACGAAGAAGGTGAGCCCGGCCTAAAACAGGGTCCTGCTGGGGGAGGTGAGCCCAGCCCGAAACAGGGTCCTATGGGGGAGGACCGCGGACGTGCTGGGGCAGCCACGGACGGGTCTGGGACGTGCAGGCAGGTTACCTGCCGGGAGTCCTCTCAGAGTGGACTGGATTTGGCCGCTTCCAAGTTTATGACACCTGCTGTCTTTCCCGGTGGCTTCGGGGCACGGCTTGTGGATGTGGCCATGGCATACATACAGCATGATGCAAAAGTCTCTCTTTTTCCCCCCCAAATCAAAATCGAGGAGTTGAAATTTTATAATTTGGATAATATAAAATGTATATCTCAGAAGCATACAATAGCACGTGTCTTGTTCCCTGCTCGGACTTCGTGTCTTTCGCATCTCGTGCTGGCCACGATGCGGCACGGGAGGCAAGCTGTGTAAGGTCACGCGCGTGAGGATGTTTCTAAGGCGTTTTGAATTTTGTAGTCACGACGAAGACGGATTTTCCCCTTCTTAGCCTTTAACAGATCGTCTGAGGGACTTGCCAAAGTGTCACAAAGTGTCAGGCCAAAAGGAGTGAGGGTGCGCAGGTAACAGCGACAGCGGTAACGATGTCTTCACGGCACGGGCTACACGGTGTCATTAGCCCACCGAGTCCTCAGATGCCGTTTCGTAGACGAGAACTCGTCTGAGGTTCCGGGCTGATCGTGGCCAAGGGCGGCCGGGACCGAGGCAGCCTCTCCCGTGTGTTCTCGGGCCCGCGGTGTGACTGACCCGCACGGCGAATACTCGGTGGCTTGTGACACAGTACTGCTGAAAACGAAGTGTTCCTGAAGTGTTTTACGCACAGTTGCATTTTGCATAGCGTAGTCTGTGATGAATCTTTCCTGAGCGAAACCTCGTGTGTTACTGTGAGTCTTTAGGGTGCGAGGACATGTTTCCGTACGTCGGGGCTTTTCCCTGAACCCCACTCCTCTCAAGCAGAGCCATTCTGGATCCACAGAAATTTTACTTCTGCTTTTGGAAGAAGAAAGAAAAAAAAAACATATACTAACATGTTATAAACGTATATTATTCTTTCCTCTTGTCTCAAATATGTAATCAGTTTAACAGTATCTTTAAAAGTGTGGAATATGTATTTATTTAGCCCACTGACTTTGCAGCTTTTAGGCTCCCCACTGAGGTCTTTAATTGAGAGACTGTGTTTTCATGATGATTAAAAATAATCATCATTTTGTTTTGTTTTATTAGATATTGCGTCCCGTTACCCCACGCTTTGGACTGAGCAAGTTAAAAGTCGGCAGAACAAAACCAATAAGAATTCAGGTAAAAAGGGGCCCGACGTTGCTTTGTGAGGAGGGATTTAATAGGCGTAGGAAGTGGTTTCTCTTTCTGGAAGTTCAGTGTGTAGAGTCCATCCTTTCCCTCAGTTTCCAGTGAGTCATGCAAATAATTCTTGTGACCTGACCGCCAAAATGTAGTTCAGATTTTGGTGGTTTTATTAAATTTCCTAAGTTCTTTAAACGGTTTCTCTGAATATGCCAAACAAACTATAGCTTCTGGTATAAATATAGCAATAATTGATAACAAGTATTTGTTTTTGACCAAATTTCAGAGATGACCAAACCCTTGGCTAATTTAGTTCCAAATCCTGAAAGCTGTGTGGATTGCATTTGCTACAAAGGAGTGTTTGACCGACTTTTACGTGTTAAAACCGACTGTTCTGACATTTGTGGGGAGGAGGCGGGTTGCCTGGCATCTGGTTAGTGGCGTTTACAGGTTTCGTGAAATCAGATTCTGTCTGTAATCTTCGTTCGTGCTTAGTTGGTTGTGTGTGTGCTTCCTCGGGCCTTTTCAGATGTTGCTTTTTTTTTAAAAAAAAAATACTTACCGAAAGAAAGTGTCCTTCTGGGTTTAAAGTATTCATCTGCTGAGGGTCCACAGACTCAGTAACAACGCGAATATTCTGTGATCGGCCTCCAGTGAAAAAATCGTAAACGTTCACAAAGGCAGCCTGAGATCACAGCTCTGTGGCCTGTGCTTGGAAGTGTTTTTTTTTTTTTTTCCGAGTGCGTTTTAATGTCCATTTATGAAAAGACCAAAACAAACCCCTCAGATTTCTTTAAGTTCAGTTCAGGATACCAAGAGTACTTTGATTCTCTCCCGCGACCTCTGTCCTTACCCACCCCTTCTGGAAGGACTCTTGAGGGGAGGCCCTGAGTCTTGGTACGTTCCCACCACCTGGAGGCCCCAAGACACGCTCTCTGTGACAGGAACGGTCACCGATTTACAGCCCGAGAGGCAACAAGCGGGATGAGCCGTGAAGGCTCCAGAGGAGGGTTAGGGGTGGAGTCGGTCTGATGTGTTCTTGTTCCCATCGCTGTCCCCAGCCCCACGTGTTACTGCCCGGGACGGGGCCCTCATCCCTCCTGGCGGTGGCTTCCCTGGGGCTGAGGTGAGAAAGGGAAGAATCCAAAGGTTTGACCATCAGATACGTGTGCACAAATGGCAGGGAAATCTAAAACATGTTTACCAAATTTGAAAATTATTGCCTCAGAAACGATTGGGAAACGTTTTACCTTGTGTATAAAGAAGCGTACTTCTCTTAGGAACTTCCGAAATGGGGGAGTTAGTTTTGTTCAATCTTGTCACTGTATTTCCAGAGGTTAGCTCATTAGATTTTCTTCGGAAGCACACGATGAGTGCGTGGGAACTGGACCAAACACGGCATGTTTCGGTTTGACTGCTGGATCTTGGAAGCTTCCCATGCAAGGGCGGTGTGGCTGTGCCCACGCTTTCCCTGAGGAACACGTATCCAATTATTCTGAACGATGTCCCTGGACGTGTGCATTTTTCTGTAAAAGCAGTCTGAATTGTCAGAGGTTTCAGGTTTTGACAGTAAGTACATAAGCTCATGGGAGAAGCACATTTTTGTGTCTCGCTCCTCACGGGCTGTTACCAGATTTTCAGGCCTTAAGTGACCCGTCGATTATAATTAACCAACAGTAACCATGCAGGCTTCCACCGTTTCGTGGGACTGAAAACGATGTTTCAGGAAATGCCAGTTTACATAAGTTACCCCATGCTATAATTTGATTTAAATCAGCCTAAATGGGCAGGACACAAAAAGACGACGTTCAGTTGATTTATGGACGTGGGGCATGAAATTACTGGATTCTGTTTGTTTCATGTCAGTTGTCTAGATGTATGTTCTTTCTGAGGGTCTGAGGAAAGTCAGATCAAATCGGTATTTCGCAGTATTAAACATAGTATTTAATTACTTGTAACAAGGAAACGGCAGACGGCCGTGGGGTTTGCAGACAGCCGCTGCTGTTGAGATCTCGAATGTAAGACGAGCTTCACTTGCATTTAGCTTTTATTTAAAAAAATTTTTTAATGTTTGTTTTATTTATTTATTTATTCTTGTGAGAGAGAGAGAGTGAGCAGGGGAGGGGCAGAGAGAGAGGGAGACACAGAATCCGAAGCAGGCTCCAGGCTCCCAGCTGTCAGCACAGAGCCCAACGCGGGGCGCGAACCCGTGAACCGCGAGATCATGACCTGAGCCGAAGTCAGACGCTTTACCGACTGAGCCACCCAGGCGCCCCTAGCTTTTGTTTTTAGCAGATACTTTTACTAATGACCTTCTCCGATAGAAGTAGGCACATTTAGCTAACAAAGCACAAGTGGTGATTTGTGTATTATTCCCAGATTTTTAGAAAATTAGCTGTTTGTCTTTAACTCTTGTGTCTTTTCCTGTAAGAGGCCAGACTGGGCACGGATTTCTCTTTTGCTCAGATGTTTCTTTATTAGTTACAATTCCCTCTATTTTTTTTTTTTTTTCATGAGTTTGTGCTGAGGTAACATAATATTTATTACTCGTGCTGTTGGGTACGTAGAATACGATTGCCGTGCTAATGAGTGTGTTCCCTGTGCTGTGGTCAGTACACTTTGGGGCATTCAGTGGTAGGAGTCATTAGAAGGGACCATTCCTGCAAAGGAAAATACAGCACCCTAGTCTGAAAATGTACACGTGCTGGGTACTCCATGAGTATTTATTAAATCCGTAAAGAGTTTTGCCCTCGTATGTTCATTGGTATTCTGACGGTATCATTACTTATTTTCCTAAAACAAACTACAGGAAGCAAACAACAACAACAAAAAAACCAAATAGATAAATAACCAGAAAGCAATTAATTTAGGTACCGTTTGACGGCTGAAGTTTTATTAATTGAAATGCAATATAAATATAAATGACACAGTCTCCTGGTGGTTCATCCAGCAGGAAGAACATCACTCTTGCTATGTGAGTCATTACACATTAGTGAGTAGAATCTAAAACTGTATTTTAGTTAAGAAAGCATTACTCAGGGGGCGCCTGGGTGGCTCGGTCGGTTGAGCGTCCGACTTCGGGTCAGGTCGTGATCTCACAGTCCGTGAGTTCGAGCCCCGCGTCGGGCTCTGTGCTGACCGCTCAGAGCCTGGAGCCTGTTTCCGATTCTGTGTCTCCCTCTCTCTGCCCCTCCCCTGCTCACGCTCTGTCTCTGTCTCTCAAAAATATATAAATGTAAAAAAAATAAAAATAAAAAAGCATTACTCAGTTTCCCTCTCAATATAAAATTGATTGTCAACTACTTTCTCGAATCATTTTACTTACTGTTTTATTTCTATCTAGTAAGATATCAAAGTCGATCACCAACTTTTACCAGATAAGAGGTTTTGTAACTTACCGTCTTTGAATTATACAAAATTAGTCTATAGAATGTAAACGAAGTAGGAGATGGTTTCTGAACACGAATTTTCTCTAAGAATGCTTTCGTTTTACAAAACAGGAAACCAGTATTCTTTGAGCTATGGGCCACTAGTTAGAACAGAGAAGGAGTTCAGGGAACAGAGGGGAAAACGGATAGATTTAGATGAGGCTGGAAGGGACCCTAAGTGTCCTGTAGCCCAGCCCCCTCATTTTATAAATTAAAGGAAAAGGGAAAACGAAATACTGAATCTCAGGGAAATGAAGAAACCTGTTCATCAACGCAGCTCAGGGGGGTGACTTAGTGCCATTTCTGTGATTTCTTCAACTTAATGAGTAAGTTTCACGAAGAAGCCACGTTTTTGGAAATGCTTTGCATATTAGATAAGAGTTTCTTTTTAAGTTTACTTACTGATTTTGAGAGGAGGAGCAAGCAGGGGAGGGGCAGAGAGAGAAGGAGAGAGAGAATCCCGAGCAGGCTCCACGCTGTCAGCACAGAGCCCGACTTGGGGCTCGGATCCGTGAACCGTGAGATCGCGACCTCACGAAATCAAGAGCCGAGATCAAGAGTCAGAAGCTTAACTGACCGAGCCACCTGGGTGCCCCGTAATGGATAAGAGTTACTGGGATTATGGAATCTTAAAACTAAAAACAAAGCCACGGAGGCCGCCTGACTCACCCCATTTAAGTGAACAGTGGAAGAAATGGACGTCAGGAGGGACCAAGTCGTTTGCTCAAGGGCAGCACAGGTGTACGTGAATGTTTGTCAGATGTTCTGTTCGGTCAGAAGCCAAGTTGCATGGAGATAACCGTCCTCACTCGGAATGTTCTAGCAATCTGCGAGCCTCGTTGAGCGGGTGAGCCCCACAGGGTTGGGGTGGGCCCAGTGGATACTGACCCTGGACCAGGCCGTGAGGGTGTGTGGTGTTGTTGGTCAGTCCTGGTCCTCACCGCGCCTCTGCTCCGGGTCCCCCTCAGTCCGCGTTCCTCTGGGAACACGTGGTGCTGCCCGCCCTGGGTGCTACCACCACCCCCCACTCACCCGCTCCGGGACGCTGGCGTGTCCCGTGCCCCGGCCGAGGGTCGCCCTCGCTGCGCCAGCCCTCCTCGCGGCCCCCATAACTGACACCTTACGACTCCTGTACCTGGTGGGGCACAGGCTGGGCTCCTCATAACTTTTGACCACAGTTTGGTACTTTCTCGGTTTATGAGCAGATGCACGGACCTACTCATTCCCGAAATGGCATCGTGGCACGGCAGCTGAGGTGACACGGCCTAGACACCGCCAGCAGCCTCGTACTCTGCTCCCGTAATAGCGTGTGCACGTGCAGGGCGTCCCCCAAACACAGACGTGGTCTGCGATGGGGGTGACTCTGCCCCACCTTTGAACTTGCAGAGACTTTTCTGACTTTCCCGTCGATGTTAATTTCGCGTGTTTCCCTCAGATCTTTTTCTGGAAGTATTTTTACCAAAGTAAGTAAAAATGCCGTGCTGTGAAGAAATGGCCTGCCATCAGAGGTTTCTCTTTATCTCTTTATTAGCTCAGGAAACGACCAGTTAAGTTAACAATCAGTAACCATGACTGTCTGCTCGATGTCGTATTAGGCTCCATGACATCTGAGTGACCTCCTTTTTTGTTTAATGTTTATTTATTTTGAGAGAGAGAGAGAGAGAGTAGGGGAGGGGCAGAGAGAGAGGGAGAGAGAGGATCCCAAGCAGGCTCCAGCTGTCAGCACAGAGAACGACGTGGGGCTCGATCCTAGAACCATGACCTGAGCTGAAATCAAGAGTCAGACACTCAACTGACCGCACCATCCAGGCGCCCCAGAACGATCCGCTTTTGACACGCAAGTGGAGTCACCGTGCCCACGAGAGGGCTCTGCTGGGAAGCGTGATGAACGGGAAGTTTGGGGACAGCGAGCAATTATCTGCTGACCGCCTCCCGAGGCTTCTTCCCCCCCGTGAGCGGTAATGACAGTGGCAGGGGAGCCTGGTCCCTGCACGCGGCTGCCTGCGAAGTCCCTCACGTCCACTCGGTCCTCGCAACAGGCCGGTGGGGCTGGGCGTGTCCTGTGTCCATGTCACAGGCTTAGATGACACATCCCAGGCTCTCGACGGCGGGCACCGAAATGACACCTGACCGGCCCCAGTCATGCTCCTCACGCCGGGGCTTCTCACGGAGTGAAGATACCCGTCTGCCCCCGTAGATGCCCGTGGGGGATCCTCTTATCGCTGGCAAGTCGCCGAGGCTCCTGCGGACACGCAAACGTCACACACAAAGCCGTGGGCACGCACGCCCGCACGGACCATACACCGTCTTGCAGCTCTGTCCCCTTGCTGCTCCCATGTCCTCCAGGAGACTCTTGTCCCTGACCCCTTGTCCCCAGATGGCCCAGAGCAGCCCTGCTACGTCTTGCCTACGCGTCTGCTTCACGTGATGGGTCGTCCCCCAGACCCCGTTCCTCGTGTGCAGAGACCCCTGCGTCCGCCAGCCCCTGACCGCTCGCTCTCCGTACCCGCTCCTCCTCTCCAGGATGCGCCTCTGTCTTCAGAGGTACGTGTGTTTCTTGGCGTGTCTCTCCCTGCTCGGAGTGAGGTCTCGTCGAGGGTAGAGATAAAACCTTGTTCAGCCCCGGGGCGAACCCAGCGTCTCCAGACCCATCTGGGGTCCCCTGGTGGCCCCGACGTGTCAGCTCCCGCGCGTGCGGAATACGACGAGGACAGCGCTGGCCTTCACAGCCCAGCCGTGGGCCGGGGCCGTGAGCGTGCATGAGGTCACACGTGGGGGCCGGGGGCCCGTGGACTCCTCATGTGAAAGGGGTCGTAGGGGCTTCTCTGGGTGCAGCGGGTCCTGATGAGGCTCCCCAGACCCTCAGGCCCCAGCTCTCCACTTCCGGAAGGTGCAGGGCTGGCTTCTCAGGCTTCACTGGGGGCCTGACGACGCCTGGGGCTGGGCCCGGGTTTGCCTCGCACCGCACACGACTCCCGGCCCCCCCACGCGGCCGCACCCCCACCCCCCAGCCCCCCAGCCCCCGGGGCGGGGCAGCGTCTGCAGACAACGCAGGTGAGCCCGTCCGGCCGGGGTCGCTTCTGGTGGGGCAGAGTCCTGGACGGCCCGTGTCCCCCGCGGTCTGCAGGAGCCCGGCTAGCGCTGTGGCCCTGGTGGCGGCCGCTCCGCACGCCCATGTGTTTCTGAGGAGGTGCCTTGTAGATGCACATTTAAATCGGCCAACCTTGAGGGAAGCGGGTTCCCCCCGGAAGTTCGGTCGGCTCGTCCCAGCAGGATGGGGGAGCCCGGGTGCCAGGTGCGGGCCTGGGCGTGGGGGGTGGCGGGCGAGCTCTGCAAGGCCGGGCAGGTGACCCGTCTGCCCTCTGGGTCGGGGAGGACCAGCGAACCCGGCCACCGCCTCCTCGGGGCCTCGTGTTTCGGTCAAGTCCTTCTCCCCCGTGGACCCCGATGACGTGTCCCCAGTGTGACATGCCACACCCAGTGGGGCCGAGTGGGGCTCGGGCCATGGTGGGTCACGCTCGGGGCCTCTGTCGGAGGGTGTGGGTCCGGCATCAGGGGCACGCCCGCTGCCCTGCTCTGGGGCAAGGTGAGGGCTCAATACCTTTCTCTGTGTTGAGGCCACAAGCTGACCCAGGGCGCCGTCCCCGCCGGGCCTGTCTGTGTGGCCCGGGCAGCCGCCCTGGGGGCAGCGGGCAGCCTCCCCCAGTGGCCCAGCCAGAGGGTCATCTCCCATCCCAAGCTGCAGGCGCTCTGTGTCGTTCTCTCTGCCCGTGGCCCTTCCGACAGCCAAGGTCAGGCCGCAGCGCTGGCCCTTCGGAGACCCCAGGGGAGAGCCCCACTGGGGCCACGCGGCCCACCCTGGAGGCCTCGGGTCCCACCGACCTTTCCACGGTCGGGATTTTCCAGTTGTGTGTGTGAGCTGAGGGCACACGGGGCCTGTTTTGTCGTCTCTGACATCCCCTCCCGCTTGGGAGAAAAATGTTCCTTCCTCCCCGAACTCTCCCAGACAGACAGCTCTGTTTTATATCCAGGAGACGTCCCCGATGCCAGGATGCGCCTTGGTTTTATGGGACCCCCGCAGTGGGAACGTTCTTCTGCTTTCTTCAGAGCTGATAATTTTTGTTTTATTGCACATATTAAAATTAGTGCCAAAAGATAATTATCTTTTGATTCTGCTTTAAATCATGGTAAATTGCATTCCCTCCCGGGGAAAAGTAATACCCGTTATTTTTTCTTTCTTCGTCCCTGAGCTTTAAAGTATTAGTTTTACTTTTTATTCCAGTTTTCAAACATCAAGATACCAAGGAGATTCTTAAGTGATAAAGTTGCAGTCATTTGAAGAGATTGGAGCGTTAAACCAAAGCCAATGACTTCTTTTAAACATGGACTGTGAGATTGTATTATTTAAAAAATGTTAATTAATCTACCTAAGAGTGTGCATACCTGGATTTATTCAGTTTTCCTCATTGTAAAGGGGAGTTTTCATTTCAGTCACGTTCAGTTCTTCAATTTCTGTGTCCAAGGTGGGGTTGAATAATCGGGATGCAGCATTTCAGTGTAAGCACAGAACACAGGTAACGGAAGCAAGCACATTACGTCCCAGCCGGTTGCAAACACACACCGGCCGGGTGTACGTCCGGACTTGGGGCCCTCAGCATGTGAAGACGTGCATCTAATTCGCCGTTGAATTGATGAGGTCTCATATTAAATAGGACCGTAGCTACGATTTGTAGAAAGCTCGTGACGCGTCAGGCAGAGTGCCTTTTGCTCCGGTGACCAGCCCCGGTGAGCACTGGTTTTCCGGGCGGCCTCGCCGTGACCCTGGTACCTTTTGTCCTCTAGGCCTCGATTCCGTGGGGGCAGTTTTGGGAGAGGAGGAGCCTACAGAGGCGGCTAGCGTTCCCTGCTGAAGCCCCAGCCTGGGCCGCGGCCGCCACCTTCCCTGGGGTCCTACCGCAGGGACCTTAGTCCCAGGGCCTCCTGCCCGAGAAGGAGTTGGGCCTGTAGACTCGCGGCCCGCCGCGACTTTCCACTGAGCTTTGCCGTGGCAGGTGCTCGCGGAGCCCGGGATGTAGTCTTTGGGAGAAAAGGAAATACGATTATAACCTCACCACATGGATTAGGTCCTGGTCATGGATTAGGTGGTGCTGATCGTTTCTCAGCGTTCACGTGGTCGTACACACAGATGTATGTATATACACATGGCTATGTGGGGATATGTGCGAGGCTGTATTCGTATCATATACGTGCGTAATCGTTCGCTTCCGCTAAAAATTTCTGTGCACTCGTGCCCCGTCTCCCCAGCCCAGGGCGTACCCCTCAGCGAGGCCAGCGTGCTGCTCACCCCCCTTCTTCATCGGTCCTCTGTCCTCCTGGGGCAGTGCCTGTGTCTTCCAACCTAGAATCCTTAGCACACTTGTGTCTCGTTTGTCCTTCCCGGAGTAGAATACTGGAGTCTCGGGTGTGAGGTTTCCAAAGCTGCGTTCTGAGCAGCTTCTCGGGGGATTTTTCTTTTGAGGGCTTGAGCATTTTTCATCAAGTGTTTAATTTTAATGACCGTATAATCAACATACAGCGTTGTGTTAGTTTCAGGTGCGCAGTATAGCGATTCAGCAATTCCATACGCCACTCAGTGCTCATCAAGATAAGTTTGCTCTCTTTTAAAATGTTTATTTTTGAGGGAGAGAGAGAGAGAGAGACAGTGAGCAAGCAGGGGAGGGGCAGAGAGAGAGGGAGACACAGAATCCGACGCAGGCTGAAGGCTCTGAGCTGTCAGCACAGAGTCCAAAATGGGGCTCGAACTCATGAACCACGAGATCATGACCTGAGCCGAAGTCGGACGCTTAACCGACTGAGCCACCCAGGCGCCCCATTACCATCTTTTAAAACACCAATCTCAGCAGTGAGTTTTGAGAGAATTTTCGATGCTTCTACACTTCCATTTGGATTGGGACGCCAGAAATTGATACTTTGGTTTCAATAATAAGATTTTTTTTCAAGGAAGAACTTTTAACTATTTGTTTCCCACACTTATTTTTTTTAAGTCTTAAAAAAAATTTTTTTTCAACGTTTATTTATTTTTGAGACAGAGAGAGACAAAGCATGAACGGGGGAGGGTCAGAGAGAGAGGGAGACACAGAATCCGAAACAGGCTCCAGGCTCCGAGCCGTCAGCACAGAGCCCGACGCGGGGCTCGAACTCACGGACCGCGAGATCGTGACCTGAGCCGAAGTCGGACGCCCAACCGACCGAGCCACCCAGGCGCCCCAACATAAGTTTGCTCTTTAATATCTGGTGACTTTTTTAACATTAAAATTTAAGTACCACAACAAACACGTTAACTACTATCAACAAGGTCTTGGACATTTGACTTTTGTTTCTTACACATTTATGCAAAACAAAACACTAAATTTCACAAAGGCATCTGAATCTCGGGGTAAGGTCGAACAACACGAGTCGTCCTTGACGCAGTTTCCCCGACCCCTTGTGCTCAGTCCTGCAGGCCAGCCTGAGCGTCCTGCACTTGAACTGTGTGTGCCACGTCGGTGGCTGCCCCTCTCCCTGAATCGCGTGCTCGTGGCACCTGGGTCACCGCGGCGGACCCCGGGTCTCTGTGCCTCCTCGCACACCTGTCAGCTGGAGTCTTGTCCACATGCAGCATTCTCAATGCTGACCTTTAAGAACACGAGCCCTTCCTCTGTTCAGGCGAGATGGTGCCCCGTCGCCTCACACGGCCCGAGGCCCGTCCGCGGCCTCCCGCCACCCTCCTGCTGCCTCCTCGTTCATCCACACGCCTCCACGCTCCACGCCGCGAGCTTTCTTTAAGCAGCTGTGTGAGGTCTGCTAAAACTCCCACGTGTGAAGGGTACGACTCAGAAGTTTTCAGTGTCGTCCCTGTGTTGTGCAGCATCACAATGCTTCTAATTCTAGAACACTTTCATCCTTCCCACGAAACCCCAAGCCCCGTGTCCATTGACAGTTCCCCACGGCCACCCCCAGCCCCAGGTGGCCGCCAGTCTACCTCTGTCCCCGTGGACTTCCTCATTCCGGGCCCTTCACACGGGGGGAGCCTCCTGTGTTTGCTCTCTCGTGACTGGCTTCTCTCACTCAGCGCCGTGGTCACGAGGACCGGCCACGCTGTGGCGGATGTTGGCGTTTCATCCCCGTTGGTGCCGGAATCCTGTTCCACGTTTTATGTGTCCGTTCCTCAGCTGACGGACGTTGTCTCGTTTCCACGGTTCTGTGAACATTTGTGTAGAGGTGTTGTGTACACGTCCTTTTCTCTTTCCTGACTGTCTACCTGACAGCAGAATTGCCAGGCCGTATGGTGACTCTGTTTAGCGTCTTTGAGAACCGCCAAAGTGCGTGCATTGGGTCCTCACCGGCATCGGGTGTCTAATTTCTCCTCCCATCCTTTCCAACGCTCGTTACTTTCCATCTTTTAAAAAAACTGCAGCCACCCTATGCGCGTGGGGCCTTGCACCGTTGCGGTTTGATTTAATGACCGATCGCGCGCACTCTCACGTGGTCACTTGCGTGTCTTGTTGGGAGAAACGTGTGTTCAGTCCTGTGGACGTTGTGATACTGGTTACTTGCCATTTTATCATTGAGTTCTTAGACTTCTTTGGGTGTTCTAGATGCAAGTTCCTTATCAGATACGTGGCTGGCCAATATTTTATCCCGTTCCGTGACTCGTCTGCTCACGTTCCTGATGGTGCCCTCGGAATCACCAGGGCTTTTATGTTCGATGAAACCCACTTTATCTATTTTCGTTTTATTGGTTGTGCTTTGGTCTTACATGTGAGGAACTGTAAGGCTGGAGCCCCTTCCAGGGAAGAGAGTGACGTTCACCCTCCGTGGGGTGGGGGTGCACAGTCAGAGGAGAGCGAGGTACATCCTCCATGGGGGGGGGTGCACACAGTCGCCCCCAGCAGCAGGTCTCACGCTGACCCCCGACATGCCCGCCCTTCACACCTTCCTCTTCCGTGAGATCAATCTGAACCTTGAGGTTAATTCTGCTGGACAATTTCCTCTCTTCACCTTGAACTTCTTTTTTAAAGCAAGTGTATCCAGTTAAAAGTTACATCAATAGGAACTCTGGATGGGGGAGGATTAAGAGGAAATGGGATAAGAGAAAAAAATACAAATTTTGCGTGGTATGGACTCACCGTAAATTCACATCTAACCTGGCATTCCACGTTTTCCCTGTCAATCTGCCCATGGGTGAATATTCCCGGCGCTCAGCCTTTGTTTAGCTCACCTGAACAGAGAACGTTTCCTCGGACTCTCTTCAGCAATCAAATGTTGACACAGGGTGCTCGCCTGCTAGGCCTGTCCTCACAAAACGCCACGGACCAGGCGGCTCGAACAACGGGAACTTATCCCTCACGGTCCTGGCGGCTGGGAGGCCAGGACACGGGTGCAGCAGTGGGCCCCATGGGAGGCTCTCCTGGGCTTGCAGATGCCGCCCTCTCCCCGAGTCCGCTCCTGCCTCCTCCCCTGCAGGTGCACCTCTCCAGCGTCCCCTCCTCTTCCGGTAAGAATGCCGGTCAGCTCAGAGCAGGGCCACCCTCCTGACCTCCAACCTCAGCCCAACTCCTTAAAAGGTGATTATATTCAAAACCCTGTCTCTAAAAGCAGTTACATTGGGGAGCAGTAGGGGCTCTCACGTATGAATTGGTGGGGGCACAATTCAGGCCGTAACGTACAGAACAGAATTATTTTAACGTGTCTTGAATTTGGAGGCATCGCACTAAAAGCAAAACCTGTTGGTAAAAAGGCTCCACCTGGAGGTGATACTCACCGTGGGAAGGTCTCCCTGTCGGTGGGCGTCTTCGACCACACACCTTCCTCCTCTACTCTTTCTGTGGTCACCCTCGAGTCTTAAGTTGCCTATTAAAAAGTTCCTTTCCAACAGGAATGGTTTTGTAGGCAGTAAGGAAAGCCATTCTGGTAATTTCTCATGCACCTTTGATACAAGTTTCATTTTGACCCACGAGGACCCTTGATTGCAGCGAATCAGATTTTGGATGAAGGCGATTGAAACTTTCACACAATTTTAGCTATTGCTTTTGCTACCACAGATATCTTGTATACAACAGCTATTTTCGGTTGGTAATTCCCCCGTCCCCCACATTTGTGAAAATGAGCCAGGTACGGTTCACGTAAACTAAGAAAAAATTCACCTGTTTTATTAAGCTACCAAAATGTTTTTGCCGCTTCTGCCCGTGGGGACTTTTCCCCGATGCTTCCTGTGTCCCCAAGCCTGCCCTTGACGTGTGCGGTTGTTGATGGTGTACAGAATTCCCGTGCGCTTCTCGGTGACATCCACTGTGAACAAAGTCATCGTCTGAGGTTTTATCGCCAATCCTTGTACTAGATGATTGGCCTTTACTTTGTACATTTGCGGGTTTAATAACTTAATAGTTACGGATTTAATTTCGGTTTCAGGCTAAAGAGTTGCCTGCCTTTACCGACGGTACTGGGCACGGCCAGCACGGGTGGGACCATGCGGGGCGTGGTGTGACACACGTGGCCCTCTGGAAGGCATACCTGCTGGACACGTGTGGGGGAGACAGTGGGGAGAAGGCCTGGGGGGACTCCCGCAAGCAGGAGGGGTCAGAGTGTTCCTTCACTGGGAGGACTGGATGAACAGCATAGAGGGAGCGCTCTCCAGCCCGCATTTGTGCTGCTCGCAACTGTGTGAACTTGACTCGGGAAGGAAGGTCCAAGACTCGTCCTGGCTAGCTGGCATGTTTTCTCTCTCGTCTGGAAACTTGGAAATAAGTTTGTTTTCATGTTTTGTGTGACTTTGCCACAAGAGAAAGGGGGATATTTTCTTCATTTTAGAAGTCAGTTTTTAAAACTTTAAAAAAAAAAAAAAGAAAAGAAAAAAATCTCTAAAATGTTTGGTTGGGAAGACAGTTAAAATTTTTTTTTTTTTAATCTTTATTTATTTTTGAGAGAGAGACAGCGTGTGAGCAGGGGAGGGGCAGAGAGACAGAGAGACACAGGATCCGAAGCAGGCTCCGGGCTCCGAGCTGTCAGCACAGAGCCCGACGTGGGGCTCGACCTCAGGGACCGCGAGATCATGACCTGAGCCGAAGTCGGACGCTCAACCGACTGAGCCACCCAGGCGCCCTGGGAAGAGGGTTTTTATTAGCTCAAGATTTTTTCTAAATTTTCAGCATTTTTCAATCATGATGTGTTCTCATGATTCCTGAAATACTGTGTCTAAAGCCGTTGCTTTGCCTTTCGCAATCACTGCCGGTTACGGTGAGGCTGCATAGACGGTGGGAGCAGGTCAGTAAATTGCTTTGAATAGATTCTTTCCACGTGCGCATTCCACTGGGTGACTCCTCCCGTGGGGTGTCTGTTCAGGTCTTTCGCCCATTTTTTCATCAAGTTGTTTTCTTTGCTTATTTTAGACACAGTCTTTTATGGGATATGTGTTTCGCAGGCACTTTCTCTGCGCCCTGTCCTTCTGGGGACGGTGTCGCTCACGGAGCACACGATGGCGGTGTTGATACAACCCGGAGTCATCGGCCGTCTCCTCCCTGGCTCACACCTCTGGTGTCTTGTCCAAAGAGTCTGCACCAAACCCAAGGGCCCCTAGACTTTCTCTGCGCGCTCTCCAGAGATGTTAAATTTTTACAGTTTACGTTCGGGTCTGCGATGTGTTTTGAGTTATTTCGTGAACGGTAAAGGTCTGTGTCTAGATTTGGTTTTTGCACGTGGATGTCCAGCTGTTCCAGAACTCTTGTTGGAAAAACTGTCCTCATTCCTTTGTGTGTCTCAGCTTCTCTTTCACACGTCCCTCAGGTGTATGTGTGGGCATCTACTCCTGGGATCCGGAACAGTGCTGAGACTTAAAAACGTTCCGAACCCAGTGACGGGCCGAGTAGCTGGCTGGGGACGGGGTTAGTGGGGAGCAGAGGTGAGAACGCGGACGCGTGTTGAACAGGAAGGTGCCGCGGAGATGTGCCCTCCTGGCCACGTTTGCTTCTGAGCAACCCGAGGAACTTGACCTAGGAGTCCGAGTGGGTCCCAGGGCGCTCCCCGCTCCCCACGACTCGCAGCCGTCCCTCCGGCGTCCTCCGTGGTCTGGGGCTCCGCTTCTGCTCCTGTGCAGGGAGAGCGGGCAGCCTGCAGCAGGAGGTCCGAGGGGCGAGGGGGGGCAGCTCCTGACAGCTCCCCGTCAGGATGGGGGGAGGGGGGAGGGAGGGCATCTGCAAACCTGGGAGAGAGGCTCCACGTGACTCGAGAAGGAATTTGGAAGGAAAATTTGAGGAGAGGAGACAATTGACGATAACATAATTTTAGTTACTGTTTTAAACACTGTCATAGTTGGGAAATTTAACACTGCTATTTCTGGTAAGAACATTTCTCATGCTTCCTTGCATTTAAAAAAAAAAAATTTTTTAACGTTTATTAATTTTTGAGACAGAGAGAGACAGAGCATGAACCGGGAGGGTCAGAGAGAGGGAGACACAGAATCGGAAACAGGCTCCAGGCTCCGAGCTGTCAGCACAGAGCCCGACGCGGGGCTCGAACTCACGGACCGCGAGATCGTGACCTGAGCCGAAGTCGGCCGCTCAACCGACTGAGCCACCCAGGCGCCCCAATGCTTCCTTGCATTTATTTCTGCTTTATTTACTTATTTTCGGCAGGGAGTTTTTGGGAAGTCTTTCTTCTTCCTTTCCTCTTCACGGCTTCGTCTTCCCCAAGAGCATCTTGCTCGAGGGATATTCATCCGCCACTGAGGTGCCCGGGGAGGGGGTGCGGGTATTCAGGGGCAGGAAGCAGAACCCTCATGTTTTTTGTTAGACCCACACAGCTGCCCTTCATCCACCTGCAAGGGAGCTCTGCCCAGGAGCACGCAGGCCTGGGTTTACACTAGCAGTCGGAAACGTTTTATTCTTTAAAAAAAAATTTTTTTTAATGTTCGTCTATTTTCGAGAGAGACAGAGAGACAGAGCATGAGCGGGGGAGGGGAGGGAGAGAAGGAGACCCAGAATCGGAAGCGGGCTCCAGGCTCCGAGCTGTCAGCCCAGGGCCCGAGGCGGGGCTCGAACTCACGGACCGCGAGATCACGACCTGAGCCGAAGTGGGACGCTCAAGCGACGGAGCCACCCGGGCGCCCCAGTCCAAAGTTTTCAAATATTTATTGTGGGAAATATTCGCAAACAAGGAAAATAAAACAAAGTAACTAGCGGACTCACAGTCCGGAGGTAAGTGGAGGGGACAGCATCTGAATGTGCGTGTGCCTTGCACATATGACCTCCTCCTGTGCTTCGCGGATGGCAGGGAGCATTTTCAGTGTCTCCAAACACCGTCCTGCCGCGGTATTTCTTACGGCACCGCCCACAGCCCATCCCAGGTGACTGGAAAAATGCAGGTCCCTGGGCTGGTCTGCTGTGTCACCGGATCTGCATCTGGTGGGCCCCGGGATTTGAAGCCTTGTGCAGTTGTCCAGATGAGGGGCGCCCGGGGGGCTCAGTCAGTTAAGCATCTGATTCTTGGTTTCGGCTCGGGTCGTGATCTCACGGCTCGTGAGTTTGAGCCCCACGTTGGGCTCTGCGCTGACAGCACCGAGCCTGCGTGGGATTCTCTCTCTCCCTCTGTCTCTGTCCTTCCCCTGCTTGTGTCCCCCCCCCCAAATAAATAAATATTAAAAAAATAAAGTTCTCCGGATGATGGTTTTCCACAGTAATATCTGTGAAATGCTTTCTACGGTATTCTTTTTATTGTACCATGTGTGGTGGGGCATAGTTTACGGAATCAATTTCTTGAGAGCAGATTCTTGTAGGAATGTTAGCATTTTGCCACTATTAACAATTCTTTAAGGAACAAATTTCTTAATTTTCTGCACTTTTGTGATTATGTCCTTGGGATAGGCTTCCTGGGGATCCTGGTTCCTCTGGCTGACGGAGACGTGTGTCTTCCAAGCCCCGGATGCCCGTCAGCCCAGCCTGTGGACGTTTGTCCCTTCACTCAGCATGTCGGCCTGTGGCTGTCGCTCGGGGGTTCCGGGGATCTGGGTGAGCTGCCTGAGCGAGGCCGTGCGTGAACGGCACCCGGAGTCACGTCGGAGCTCGGGTTCCGGTTCGCCGAGCGGGGGGACCTGCGTGTCTGACGGGCTCCCAGGGGACGCCCGGGCCGCCGGCCCTGGGACCGCAGATGGCCTGGCCGGGCTGGGGAGACAGCAAGGAGTGTGGCTCTCGTCCCCACGGCTGCAGCAGCCAGTGCCCGTGGCACAATTGGAGTGTCTGACCGTTGGCCGTGGTCCCGGTTTGCAGCTCGGGGGGCTTCAGGACCCAGCCCACGTTGTCGTGACCTTGCCCCCCTCCCGTCCGTTACCAGCTCTGTTACCAGGTTAGCCCTCCTCCACCTGTGGGCACTGGCGGCTTCAGTGGTTTTTCCGCCATGCCCCGCACAGGCCGGTGGAGTTTTAAAAAATAAAAGTCCCAGATGCCGTGTTCAGCAGACTGTGTGGGACCAGTCGCCCAGCCCTGACCCAGTCACGGGCCAGAGGGATGGGGCGTCTCACTGGCCGTGCCGGTGGCCGTCGCTGCAGGCAGGGGGAGGGGGGCTGTGGGCCTCGAACCCGCTGCACGGGCTGACTGTGGGGCGATGGTTCCCTCATCCTCCAAGGCGAGGAAGGGGTGCCCGCAAGGAAACAGGCGTTATGGGGGTCGCCGTGGCCCTTCTCACAGGCAGGCTCTTTGTGCAGCTGGAAAACCTAGTTTGGGGTGACCAGGGCTCCCGCACACGGTGCAGGTGAGGGCCGGCCCGGGCCAGGGCGGCCGTGCTGGGGGGGTCACGTGGCTCATGGTGGGGTGGGTAAGGGACCTGCAGGCCTGCGTCTCGGCAGGACGGTCTGGGTGCAAGGAGGGGCACGAGACAGGAGCCCGCAGGACTGCGTCGTGAGGAGGTGACACGTGCCCCGGGCGCCCAGATCCCCTCAAACTGCAAGACTAAAGTGGAAACGCCCAGGAGGGAGCAAGCCACCGAGGTGCAGCCCCGGGCACAGGTGGAGGAAGGGGAGACCTGTTTTCTGGAAAGTTCCAGCTGAGCGTCCAGAGCTCAGGTTTGCTCCTGAGGGTCTCGGACCGTGCACCCCATTCAGGGAAGTAGCCCGTGTGGTGGCCCGATGGCTCGGTGCCGGGTGACCAGGGGCCGATTCGGCCTCTGACTGCCGTACCCGGGGTCCTGGCCTCCCCGGCCTCCAAGAAGCCACGCTCCGTGGTCTGTCGCCGGAGATGCCGGGAGCGCGCTCCGCGTTGCAAATCACACCAGGCGCCCCGAGTGTGATGCGTGTGCAAACGCGGTCGGCAGGCCGGCCGCCGCCCTTTGCATGAACTACAGCAGACGCTGCCTTATTAGGTGACTCCGTGCCAGACCCGCCGTTTCCTGTGCGCACTGTGATCTGCAAAATGTTAAATATTTAGACTCGGTTCTGTTTGAACACTTCTGCCAAAACGTGTTTTTGGGTTCTCTCCCCTCGGCAGGGAGGGCGGCCAGCGCGCAGGCGTCCGGCCTCGGGGGACGGGGCCTCTGGGGGAGGTGAGCGGAGGCGGCCGGGGCGCGGGCCCGGCCGCGGTCCCCCAGGGGCCAGCCCGGCCACGCTCGGTTGTCACCAGGGCGGGAGGGGGTGGTCCACGGCCCCACGCCTTCAAACAGTGGTTCTGTGAAAATTACAGTGGGCGTCAGGTCGCGAAACGAGCCGCAGATGTGTGTCCGATTCGCCTTCAGGAGAGTCTTTCCCTCCCCGGTTCTAAGGCCTGCACGCCTGTTCACGCCCGGCGGGGCGCACACACTCAGAGCGTCCCTTGGCCAGAGGCGCCTCTGCGCGGGGACGCCCCCGACGGCGACAGGAGGGCGGGATGCGGGAGGAGGATGGAGAAGCCCGTCAGAGGCTGAGTGTCTGTGATGGAATCAGTGCCAAGCGGGGGGAGGAAAGCAAAACACAGCAGAACCGCTCGAAACGGCTGTAAACACTGAAACATAAACTCGGCTGAACGCGGGCCATCCCCCGGCCGAGGGAAGCCTGCCGGGTGCCGGGCCGCCCCCCTGCCTGGTGCCGGTTTGGGGACACGGCTCGCCGATGCAGCCCCGCCCCCGTAAGCGGCCTCTCCCGTCGGGACCGCTGCCGTCCTGGGTCCCTGCCCCCTTGGCCACGTCGTGGGCCTGTCTCGGGGCCGCACTGGCCACTTGGACTTTACTGACTTCAGCTCTCCGTGCCGCGTACAGCCGCTCATCCACCCCTGCGGGCGAAGCATCCGCGCCCCGCACAGCCCCCACGTTCACCCCTGCCCGCAGCAGGTGCGGGAGCCGCGGGCGCGGTGGCCGGCGCTCCCCGGCTTGGCCTGCGTGTACGTGAGGCTGAAGCTGTCAGACGGTCCAGTGGGGCGATGATGGTGGCTCGCACACGGCTGCGGTGAGGACCCAGACGGGCGGGTGGAACAGGGCCGACTGCGCATCGCCCGCATCCGCCGTTATCGGGAGAGTCCAGAAACGCACGCCCGGCCCGAGGCCCTGCTCAAATAACCGAAGTGTGTGGTCTAATTCAGCAGTTCCCAAGCTTTTTGGTGTAAGAATCCTTTTTACTCTTAAAGCTTATTGAGGACCCGAACAGCTCTTCTTAGGATGGGTTCTATCTGTGAACATTTACGGGCAGTATTCAAGCTGAAAAGTGTTTAATCCACGGGGCACATTCCGTCTGGCATCATCATCACACGTCACTCGTGAGAATCAGAAAGCAGAGGACACGGTAATATTTTCTGGAAGCAGTTCTGACCTCCTTGGCTGTCCTGGTGGTCCTGGGGCCCCACTGTGAGAACCGCTGCTCTGGGGTAGGGACACGATGTAGACATAGCACGAGCAGGCAGAGAAGCCGTCGCGATGGTTGAGAAAAAGTGGAGTAGCTCGTGGGAATTCAGACGATGGGAATCCCTTGCTGGTGGGGAGTCTTGGGGGGATCCCCTGAGAATGTGGGACAGAGTGAAAGAAGGGGTTTTGTGGCCAGGCCTCGTGAGCCCGGGACCCGCACACACACAGCCTACATCCCCAGGGAGACCACTTGGTTCCTCAGCCCCAAACATCCACAGGCAGGGCCTTTAGATTTCTTCTCCGAAAGCAAGTACGGGGATACGCTTTGTGTGCGGAGCGTGAAGGGCCCTTCCTGAAGGGTTTCCTAGAAAAACAGCCCTGGACAGGGGATTCAAGCCACCGTAGCCTTGGAGATACTTGTTCTGAAACGGCCATTTACCCATTGAAATCTGTCCATGTTTAAAACAATATCTTGGGGCCCGAGTTCAGGTACGATGTCCTCTTCTGTCTAAACACTTCAGCGTCCGTCCCCTCAGAGCCTGCCGGCGCTCACTTCATGACATTTGGCTTTTCCTCTCTTGCCCTGGTTACAGATACTGGTTCTGTTTTCAGTCGTGATGGCTGTTTGGGGTCCAGGGATTAGAAATCTTTGGAGAATGTCAGAATTTCTCAGGGGGGCCAGTCTAAGAGAACACGTTGTAAATGTGTCCCGGCCGCCCTGAGGCTGGCTGCCAGCACTTTCTGGTGAGCGGGAGGCGTCGCTGTCCCGCATCTGGCCCTGGCAGGACCCTCAGTGACCCGGAAGCCATCGGCTGCATTGTCACGGCATGACTGGCGCTCAGGTCTAGGCTAGGGTCAGGCACGTCCCAGCAGACAGGGCCCCAGACGGAGGGCTGGATGAGGCCGTGGACGGGACGGTACAGAGGTGCTTCGTGTATCACTGCCTGTCCCCTGAGCTGAGCCCGGGGCTGGGAGACCAGCTGCTGGGAGACCGCAGTGGACCCCACTGGCTCCCGAGAGGAGTGGAAGCTCCTCAGGAGAGGAGTTTGAGGCTCCTGAGAAAGTGGAAGCGGCATTGACTAGGGATTTAACAACCTGGCTTGTGTCCTGCTTCTGAAACCATTATTGTTGCGCAGTCTCGGGACGCCGCTAAGCTTCCCTGCACCCGTGCCCACCCGAGGAACCCGTGGGTGATACAGCGCTCGCCGTCCGGGTGCTTACGACGGATGGAAACTACCGGGTGCTTCTGGTGGCAGCGTCCTGGGTGGGACGGCCTGGTCTGTGTGCCTGCTGTGCCTGTGCAGAGCTGAGGGAGCCGGGGCAAGGGGTGGAGTCACTCTGTGTCTCATGTCCTCACCTGTAAAATGGAACGAGAGCAGCTTCTAAGCTGAGTATCTGTGAGTATCTGTGAGTATCCATGACTGACTGTGAGTATCCATCACCATTTGTGAGTATCCATGAGTATCTGTGTATCCATGACTATCCGTGAGTATCCGTATCTATGAGTATTCATGACCATCTATGAGTTTCCATGACCATCTATGAGTATCCATAACTTTCTATGAGTATCCATCACCATCTGTGAGTATGCATGAGTATCTGTGTGTATCCATGACTGTCTGTGAGTATCCGTGAGTGTCCGTATCTATGAGTATTCATGACCATCTATGAGTTTCCATGACTGTCTATGAGTATCCATAACGATCTATGAGTATCTATGAGTATCCATAACGATCTATGAGTATCCATCACCGTCTGTGAGTATCCATAACTATCTATGAGTATCCATAACTTTCTATGAGTATCCATCACCGTCTGTGAGTATGCATGAGTATCTGTGTGTATCCATGACTGTCCGTGAGTATCCGTGAGTGTCTGTATCTATGAGTATTCATGACCATCTATGAGTTTCCATGACCGTCTATGAGTATCCATAACTATCTATGAGTATCTATGAGTATCCATAACGATCCATGAGTATCTATGAGTATCCATAACTTTCTATGAGTATCTATGAGTATCCATAACTTTCTATGAGTATCTATGAGTATCCATAACGATCCATGAGTATCTATGAGTATCCATAACTTTCTATGAGTATCCATCACCGTCTGTGAGTATCCATAACGATCCATGAGTATCTATGAGTATCCATAACTTTCTATGAGTATCTATGAGTATCCATAACTTTCTATGAGTATCTATGAGTATCCATAACTTTCTATGAGTATCCATCACCGTCTGTGAGTATCCATAACTATCTATGAGTATCTATGAGTATCCATAACTTTCTATGAGTACCCATCACCGTCTGTGAGTATGCATGAGTATCTGTGTGTATCCATGACTGTCTGTGAGTATCCGTGAGTGTCCGTATCTATGAGTATTCATGACCATCTATGAGTTTCCATGACCGTCTATGAGTATCCATAACTTTCTATGAGTATCTATGAGTATCCATAACTTTCTATGAGTATCTATGAGTATCCATAACTTTCTATGAGTATCTATGAGTATCCATAACTTTCTATGAGTATCCATCACCGTCTGTGAGTATCCATAACTATCTATGAGTATCTATGAGTATCCATAACTTTCTATGAGTATCCATCACTGTCTGTGAGTATCCATAACTATCTATGAGTATCTATGAGTATCCATAACTTTCTATGAGTATCTATCACCGTCTGTGAGTATGCATGAGTATCTGTGTGTATCCATGACTGTCTGAGTATCCGTGAGTGTCCGTATCTATGAGTATTCATGACCATCTATGAGTTTCCATGACCGTCTATGAGTATCCATAACGATCTATGAGTATCCATCACCGTCTGTGAGTATCCATGACTATTCATGAGCTCCCCCGAAGTGGTTAGGATAGTGCCCAGTGTTTGTTGACCCCTCTGCAGTCCTCAGCAATTAGAACTGAATAAAATACATGAATGGGAGGTGCTTCTATGATGAAAAGGGCTGTAGAAATGTGACTTTATTTTCTTTAAATCCTGTAGAACCCCTCAGAAGACCTAAACGGTTCTCGGGTCCTGTCTGCTCTAATTGTATATAGGTTGTTCGTCTCTGAATAATCTCCTTGCAGGCACAGCGCACACCCTCCCCGATCAGCCAGGCTCCGGACAGACACCCACGGGGTTGCCTTCAGGTGACAGTTTCCCCAAGAACAAAAAAGGCTCCACGTGGTGTTTTCGAAGAAGGGAGAAGAATTCTACTAGGATTGAGTTATTTCTGGTGACACCATATCGCTGTTCCTAAAAGAGCTACTTCTAACATCATTTTATATGTTAGTCTCGGCAAAAACACCTGTTACAGTGAACTGGCTGTAGATAGTGGTGTTTGGGGGCATGATTTTCAGGCGTCGGAATACCACTTCTCCCTGGTTCTAAGGGTGAAAAACCATTAAGTAGCAGTCTCGTCGACCTGCAGGAAAATGCAGTTCTGCTGGCCTAGTTCTGTGGCCTCATGTGCTTTCTTCTGTACCCGTTAGAGAAAGGGATAGGTGAGCATAGGACACTCTGTGTGACAGGATTTGTGTCTATCAGGTTTTATCTCTCTGTCACAATGATGAGGTACGGGCTGTTGTTCTCGTTTTGCAATTGAGGGGCAGACTGGAAAGTCAGCTCAAGAATGCACAGTTCGAGGGTTTGCACTGTTCCCACACGGGACACGTCTGGTACGCCAGGTTGCATCGTGTGGCACAGGGACGTGGTTCTCAAACATCTGTCGTTTGTGTCAAAATGCCGCTTCGGGTTTTTCGTTTTCTCATCTCTTCTTTCCCTCACCGAAATGCAAAGAAAACTAGTTTGAAGAAAGTTGGCCAACTCTGGACATTGGCTTGAGTGGACCCAGTGTGTTTTAAATAAGATGGCGGGATCAGTTTTGTTTGTAATCAGCTGTGTTAGATAAAACCACCCGTCTCGATGGGGGACTTTTCTGGAAAATGGAAAATATCCTAATTCTGTGTATGAGGAATCCAAATATAAAATCTGACTACTTTTATTGCCTCCCTTTTAAGAAAATCAGTGTCGTACTCTGCATAACAGACGTTGTTCAGGAGACAGCGGGCGAGGGGTGCCGTACTCACCGTTGAGGAAGGCTTCAAGGGGTTCGTTAGCAGTGGCTGGGAGGGTGGGTGCTGGGCAGGGCTGCTTGGTGATGGCTGTGGAGTTCTGTCCCATGAATGTGGGAGGGACAGTGTGGTCCTGTGGGGGCTCTTGGTGCAGAAACCCTGGGGAGGGCACTGGAGAACAGGGACAGGATCTGGGGAGCACCTCAGAGAGTTAGGCTCAGGGTGGAAGAAAAGCAGAGAAGTGGGTAAGGGGTCACTGTGGAGTGATGTTGGTGTGATTGTGACTGATAGAAAGCTTGGGTGAGGTTGACTTCCACGTGGATGAACCCTCCGGAAACACTGGGGCACAGATGGGAAGGGGTGTGATTGGGGGTCATTCAGCATCACGGGGCCCCGAGATCCCGCTGAGGTGGCTTTTCCTTGTCTTGGCTGTGTTCTCCTCCTCTCCCGGGGGCTTTGCTCATGTTTCAGAACGGGAACGACTTCTAGGTCTCCAGTTACTCAAGTCTGGGTCTGTTGCTATGGGAAATAAATATGGGAAAAAATCATCAGAATGGACACCCGTGGTCACTATTTTCTTTGCAGAGAAACTGGATCCATGAATCGCATCCAGATCTGTTTTTTCGAGACTCGAGTTTGGCTGTGGTTTCCCATATTGTGTGTCTCTCGAGAGGGCGGCGAGGGGCGGGGCACCGTGGCTGGAGTGTGGGTTTTGCGCCACCGCGTGGGTGTGGGTTCCCACTCCGCTTTCCCTAGCTTTGCCGTCTCGAGTAAGCCGTAGGCCTTTCCGGAGTCTCCATTTCTTCACTGGAAAAACTCACGGTGGGAATACACGTCCCTCGTTCTGTGCTTACCGGGATCGCAGGACAATATGCGGAAGCCGAGCTCCGTGCCTGTGATGCCTGTAAATATTAAGGCAATGACTCTGGATTAAAAAGTTAACCTTAAAAACCTTCCTTTGGAATTAAGTTGCGTGGCCGGTGACACATACGTGCTGCTTGTGGGCAGAGCCTTAGCACCGAGAACCCTGATTGGTGGCTTCCTGAACGTGGACACGCGGGTAATTGTATTCCATTTATATTATGAGTTTCAAGGTTGCCCTCTGCCCAATCCACCATTTCTAGAAAATCAAACTGTAAGGGTGCATTTATCATTTTTTTTTTCTTTTTTGCCTTCTTTGATCATCTGTTGTGTAATTAAAAAGAAAGCCACAGGCATTCCATGACTGATGAAGACAATATGAGTACAAATCAGGGAATCGATGCTAAGAACACATGGAAACCTCTCTGTTGACATGTGCGACAGATGAAAATATATGCCTGCTTTAGCATTATCTGGCAACTTGTCAGAAGTGCTCATCCCCGCCCAGCACTTTGGTTCCCGGCTGTCTCTGTCGCTCATTACCCAGACTGGGAAAATAATTTACCTTCTCTGATTCCGTCACTGAATTTGTAAAACGATGACGGTAATCCCCCTTCACAGAATTAACATGCAACCAAGTAAATGAATACGTGAAAAACCTATAGTCAATCTCCAGTCTCTGCTTATCTGCAAAATTCATATGGTTTTATAAGTGGGATTCTACCGAACAAACTTATTGTTTTTTTTTCTAAATTTTTAAAATATTTTATTTACTTTTGATAGAGACAGAGCACAAGTGGGGGAGGGGGAGAGAGAGAAGGAGACACAGAATCCGAAGCAGGCTCCAGGCTCTGAGCTATCGGCACAGAGCCTGACGCGGGGCTCCAACTCACAAATTGCGAGATCACGACCTGAGCCGAAGTCGGACGCTCAACCGACTGAGCCACCCAGGTGCCCCAGCAAACTGTTCATTATTTTATCTCTGAAATACTTGTGTGTGTGAGGTGTCCTTTTTAAACCTTGAGATACTTTACTGACCTCCCTTCAGGTAGCAGTGAAACTCAATGTCCACAGGTTAGATGGTAGGTGATCACACAGAGTGGTGGTGTGGCCAGTATGACGGAAAGTAGCTTACATTTGGTGAGCCCCGTGGCTTACATGCCCTTTAAAACAGCAGAACAAAGGTGCTAGGCTCACTGTTGATTCAGTGTGTGGACCGGGTCGGTGTGCACCTACAGCTGAGTGCTTCAGGAGGTAAATTGGGAGATCTTTGGCCTTCCAAGGGACAGCGGTCTATACGTCTAATTGGGCACTTAGTCATTGCTTGCATTTGCGCTGAATTATCTATGTACTTTTATCCGGGCTTCCTCATGCTTGCAGTGTTTGTCACTTAATCTCCCGTGCGTCTCATATTTTAAGGCCTGGGTACCCTAGTAGGTAAGGTAATGTAAGATAGCCTCAAGTCGGTCCTCTAGAAGCCTGCCACCAGGGTTCCTAAAGTACAGCTACGATCGTAGCAGTCTTGAAAATCTTACGAGGCTTCCCGTGCTGTGGGAACCCCTGAACCTGGCTCAGGGGTTCCTCAGTCTGGCCCCTGCTGCCCTGCATGTCCACCTTTTGTTGGGGACCCTCCCTCTACAGCCATTTGCATCCTCGTGTGTGGCCCAGTGCCCCACACACCACGTTTGCTGAGCACAGGTCTGTTCAGTGAACCTGTGGTTAATTGTATGCACATTAAAAGCAGGGGTCATAAGCTAATGAGGGAATGTGACCAAATGCTTGGAGAGGTAAGATATTTGGTATCTTAATTAGGAGTATTTGGGGGGTGACTTTTGAAAATACTGTAAGGGGAGGCAAAAAAAAAGTAGAAGATACTGGTTTTGGAAGCTTACGCTGGAATGACTGTCGTGTCGGAGAGCTACTGCTTCGCAAGAAATAACTCCAGAATGTTCGTGGGAATCAGCGATCAGTGTTTGTTTCTCACGCACCTGCTGATCTTGGCTGGGCTCTGCCCCACGTGTCTCCTCCTCCTTGTGCGAGTGAGAAGGGGAGAATGTTCTTCTCGGAGCAAGAGTAGGGGTGAGGGAAGCGGTTCCATGCACCTGTCCAGCCCCAGCTTGTCTGATGCCTGCAGACGTCCTCTGAGCCAGGGAGCTCACGTGTTTGGACCCAACGTGACGCCCTGCCCGTGTGGAAGTGCTGGCGACGGGGAGGGAGCAAGGACGGGCCAGCAAGGTCATCTGTTGAGTCCCGAGGTTAGTGTGTAATTCTCCTAAGTGGGAGGCCCTGGAGGATGTGAGGCACAGTCGGGGACGAGGGTGGGAATCGGCTGAGGAGACAGGCATTTCTAGCCTTCCGGGCTGCGGTTGCGGTGGTAACTGGGACTTGGCAGAGGCCATCAGGAGTAAACAAACTCTAGTCCACGCACGTCAGAGCCGTGTGGCAGGCCCACGGGATCTTGGGAGTCGGGCCAGCCAATAGTAGCGAGATTTCAGGCCAGCAGAGGACCCTGAAGCAGGACAGTGAGGACGGTACCAGGAAGCAAAGAGGAGGGGTGGACGCAGGGGTTGTTCATGTGATACATCCGATCAGACGGGAAAACCGCTTGTAACTTGGAGGCTCTTACAGATTAATCAGGACCCTTTGGACACGGGGCCAGACTTTCTGCGGGTCTTACGCACAGCTTTTAAGGGAAACTTTCTTCAGCCGGTTAAGTCAGTCCTTGGAGGCCCAAGAGCCATTATGGACAAAGCTACCGCTGCACATGTAGAGTCACTCGGCCTGTAGGTGCTTCTGTCCTTTCTTTATGCCGCATTTCATGGTCAGAGTTCTTTGTTTCGTAGACAGCGTGCACACCAAGTCCTCTTGGAAAAAAGGAGGAGGAGACGAAGCTTTCGTTAAGTGCCACTTGCTGGGGACTGACTGTGGGCTTTCACACGTGGTTTGCACATCATTGAATTGAGGTACCACCCTTCATAAGACACGCTAAAAAAACAATGTGTTGCCAATAAAACTGTGACCAATATTTTCTCGTCTCTTAGAGTTCCTATTTTATTCTTTTTTTTAATTTAAAAAAAATCTTTTTACATTTATTTATTTATTTATTTATTTATTTATTTAATTTTTTTTTAATGTTTGTTTATTTTTGACAGAGAGAGAGAGAGAGAGAACATGAGCAGGGGAGGGGCAAAGAGAGAGATAGACACTGAATCCGAAGCAGGCTCCAGGCTCTGAGCTGTCAGCACAGAGCCCGACGCAGGGTTCAAACCCACAGACCGTGAGATCATGACCTGAACCGAAGTCGGACGCTCAACCGACTGAGCCACCCAGGCGCCCCTACATTTATTTATTGTTGAGAGACAGAGAGAGACAGCATGAGCAGGGGAGGGGCAGAGAGAGAGAAAGACACAGAATCCGAAGCAGCCTCCAGGCTCCGAGCTGTCAGCACAGAGCCCGACGTGGGACTCGAACCCACGAACCGTGAGATCATGACCTGAGCTGAAGTCGGACGCCCAACCGACTGAGCCACCCAGGCACCCCCTATTTTATTCTTATTTTGAAAACTTTTGAAGATTCGTTTAGGTATCAGTTTGTTTATTGAGGATATTTTTATACGGTGAGATACACAGACCGTGGTGCTCAGTGAGATGAGCTTAGCTCTGGCAAGCAGGAATGCCCATGGAAGTCACATCCTTCAAGACAGAGAAGGTCTCCATCACCGGGCGAGCTCCCTCAGGCCCTTCTGGGTCAGCACCTTCTTAGAGGCAACTACTGTTCTGATTTCCATTATCTCATGGTTCTGTGTTACTCTTACCTGGGCCAGAATTTCATATAAATGGAATAATGCACTGTATGCCCCCTTGTTTCTGTTTTGCTCATTATAATAGTTTTGAGATTCATCCTTATTGATTATCTATATTACCCATTTATTCTCTATACTTTCTATGCATAATTGCATATTGTATGCATACTCCACAATTTGTGCACTTTCCACTTAATGGATATTTTAATTGCTTCCAGGTCGGGGTTCTTACAAATAAGGTGCCATATATGTTCTTATACGTTATCTTATGGATGTTTTATCCATTACTCTTGGGTATTTACCCAAGAGTAGATTTCTAAAGCGTTCCTATCATTTGATTTGTGTGAGAGTCCCAGCCCTTGGCTTTGGATTTTTACTTTGAGCCAGTCTAGTGACACATAGTCCTAGACCATTTTTCAAGTGTGTATTGTTCAGTCACATATCTTTGAAGTTTCTATTCAAATATTTGCCCAATTTAATTCTTCATCTTTCTTTATTAATCTGTAGGAGTCCTTTACATAGCCTGAATCTTTGTCGGATGTATGCCTTAGGGACATTTTCTCACAGTCCGTGGCCTGGCCTTTTACTTTTTTCTTGGTGTGTTTTGGTGAGTATATATTTTCAGTTTTAGTAGAGTCTAATTTACTACATATTTCTTCTGTACTTAAGGCTTTCTATATCAGACCTAAAAAGTGTCTAACCCAGTGTCACAAACACAGGCTCACGTATTTTCTTTAGATGCTTTATAGTGTTTAGCTTTTATGTTGAGATTTCGAAGTCTTTTCAAATAAGTTGTTGTGTGTGGTGTACTTTAGACTTTTTTTTTTTTGGAGCGTAGATAGCCTGTTGTTCTAGAATCATTTGTTGAAAAGACTTTCCCTCTTTGAATTGCTTTGGTGCCTTGTTAAATATCAATTGAACATGTATCCTGGGGTCTGTTTATGAAGTCTTTATTTTTTCCCATTATCTATTTAGCTATCTTGGTTCCAGTCACATACTGTTGGAGAGGCAGCTTTATAATGACCTTTAAAATGCAGCAATATTAGTCCTCCAACTTTGTTCTTTCAAAAGAGTGCTTTGGATATTTCCGGTCTTTTGATTTTCCAAATACATTTTAGAATGAAAATGCCAATTTCCACAAGAGAGCATCTTAGGGATTTGTTGGACATTATGTTGAAACCACAGACAGTCTGGGAAGAATGAACATTATAACATCACTGAGTCTTCTGGTCCATGAACATGGTACACCTCTCTCCACTTGTATTGTTTCCTTTCATTTCCCTCAGCAGTGCTTTTTCAATGTCTTGCACATCTTTTCATAAACTTATTTCATGTTTTTGATGTTATTGGAAATGCCTTTTAAAAATGGTCTTTTCTAGTTATTCCTTGCATATTGACATTGTATCTTGAGGGTTTGCTATATTCACTTATTAATTCTAGCAGTTTTTTCTTTGTAGATGTTTTAGATTCTTTTTACGTACATAATTCTGTCATGTGTGATTAGAGAAAGTTCTACTACATTCCCCCCCCCCAATCTTTCTGTGTTTCTATTTCTTATCTTTAATACGTTGCCCAGGACACCCAGTATAACGACAAGTAGGAGTGTTGACACAATTTCCAATCTTAGAGTGAATGCATTAAGTCTTTTATCATTAAATCTGATGTTAGCTGTGTGTTTTTAAAATATATGCTTTTCCGGTGGCTCAGTTGGTTAAGTGTCCAACTTTTGGTTTCCGCTCAGGCCATGATCTCCCGGTTCATGAGTTCAAGCCCTGCATCAGGCTCTGCGCTGACAGGGCGGAGCCTGCTTGTTATTCTCTTGCTCCCTCTCTCTCTGCTCCTCCCCTGCTCACTCTCTCTGTGTCTCAAAATCAATAAGTAAACTTTAAAAAATTAAGAAAATAAAACATATATACTTTTTATCAGATAGAGAAAGTTTTCTTCTAATATCAGTTTTCTGCGCGTTTTGCCATTTAGTGAATGAAGTAATGCACCTTAAGAAGAATAACACCTAAGTTTTCTTTGCATAAAAATGGATAGTTTTACTGTAACTGAAAACATTTGCATTTAGGGTATAATGTTACTAAAACATCTAAAGGAGTTACTGAGTATTATTTCTAGTATTTTCTTAAAAATTTTTTTTAATGTTTATTTTTGACAGAGAGAGAGAGATAGAGCATGAGTGGGGGAGGGAAAGAGAAGGAGACACAGAATCCGCGGCAGGCTCCAGGCTCCGAGCTGTCAGCCCAGAGCCTGACGCGGGGCTCGAACTCACAGACCGCGAGATCATGACCTGAGCCGAAGTCGGACGCTCAACCGACCGAGCCACCCAGGCGCCCCTCTAGTATTTTAAATAGTCCCTCAATTTTGAAAGACGCCTTATCCTTCTTTCTACATACACTCATATATTATTCCGTTAGCTCCTCTGACCATCTCAGGAGGCAGTTAGACTGGTGTGATACTACGTGGCAAGCGATCCCATCATTTACATGACTTCCCTAAAGCCAGGTCGGATAAAGCAGTCTTGACTCTGTGTTTCTTCATATCTTATTCAGTCTTCTCTACTTCACATCATGCAACCTGCCATATTTTGGGGAGGATTGCCAGAGATTTAAGTAACGATGCTGACTTTGAAAATTAAATTTTCCTCATTGTCTCTTCCTTTATAGAACTAAATGAGAGTAAATGGAAAATAGAATCTGTCAGTATAAACTGAATACGAATTAATGCAAATACAATAAGCAAGAGCCATTAGGGTAATGTATGGGCACACTTTCAATACTTGCAAATCGTTTCTGAAGAACCCTTACGGCGTTGGCTGCTGTTGAATAGCAAATTTATGTGATTCTTTAATATGAGGTGTGTCTGGGAAAACAGAATGTTCCAAGAGCAGATTATCATGTGGATAAAGGGACACAGGGTCCCTTTACAAAGAACAATCATAACCATCCAACGACCCACCATCTGGGCATCACTCGCCCCCACGACACAAACAACGGAAACCCTGTTGTGGAGAATTTGGGACCTGGAGTGGCGTCCTTGCAAACTGTGCTGACAGCTAAGGGCAGAACAGAGGAAACTCAGAATCAAGAAGAGGACTGGAACCGCCTGTTGACCTGCTGGTGTTACAATTCTGCATCTGTGGTGGTGGGCACCCAATGGGCAACAGCTTCAAATATTTTGCTTTTGAGAAAGCTTCCCAGGATTCTGTGCCTGTCGAAAAGTAAGCAGCGAAACCCTAAATATTAACGTGAAACTCTTGGAAGGTGAGCTAGCCAAAACTTACTGCTGCAGCCTGCATACCCATGAAATATGGCCGAACCCAAAGGTCTCTTGTCTGTCTGTTTTTTGGAATGGATGTAATTTCTTTAAATGCATTTGGGGCATCATCATACTAAAATCAAGTGGGGCGTACTTGATGAGATCATTAATTAAGTGCTTTTTTTTTTTCTTTAAGTTCAAAAATGTCCTGCAGCCATTTGTTATAATCTGACTTCCCTCTGGTCATCAGATTATTTGAACACACTTTCAGACACATTATAAGTCACTGAAATCTATTGATGGTTTGGGAGATAAAATAATTTTAAAAGCTAACTAATTTTTTTTAATCCAGCCAAATCTGCAGAGGTAGTTTTCTAAAAACACAGAGTGGTTATACGACTGTAGAAATGAAAATTTACAGAGACAAGTTGGCGTTGCACTCATGTTTCTACTTTAATATTTTCATGAAAAAGGACTGAGGCAGATTACCTCCAAAGTGCTAATTACTTCTGAGGAATCTGCTCGGCACGGGGTGCGTGGCCCAGGAGGCCACACATTGAGCCACACACATTGATTGGCAAGCACGTGGAGTCGGGCACAAATGCACCTGCCTGGAACCGCACAAGCGTAGATGGAATGGATTGTGGAAGAGAGAGCGATGCAGTCACCACAGTTATGTTGGGTCAAGTGGCTCACGGTATCAGCATGGTGTGCCACGAAGCCATGGCGAGAGGAGAGCCATCTAGAGTACCGAGAGCCCGTGGCCTGGATGAGAACGGACTCGACAAACTGAACGGAAGGCTGCTCGTTTGTGGAGGATGTTGAGCTTTGCCGGCATGACGGGTTGTATACGCCAGGTTGGAGGGTCGAGAGGCGTCTCCGTGGCCAGACACAGAAAGTGCTGGATGGACGCATGGCAGAAATAGCGCTCTCGGATTTCCCCTTTCTGATGCTTGAAAATGTGATTGAAAAACTCTACGTGGATGGTATTGAAAGTATCTAAATTCTCTTTGCAGCTGCGAGTCTAGTTCTTTATAGGACCTCTTATCTCTGTGTCTCTCTGCCCGATGGGTTCTGTAAACCTTGTGCTCAACATTAATAATATTCCCAAGTTTGTGTAGAAACTATGACTTTGTAGGTGTTGTGCCATTCGGTCACACAGTCCTCCTAGGAGGCAGGATGGGCTTAAATGAGGATTAGATTTTTGCTAAAGTTGGTCAGACAAGAGGTTGAGGGGCCGAGGAAAGCTGGGGGCCTGACTCCTACTCCTGAACCTGACCTTTTCCCTAATGACATCATCCTGGCTCAGAACAGCCATCCCATCCTGTCCCATCGCCCCCACAGCTGCACTGGGAGTTTACTATCCCTTTCTTTCTTTCTTTCTTTCTTTCTTTCTTTCTTTCTTTCTTTCTTTCTTTCCTTTATTTATTTATTTTGAGAGGAAGAGAGAGAGAGCAGTGGAGAGGCAGAGAGGGAGAGAGAACTCCAAGCAGGCTCTGTGCTGACAGGATCGTCGGCACAGAGCCCGACCCAGGGCTCCAACTCATGGACCATGAGGTCATGACCTGAGCCAAAGTCGAGCCGACATTGGATGCTTAACCCACTGTGCCACCCGGGCGCCCCTCCCTGGGCACCTCCTTTCCTAATGCTTTATGGGGCCTCCCTCCACGTGTTTCCGGGCCTTCCTTGAAACCTATTTCTGTGGGGCCCTTTTAAAGCCCTGCTTCTGTGTCTCAGTGTTTGAAAGTTTCTGGATTTGTGGTAAAATAAGCTTCGTTCCGTGTTTATCTCCACTTATAAGTGCTTCATGCCCTTTATGAACAAAGGGTGTCTGTGTCATCTCCCTGTGGCCCCAGCGTGAGCCGAGGTCAGGTCCCCTGGGGCTGGTGCTGCCTTAGGGAGGGAGAGCCACTTTCCAAAGTAGAAAGCAAGTTTCTGTTGAGCCTCTGTTCCCAGGGGTTGTCATCGCTTTGTCTAAAGGCCTTCTTCCTTCATCATGGCCCTTAGCAATGGAACGCAGAACTGCATTTCTCCAACAAGTTTGAATTCCCCACATGGAGCCAGGTTTACCAAATAAAATTGCTTAATTTAACATTTCTAACTGGCCAGGATGTTTATGCAACAAACACGAAATTTCTTCTGACTCAGCTATAATATCTTCTATATTTTACAACGTTCTTGGCAAATTATAAGAGATTGTTGACTTGATCTTACTTTGCTTGTGATGAACCTTCAAATATGAAATAAAATACTCCACAGGGACATTTCGAGAATTTCCCAGAACCATTTCTATAGATACAGAATGTCCTTGGATGGAGCTTGAGAAGTATTTTGTGCCCAAATAATCACACCATAAATTCTGTTCACTAATAAAACTTCTGAAAAGGAACCAAGTGGATGCTCACAGTGAGCAGTGTGTTTTCCAGGGGTGCGTGCTGGGAATCAGCTCTTCCCCCAAGTGTGTGAGTCCTTGTAGTCACGGGCTAACTGCTCTGAGGGTTTCCTCTGAGAAGGTGTGGCTCTGCTGCACCTTCCCTAGTGACTTCTCATGGTCTCAAGTGACTCACGGGGCAATGCGGGCCACAAGTGCCAATCACTGCCCTTTTCTTCTTGCCAGTTTCCAAGTTGTGGTTGGAGCGAAAGCTTCCTTATGATGACCATGTGAGCGTGGATGGATTTTACTTATGGAGCTGTGTATTTGCTGAGCGAACTCTAGCGTATGCAGAAGAGGACAGAACTTACAGGGAACAGACTGAAATTTTACAGAACTGCGTGGTGGTGTTCTAAGAGATGCAGTGGCCGTGAGTCGTTGTTGTGGATTAGAGATGAATTACATCTTTAGAAATCACCCGCACCGCGTGGGTCGCCTCGCCGGCACCTGGAACAGTGCCTGATGGGATCTTCAGCTAGGTGCATCGGGTACCCCGATCGTTGGAGTGTTATTGTTGAAATGAAAACCAGATGCCCGATCCTCATGTTGGGCTATTTTAGGATCAGAACATTGTTGCTTAAAGGACTTAATTTACAGCCAAAAAACTCTGATTCTGGGTAACTGGAGCCACAGGGGATTTATTGGAAATACTTGGAGGCCTCGAAGAGTGGGAGTTGCACAGCCAAGTGTTCCCCAGGGTCCCGGAGTGGGTTCCTGTGGTCCGGACAGTCCCGCGGAGACCTTCTTCCGGCCTCCTCTGTGTTCACGTGCCAGGGACACGGCACCCGAGTAGGCACGGCTGTGCCCGGGGCAGGAGTCTGCACCCTGGACTCGGGGCTGATCGGGCCGCTTCTGTGCTTGGCGCTAGGACCTTCTGGGTGCCAGGGTTTCTGTACCGGGACCAGAGCACTGGCTGTTGGGAACAGGAAGTGTGCTGTGCACCCAGAGACCAAGGTTTTCCTTCTCCCTCTTGGTCGTGACCGTGATTTTGGCATCTACTGTGACGTTGGAATGATCTATGGCCTCTCTGATTATCCTCCAAAACGTCCACCTGGACAGATACTGATTGATGAAGCCGCAGTCGTGCTCATCCGGTTTCAGGGGTCTGCGTCCGGCCCAGGAGGCCACGGCAGGGAAAGCACTTTCTAGTGGGAACACAGAGGAGGGTCCGAAATGCAACACGTTAATGTTTTTTTCGAGGGGGTACACGGAAATTCGTATGGTTTTTAACAAGTCCCCTAGCATTTGGCAATACAGTCGGTAAGGGACAAGTCACGAAATTCCACACGAGGGTCCTCATGTTGTAAATGGAGTGGCCAGAGGAGCTGCAACCTGGGTCCTTCTCCCACTGTCGACACCAGAACCGCGTAGCATCTAAAGAGTGGTTCCTGGGGCCGCCCGGGTGGCGCAGTCGGTTGAGCGGCCGACCTCGGCTCAGGGCACGACCTCGCGGCCCGCGGGTTTGAGCCCCGCGTCGGGCTCTGGGCTGACGGCTCGGAGCCCGGAGCCCGCTTCGGATTCTGCGTCTCCCTCTCTCTCGGCCCCTCCCCCGCTCGTGCTCTGTCTCTCTCTGTCCCAAAAATAAATAAACGTTGAAAAAAAATTAAAAAGAAAAAGAGCAGTTCCTCGAGGGCCTGTTAGGTGCCAGGCCATCCCAGCTGACACTTGGGAAGCACGGTCCTCGTGCTCCGCTCGTGCACCTAACCTCTTTCATCCTCGTGGGGCCCCCTGAGTTGGGTGCTGGCCCCCCCCGGCACGTTCTTTCTCAGCTTCTCGGCGGTCCCACCTGCTCGATGTTACGTCGACAGTCGCGAAGTCCCTGTGAACTGCAGTCAGGTGGTTCCGAACGGACTAAAGCGTGGTTTATGGAAAATCGCTTCGTAAGCAGGAAAGTGCTATAAAGATTTTACATCCACTCAAGGCATTGTTCTCTCCGTTTCCTTCCTTTGGAGAAATGCGAAGGCAAAAGAATGCCATTGCTCGATTCCACAGAGAGCTCAGGCGGAGGACAGGTGTGCTCCCGGGGCTGTGGGCCTGGGGTCCCTCAGGGCAGCTCAGGGGGAGAGGGCCCCCAGCCCTGGGGGGCCCGGAGCCGCCCTACCGTTCGTTAGCCACGTATGTGACCGGTGACACAGGGCTCTGTTCTCTGCAGTGATTCCGTGAGTGAGAGCCTGACCGGTCCCACCTCCGACACTTCTGTGATCGGCCTTGACCTCGAGCCTCCTGGGGTCAGGGGGTGAGTGGCCGGGTCTCCGCATGTCCGCTCGAGGGGCCTCGGCTGAGTGAGTGGTCAGAGGCCCTCCCGGAGAAAGCCCACTGCGAAGACAAAGTGCAGACAGGCGCACGCATTTGGAATTCTTTAAAATGGGGGAGGAGGGAGATTTAATTTGCCGGTGTTAATTTTTACCCTTTTGTGTTTAGGCCGGAATTATCCAGAACAGGAGTGTTTGGAATACGCTGACTATTTCTAGATTGTATTTCAAACCGTGTGTGGGGCGCCTGGGTGGCGCAGTCGGTTAAGCGTCCGACTTCAGCCAGGTCACGATCTCGCGGTCCGTGAGTTCGAGCCCCGCGTCGGGCTCTGGGCTGATGGCCCGGAGCCTGGAGCCTGCTTCCGATTCTGTGTCTCCCTCTCTCTCTGCCCCTCCCCCGTTCATGCTCTGTCTCTCTCTGTCTCAAAAATAAATAAAACGTTAAAAAAAAAAGATTTAAAAAACAAAACAAAACAAAACAAAACAAAAAAAAACCGTGTGTGACTTTACAGCGAAGGATAAAGTGCTCCCCAGGCTTTACTTTGCTGGGCTCGAGTTCCTTACCCTCTGAGGATTATGGAGTAGACCGCACTCACCTTGTGGGGGTGCTGGAGTGCGGATAGCCCCGTGCAGTCGGCTTGCTCGCAGAGCTGTTTGTCCTCCGCATCTTCATTTAAGTTCGGGTTAGTTAACCCCCGGTGTACGATATAGTGATTCAGCACCCGGGTCGCACCTGCTGCCCACCTCCCTCTGGTGGCCGTCAGTATGTTCTCCGTAGTTGAGAGTCTGGTTCTTGGTTCTCCTGTCTCTCTCTCACCCCGTGTTCATTCTCTCTGTGTCTTAAATTCTACATGTGAGGGAAATCATCTGATATTTGTCTTTCTCTGACTGACGTATTTTACGGAGCATAATACATCCTAACTCCATCCACGTTGTTACAAACGGAACGGAAAGATTCCATTCTTTTTCATGGCCGAGTAGTATTCCATTGTGTATATGTACCACATATTCCTTATCCGTTCATCCATCGATCGACACCTTGGGCTCTTTCCATCATTCGACGATTGTCGATAACGCTGCTATAAACATCCAAGGGCATGTATCCCTTTGAACTCGTGTTTTGGTATTCTTTGCATAAATACCTAGTAGTGTGGTTGCTGGATTGTAGGGTAGTTCTGTTTTTAACTTTTTTGAGGAACCTCCATACTGTTTTCCAGATGGCTTATTTATTTATTTGTAAATATGTAATTATTTTGAGAGAGAGAGAGAGTGTGTGTGCATGAACAGGGGAGGGGCAGAGAGAGAGAGAGGGAGAGAGAGGGAATCCCAAGCAGGCTCCATACTTTGAGCCCAACGTGGGGCTCAAACTCACGAACTGTGAGATCATGAGCTGAAATCCAGAGTCGAACGGTTTACCTACCGAGCCCCCCTGGTGCCCCCAGGAGGGATATTGAAGCCAGTGTCACACAGGGGGCGCGAGAACCGCATCTGCCCGGAGGCCGGAGGGGTGCAGGCTGTCAAACCGGTCAGACCTTGTGCTTCTGAGTGTGACGGGTCTGGATCTGAGCTCTGGGTCCGCCCCTTCCTAGCCGCGTGGCCTTCCCCAAGTGGCTTATCCGTGCCTCTGTTTTCTCATCTGCCAAATGGCTGCCTAAGCCCACGAAATGAATTAGGGCAGGTCTAGCCCTTGGAAAACCCTACGAGCAGCTGCTTGTTACGTGAGCGGTGGATGCCGTGAGATTGTGCCTCTGTCACCGTTAACAGCAAGCATTTTCCACAGTCACCGGTGCCATCGTGTGCCGTGGACACGCCCTGTGGCTGTCGCAGCCGCGTGGCCCCGGGCCCGCCGTCTGCCGAGACTGGGTTCCTCCGTGCTCGGACATAGGCTGGGCTTGTGTGCTTTCACGTCCTTTAAATAAAAGTTGGTGACAAAATTGAAAGAAGTAGCAACTAATTGATAATTATAGGTCCAGCACTGATTTGCCAAAAAAAAAAAAAACAACAACAAAGTAAGTTTGCAAATACTGACAAACGGCCTCAGTTTTTGCAACCTGGACTGAAACCTGGGTGGGGACCACAGGCCGACGCTGCCGTCCGGATTGCCATGCACCCGGAGCCGCCCCTCCTTTACCAGGTGGCTGCCGGTCACCTGGGCCCGCCGTGCCTCCCTGAGCCCTGCTGACCCGGCGGCGCCCCTCCGACTGGCCAGCCTCTGCCCCCGCCTCCCCGGCTTCCTGCAGCCTTGCGGTCGCACCCGCGGGCCCCGCGAGGGACCCGCTGCGCTCACGCCTCTGTCCTTTGTCCCCAGTGTCCTCCTGCGACCAAGAGCAGCAGTCGGCCCTGGAAGAGGCCAGGCAGCCCAAGAACGACAACGTGGTGATTCCGGAGTGCGCCCATGGCGGGCTCTACAAGCCGGTGCAGTGCCACCCGTCCACCGGCTACTGCTGGTGCGTCCTCGTGGACACCGGACGCCCCATCCCCGGCACGTCCACCAGGTAGCGCTGCGCCCGCGGGCCGGGAGGCGCGGGCGGGAGGCCAGGGAAGGCGCGCCTGCTGTGGGTGCCGCCGTCGCGGGTGCCCGGCCCCAGACCTCGCTTTGCTGTCCGGACAGCGCCGTGGGGCCGCCGCGGACACGGACGGCTCCGGCCGTCGGCACCTGGAGCACGCTGCCCCCCCCCGACGGCCCCCGGGAGCCTGCCAGCGCGCAGCGGGGAGCGGAGACGCCTGAGGCCTCCGGGCCCCGCTTCCGGCCGGCCGCAGCCGGGGAAGCGGGCTCGGTATCCAGCAGGGTGGGCGGCAGAATGCGCCGCGTGTCCACGGCGGCTTCCCCTGCTCTGCCCGTGGCACGGGGAGCCCCGCGTTTTCTAAGCCGAAAGAACCGATCGCCCCAAATGGCTTTCTTTTTTCCGTGCGTTCTTTCCAAGTGGCTTTCTTTAGCATGAAATCAAGACAGTGTGCTAAAGGCGAGCTCAGCAAGAGCTGTTCAAGGGTCTGAGACGCAGAAACATTTACTCCCTCGTGTTGTGTGTGAGTTTGGGCCAGGCGGTTTCGTCATCGCGCCCGAAGCGGACGAACTGCTCGTGGGACTGGGATAGACATGAGCGAAGACGTGTTTGCAGTCCTTTGTTACGTGAACTGAGTTTGAATTTTCGTAGATTGATAAGATAATTCACCAATGTACAAAAATATTTCAAAAGTCATCCAGTTCGGCCGCTGGCTTCATATCTAGCACCTAGGCATGAGCGTTTTGATGCTTCCGGAATGATTTCCCCCAGTCTTTCAAGGGTGACCACGAGACATTTAGGGGAGGAAGGCGGCCGAAGGACAGGTGACCAGCTCGCAAACGTCTGGTCGACGTGCAGTGCGCCCACACCCGGTCCCCGTCTGGGACAAGCAGGGGTCAAGTTGGAAGAACACAGTAGCATTCAAGCCGGTTCTTGGTGGCCAGCGAGTCACCCGTTCTGGCCACACGCCTTCTGTGCCCGCCCAGAGCAGACCCCCGCCCAGGCCTGCAGGCCGGCGAGTGGGGTTCGGCGACTACACGGCTGCCGCAGGAGAGCGTCCACACAAGTGTGCCCTGCCCGGCTTGAGAAGAACGTAAATCTGTTTAGGGTGTTGGCGTGAGTGCTTTGTCTTGGTTCCCGTGCCCGTGTGTGTAGGGACTGTCTCCTAAGAAACCTTTCTCAGGAAGCAGTATTTCTGCCTTTAGAACTCAGGCTTGTTCACTGTGCATTTAGGTTAGGGCCTTTGCTCCCCAGGCCAGGGCTTGTGCTGCTGCCCTGATGGCCCCTCGGCCACACCTCCAGAATCGGGGGCCAGGTTCGCCGGGAGAGGCTTTGTTCACACTGGCCAATGGAAATCCTTATGCTGTCGAAACCAGAACTGCTCGTATTGGCCCTGAGACGACCGGACCAGGGTTTACGGTGTCGTCCCTAGGGGACCTGTATGCATTTTTGTCATAATCGGACAAGCAATGTAGGAACCCCTCTTCCCTCCCATCTGTCCTGATTTCTTTCTGCCCAGACTTTATCGTGGCTTCAAAAACTGCAGGGAGGAGAGCATCAAGTTCTCATTTTCTCAGAATTTGCCTCCAGAAGGGAGTACCTCCCTCTTAGAACTTTGACTTTCAAGAAACAGCATTAAATTAAACCCGGTGAGGAAGACCCTTTGGATGCCTGCATTTCTGTCTCATCCCTCCACCCGCCCGTACATCCGTGCATCTGTCCATCCGTCTATCCTCCATCCGTGGACATAAACAGTGAGGGGCTGCGTTTACCTCAGGTGAGAATCACAGAGATGAAGAAAGCTGCATTTCAGTTGACGCTATGATTTGGTGATGTCCCTGATGACACAGGATCTCCCAGGTCTTTACTTTGACATCCTCGCTGTGTTGTCTTTACCCTTGAATGGACTCTTCTCGTGGTCATAAGATGGCTGCAGGCATCCGGGCATCTCATCCAGACACCACAGTGCTCAGAGGATACACAGCCCATTTCTTTACCGGGAGTCCAAACAACCTTCCCTAAACGTTACCTAGCAAATTTAATTCATGGATTGTTGGCCAGAACTGGATCGCACGACCACGGGCAAACCCGTGACTGGCCTGAAAAATGGACCTGGTTTAGACTGATCTCTAGAGAGGCATGGATGTTGGGAAATCAAAATTATCCACCTTAAGGGATATCTGATAAGCTGCAGGCCAGCCTCACCCACATCTACGACTGGCTGTACTGTGACTGGGCAGGAAGCCTGCAGAAAGAAAGTCCTCTTTCTGTCGCATCGATGCTATTTTCTTACGATTTTCTGAAACAAGCAGTTCCAGAGAGATACTTTGTAGTTTCGCTGTATATTTGTGTAGATGGTGCACGTTTTTTCCCTCAGTTATCCTCTATATTTGCCGACAGGAAGAGTAATTTAAAGCTCCAAGACAGAGAGAAGGCATAGAAATAAAATGCACCGTCATTATAGGCCAGGTAGCTCCCTTTTCCTCGTCTCACCAGGCAAGGTAATGAAAACTCCCGGATGTTGGGGCCGGGGACAGTAGAAGTACGTGTTTGCCTGCCAGCGTGGAGAGTGGCTTCCGTCCAGCACAGAATTTCTGGTTCGGATGATCATCGGGGCGGAAACGGGCTGGGCCACGCGCCGACGTGCCTCTTGGTTCTCCTGCCTTTCGGTGTCAGAACTGGCATCTTGGCTGTAGAGTGGTGATTCCCTGTGGGCCGGGGCCCGGGCACCCGCGTGAGCCCACGCCCTGTGTGGTCCAGTGGGATCTGGGAGGAGAGGGGCGGGTTCCAGCCGGCCCCTGCTTCATAGTGGGGAGAGCGGAGTGGGCCATCCGATTCTCCCACTAAGCGTGGATCGGGCTGGTGGCCAGCTTCTACGTTAGCTCCCAGAGCAGAGCCAGCTCTCTTTCACTTTCGTGATGGCCGGTGAAGCATTCACCCATCTGCCATTAGACTTCAGGCTGTTATTTTCTTTTCTTTTTTTTTAATATTTATGTATTTTGGGGAGACAGAGTGCAAGCAGGGGAGGGGCAGAGAGAGGGAGACACAGAATCCGAAGCAGGCTCCGGGCTCCGGGCTGTCAGCACAGAGCCCGACGCGGGGCTCGAACTCACGAAGCGTAGGATCGTGACCTGAGCCAACGTCGGACGCTTACCTGACTGAGCCACCCAGGGGCCCCAGACTTCAGGCTGTCCTTACCTCGCAGTAGGGCAGCCCCCCCATTCCCAACCCCAGAGCCCGACTCTGTCCCTGGCCAAGTGCATGCGAAATCACCCTTCTCCCCAGCGGAGAGCCTGGTATCTGACGGGCAAGCAGACAGTCCAGAGATGCTCATTTTTACTTCGCACAAGTGAGCGAAACGCTATTGAGAAGAATGTGAGGGGCGTAAACACTGAATTGGAGATTTGTTTTTACTTGAGACTTCAAAGGCGTTAATTCTGTTCCTTGAGATCGCCATTTCCGCAAGTTACGGCGTGTCACCATCCTCTTAAAAGAGGCAGAATGCTGTCATTTAAGTATACATTTTTGAATCCACACGTGTAGGATTCTTAAGAGCTCTCCAGTGAAACCTGGAACCAAGCTGGAAGGACGAGCGTGGCTGGCTTCCAGGCCGCTTCAAAGAAAGGCTCGGAGCGGGGGACTGCCACGCGGAGGCTCCGCACAGAGTCCACGTCATGGGTTAGCCTCTGACCCCACAGAGCGGCCCGTGGCTGTCCCCGAGGGGCACCCCCTGATACTCCTGCAAACAGGACGTGCCCTCAGTGGCCGGGCACTTGACTGTCCACCGGGAGTTCCGTCCCCAGCTCCCACCTGTCCCGTCAGCGGCGGGGGCACTTGCTCGGCTCCTCCCACGGCCGTCAGCTGTGATGGTGTCAGTTCTCACACGGGCACCGGCTCCAACCTGTTCCAGCCCGCGGACACGGACCGGAGCCTGCGATAGAGACCGCGAGTTCTGCAAACGTCACCCGTGAGAACGGGAGCTTAGCAGCAGTCCCTCCGACCGCTGGCTTCTTCCGCTCGCTCTCTCTGGGTGCATTTTGGCTCCCCTGTGCCCGCTGCGGTTCCAGTGTGGGGGCCACCCTGCTTGAGGCGGGTCCCCTCGCCTGTGCTCGGGGTCTCGTGACTGTGGGCCCGCTGCCGTCGACGCCGAACCCCACTGCGTTCCAGGCGAGTGTGAATGTGACAGCTTAACTGCGCCTGAGTGCGTGGGGGACGCTTCAGGTTCAAAATCAACGTTTTGAAAAGTCTGTTTCGTTTGTGTGGGTGAGTGTTGACTTCTGTGGCATCAAAGAGACTTTTCGGGGTGGGGGGTGGGGGGCGCGGGTTCCCCCTGGCGCTCGCTTCCGGCCGCAGCGGGTCGTCCCCCCGCCCCGGACTGGGCACCGGGGAGACGCTTGAGTTTTTTTTGTTCCCTGTGGCGGGAAAACAAAACAGCGAAGAGAAAGAGGAACCTGAAGTGAGTGACCTGTAAGAAGGAAACGTGGTGCCCCGCCCCTTCCTCCCGGAGCGAGGAAGGAGGCCACGGCAGAATGGACGGTGGGGCCGCGATCACTTCCCTGAAAGTCAGCAGGGTTCAGTCCGGAACATTCCTCCTACGTCCCCTCCCCCGGCTCACAGTGTCCAAGACCCTTTCCAGACCCGGAGGACCGCATGGGCGCTCAGGGAGGCAGGTCCCGCAGGTAGAGGCCCCGCTGCACGGGGGCCGTCCTCCCTGCGGCCTGGGCCTCCACTGCCGGTGCTCCCACACACGTTCCTGAGGAGCCGTCGGGAGGCCCTCGGGGGGCCAGTGCCGGCTGCCGGCCTGGCATCAGAGCCCTCAGCAGAGGTGCCCGGGGGCCCGTCAGTGCTAGAGCTACCCCTGCACCTGCTCTCCTGAGGGGGGCGTCAGCGGCAGCCTCAGCGCCTGCTCCGCGCGGCCCCCACCCACCTGTCCGTTCTCCGCGCTTTTCTGTCCACTTGATGGGGGCCGGGCATAGTGTTTTCTTTCTCCTTCCCTTCCTTCCTCCCTCCCCCCTCCCTCCCTTCCTTCCTTCCTCCCTCCCTTACTTCCCTCCCTCTTTTCCTCCCTCCCTCCCTCCCTTCCTTCCTCTCTCCCTCCCCTCCTTCCTTCCTCCCTCCCTCCCTCCTTTCTTCCTTCCTTCCTCCCTCCCTCCCTCCCTTCCTCCTTCCCTTCCTTCCTCCCTCCCTGCCTCCCTCCTTCCTCCCTCCGTCTCTCCTTCCTTCCTTCCTTCCTTCCTTCCTTCCTTCCTTCCTTCCATCCCTTTCCTTCTCTTCTTTCCTTCCTTTTCCCTTCCTTTCTTAACACAGGGACAACCTGTAGTAGCTTCATAAATTGGATTAAGATTTAGTTGGTCTCTCAGATATAAATAAAAAATTCGGAGGTTCTTTCCGAGAGTCTGCATTCTCTCCTGGGGCCATGGCCACTGCCCTCACCTGCCCCCTCCCCCTCCCCCTCTGAACTGTAACAAATCCTGGAAGAGATGGGGTTGGTGTTTGGCAGCCGCCGTGTAAGATATGTCCCAGAAACTGGACGGAGAGGTGGAGTCTTGTGCAATGTGCTCCTTCCTCCCGACTGTGAAAACTGAACTTCAGTAAATTGTCACAGAGGTCACGGAAAGTCCTCAGTCCTGAGGAGTGGACGCCACAGATGCGCTGCGGTCCAAGGGCGGGGGCCGTCGCACGACTGCCTGGGAAACAGAGGAGAGCACCGCCTTCTGAGTCTGAACCCGCTTTCCCTTCCGTTCCCTCACAGGTACGAGCAGCCAAAATGTGACAACACAGCCCGGGCTCACCCGACCCGAACAAGGGACTTGTACAAGGACCGTCCGCTGCAAGGTAAGCGCCACAGAGGCGTGGTGGGCACGCCTCCCCCAGCACCTGAGCTTTCTCGAAACTTCAGGATGAGAAGGAATCTCTCCTGCTCTGTCCCAAGTGGGCACCTGCGGGGCGGGGCTCACACGGGCACCTGCCCAAGTCAGCACCTGTGGCCGGCAAGGCCGGAAGTGCCGAGCCTAAGACCCGGCCTTTCCGAGAAGCGAACGGCGTCTCTAAAATCAGAACTTCTAAACCAAAAGGATCCTTTGTTCTACCTAAAAGAAAGTATTAAGTCAAATGTCATGTTCTGACATTCCTTTAGAATGGAATCAACTGTTCAAGGAGCTGAAGTTTAGGTTTTAGTAAAGCATGAGCTCGATCTCTGTATCGAGTATGTTTAGTCGCAAAGAACCGTTTCGAATTAAACAGAGGCGGTGAGTTAAACGTTATAATTATTGAAAATACATTCATGAAAAGGCGGTGTCTTTCAGCAAAGAGCACGTAAGTGTCGGTGATACGGCAAAAATGATTCCTTCGACAGGTACACCTGAAGGCTTTCGTGGGGGCCGCGTCTCCCCCGGAGTTTGTGTGGGATTAGGGGAGAGGGCCGCGTGCCAGCCGGCGGGGTCTCGGCGGCCGGGCGCATGTCATGAGATCAAGGAGTTCAGAGACGAAGCTCTGACATCGTGTGGCGCTTCAAAGCCAGTTCTGTTTTATTTCATTGGGGTCTTCTTTTCTTCTTCTAAGTATCTCCAGATTGTGTTTCACCAATGCCTCAGAGACCGTGAAAATCCTTCTCTAATGTCCTTTAGCTCAGAGCACGTTTGATCTTGGCCTTACACAAAGTCCGTAAAAATTCCGCTTAGAAGATGCGGTTCTTGCGTTGCTTGTCCTAGTATCAGGGAAGAGGGCTTTAAACTCTGACCCGCAAAGATGTTTTCCTGTTTATGAATAAAGAGAGAAAAAAAGACTGGCGCATCACCGAGACGCGTCTGTTACCCAGCCAGCACCGGGAACCGAAGTTTCTAAGACCGAGGGAGGAGAGGAGCAGCTTCCTCCGTGAGAACAGCTCTGCCCGTCGCCCTCGCTTCTCCTGAGACGTCCGCGTGGGGGGCTGTCCCCCCGCTCCCACCACTGTCTTTTGACACAGGTCCAAGAGCCTGTGGGAGACACGGTTTTTATCGCACGGTGTCTGTCTCTGGGAGTGGTCTGCCTGCTTTGTGTCTCTGGGATCAGGCTCCCGCGTCTTGGGAGGGGGAGGGAGGGAGGGCACGGAGGTGCAGCTGCAAACACCCACGCAGATTCCCAGTTAAGCGCCTTGTGCGTACATGATGTCTTACCCTTACAAGGAGCTCAGTGAATCGCCCAGTCGCACGCGCCCTCGTGTTCTCGGACCGGAGGGCCTTCTCTCCGTCGTCGGGTGCGATCTTTTGCCCTCCGTGGTGGACGAGACTGTTCCTCACAGGAAACAGTGAATCTAGCAAGTGCTTGGTGCACGGAGAGCCCTCGCTGTGTTCAGCTGGTCTCAATGCTGCCTCATAAACGTCAAGCAGATCGTTTGACTTTGGCTCTGAGGGTCCAAGACGCTTACCTTTTCCTTATTTGATAATACGGAACTGCACTACCTCTAACTAGGGCGTGTGTGGTTTCCACCGGGTTCGTGATTCAAGACGGGGATGGTCGTTTGTCTCGTGCAAGCAGCCGAGGGTGCAGTTGAGAAGCACGGGGGTGTCTCACTGGCTGGTGCGGCCGTCACGGCACCTTCGGGAGTGTCAGGGAACACGTTGCGAGGAGGCGTCCTCGCAGCTGGACAGCCTGGCCCCTCGGCTGGGTTATCGGGCTGTCACGCAGAGATCCCCCCCCTCGCTCATACCTTAAATAAAAACCAGCCTCCAGACACACAGGCCACTGTATGCAAACCGTGTAACATTCTGCTTAGTACTGCTCATGACCACTTAATCATTTTGATTTTTTGGAGACAGTTTTCCTTATTAGGGAAAAACAAGTAGGTCTTGAAATGACTCCAGGTTAGAGGCTATTCTTGTCGAGAGGAGAAACGTTTCCAGAACAGCACAGTGGCAGGCCCGTGGGCAGGCGCTTCAGGCCACACTGAGGCTGTTGCATTTTCTTCTTAAAAGGTACAGTTTTCGTTTCAACTGGCTTTCTAAGCCCCGGCCAGTAAGGGCCCTTTATTTTCTAAGACGCGCTGTAATTTTCTCACTCACGGTCCACGTTTTTAGAGGGTCTCTTGACTCTCAGGCAATTATTCCCACGGTTCGTGGGGCGGTGAGCACGTGCCCGGCTCTCACGAGCTGCCGCTCAGTGATGATTTCATCTTTGGAGGCTGGCGCTTTACCGTGTGGAGGGAGGTCAAGATCCCGCTAACGGGTCCCCTATTGAGGACTGGGTCATTACTGGGGCTCTTTTATTCCATGAGTTTCCTTACAGGACGTGTCATAGCATCCTGAGAGGGGTAAACGCCGAGGGTGGCGGCAGTTTTAAACAAAGGCATTGAACTGCCCCTTTTCCATCTGCGAATTGGTCTGAGTTCCTCCTGTCCTGGTATCTGGCTGTCACGTCTCTCTACGCATCCACCCGGTGACCTCCACCCGCCGCGTCCCCTGCAGAGCTCTGCTCCCGGGGCTGCTGGCACGGAGCCTTTCCCCGGGGGCAGCTCTGTGCCGTCTGTGCAGCTCCTTAGGGAGCCTGTCCTGGACACCTGTCTGCGGGACACGGCCACCGCATGTGTTCACGTGGGCTGTGTGCAGATGGCGCATGCCCTCGTGTCTTCCGGGGGGCGGGGACTGAGCCTCCCGGGGCCCCGCCGGCTGGCACAGCGCTCAGCACAGAGGAGGCACTCCTATGTGGCACAGAGTTTGTAAATTAAGGACACGAGGCCGCGTTTCTCCTCCTCTAAGCCTGTTGGCTGTTCCGGGCCGAGTGACGTTGTGGACTTCCATGTAGCGAGCGGTTTGCAGACTGTGAGGTGTGCAGTGCGAGTCCTAGACGCCTGGGCTCCTGACGTGGGGGGAGGATGGCCTGGTGGATGGAGCTCGCTGCTCCTGCCAGACCCCCCGAGGGCTTGCCGCCGGCTGAGGGGAGGAAGGCCTGTCTCCTCCTCCTCCTCCTCCGTTCTGGGCAGAGCCTGCGGCATCGCGACGAGACTGACAGACCCACCCCACGGCCCTGTGCCCCCTCCCCCCGCCCCCGCCGACGTGGCGCACACGCTTACTGCAGGGACAAGATGCGGCAGCCGCCAGCAGCCGGGGGCCCCTGTCCCCAGAGACCCGAGAAGGGGGTAGAACCACAACACACAGTCTTTTCAAGTCCACGGAGACAAAAAGCCCTTCGAGTCCCTGGTGACTGCAGGTGCACTGGGATCTTTGACTCAGCTAGGAACCCTAAAAGCACCCCTGCATCTCTCAAGTACTATGCTCGCAGTACTCTAATTTTTTGCAAAATTAATTATGATTTTCTAAGGTAAGATAAAATGATCCTCACTTTGTCCTGAGAATAGCAAGTATATGTGTGTGTATGTATGTGCATTTGTGTATACATGTGTGTGCACGTGTATGTGTGTTCACGTGTGTGTATGTTTGTGTGTATGTGTATATGTTTGCATATGTGTGTATGTATATATGTATGTGTGTGTAATTATGTGTGTTCATGTATGTATAAGTTTGTGCATGTGTGTATGTTTGTATATATTTGTATATGTGTATTTGTGTATGTGTGTGCATATATGTGTGTAATTATGTGTATGTATGCGTGTACATGTGTACAGTGTGTATGTTCATATATGTATGTTGTGCATATATGTATGTGTATATATGTGTATATTTGTATCTGTGTATATGTGTGTATCTCTGTGTATATGTGTGTATGCATGTGTATGTGTGTATGCATGTGTATGTGTGTATTTTTGTGTAGTTATGTGTGTATGTGTGTATGTATGTGTACGCATGTATATATGTATATATGTGTGTATATGTGTATGTGTGTCTGAGTGTATACGTGTGTGTATGTGTGTGTATGTATATATATTTGTGAGTGTATATGTGTGTGTATCTGTGTGTGTATATGTACATGTGTCTGAGTATATACGTGTGTATATGTGTGTGTCGTGTGTCTGAGTATATACGTGTGTGTATGTGTGTGTGTATGTATATATATGTGTGAGTGTATATGTGTATGTATGTATATGTGTGTATGTGTGTCCGTGTGTGTATATATGTTTGTATATGTGTGTATGTATGTGTACGTGTGTCTGAGTGTACATGTGTGTGTATGTGTATGTATATATATGTGTGAGTGTATATGTGTGTATGTGTGCATGTGTGTGTATGTATGTGTACATGTGTCTGAGTGTCTACATGTATGTATGTGTATGTGTGTGTACGTATGTACGTGTTAGTGTATACATGTGTATATGTGTGTGTATGTATATATATATATGTGTGAGTATATGTGTGAGTGTATATGTGTGTATGTGTGTCTATATTGTGTATATGTGTGTATGTGTACGTGTGTCTGAGTGTATATGTGTGTGTATGTGTATGTATGTGTATATATATATATATATGTGAGTGTATATGTGTATGTATGTATATGTGTGTGTGTCCGTGTGTGTATATATGTGTGTATATCTATGTGTACGTGTGTCTGAGTGTATATGTGTGTGTATGTGCATGTATATATATGTGTGAGTGTATATGTGTGTGTATGTATATATATGTGTGAGTGTGTATGTGTATGTATGTATATGTGTGTATATGTGTGTACGTGTGTCTGAGTGTCTACGTGTGTGTACGTGTGTCTGAATATATACGTGTGTGTATATATATGTGTGAGTGTATATGTGTGTGTATGTATATGTGTGTATGTGTATGTGTGTCTGTGTGTGCATATATGTGTGTATGTATGTGTACGTGTGTATGTGTGTCTGAGTGTATACATGTGTGTATGTGTGTGTATGTATATATATGTGTGAGTGTATATGCGTGTGTATGTGTGTGTACATGTGTCTGAGTGCCTACGTGTGTATATGTGTGTGTATGTATATGTGTGTATGTGTGTATATGTATGTGTACATGTGTCTGAGTATCTATGTGTATGTGTCTGTATGTATATATATGTGCAAGTGTATATGTGTATGCACGTATATGTGTGTATGTGTGTCCGTGTGTGTATATATGTGTGTATGTGTGTGTATGTATGTGTATGTGTGTCTGAGTGTATATGTGTGTATGTGTATATATGTGTGAGTGTATGTGTGTGTGTATGTATATATGTGTATGTGTGTGTACGTGTGTCTGAGTGTATATGTGTGTGTATGTGTGTGTATGTACATATATGTGTGAGTGTATATGTGTGTGTATGTATATGTGTGTATGTGTGTATATGTATGTGTACATGTGTCTGAGTATCTATGTGTATGTGTGTATGTATATATATGTGCAAGTGTGTATGTGTATGCATGTATATGTGTGTATGTGTGTCCGTGTGTGTATATATGTGTGTATGTGTGTGTATGTGTGTGTACGTGTGTCTGAGTGTATATGTGTGTGTATGTGTATATATGTGTGAGTGTATATGTGTGTGTATGTATATGTGTGTATGTGTGTGTATGTGTGTGTATGTGTGTCTGAGTGTATATGTGTGTGTATGTGTGTGTATGTACATATATGTGTGAGTGTATATGTGTGTGTGTGTACATGTGTCTGAGTGCCTACGTGTGTATGTGTGTGTGCATGTGTGTGTCCGTGTGTGTGTGCGTGCGCACACACCACATCCTCTCCGCTCCTGTCTGGACGAACACGTGGGCTGCTTCCACGTCTTGCCTGTTGTAAATAATGTGGTAATAACCCTAAGGGCACATCTTTTCAAATTAGCGTTTTAGTGTTTTCATTTTCTTTGGGTAAACACCTACTGGTGCGGCTGCCGGGTCGCACGGTGGCCCTGTTTGTACCTCTCTGAGGAGCCTCTGTACTGTTTCCCACGGGGCTGCGCCAGTCTGCGTTCCCACCAACAGTGCACGCGGGTCCCTTTTCTCCTCGTCCTCACCAGCACTCGAGATTCTTTTCATGCGTCTGTCGGCCGTTTGCCTTCTTTGGAAAAATGTCTGTTCAGGTTCTTTGCCTGTTTTTAATCAGATTATTTGTTTTTCTGGTGTTGATTCATAGAAGTTCTTTATATATTTATGATGTTAAGTGAAGTAAGTCAGACAGAGAATGACGATTACCATATGATTTCACTCATATGTGGAATTTAAGACGTGAAACAAAGAAAAGAAGAGACAAACAAAAACCCAGCCTCTTGAGCACAGAGAACAATCTGGTGGTGGCCGGAGCGGACGTGGGTGGGGGGATGGGTGAAGCAGACGACGGGATTAAGAGGGTGGAAACAGTTGCAAAAGCGGTAAGTCACCGGGCACAGCACAGGGGTAGGTCGTAAGACGGTAGCGTCGGTGACCTTCCGTGGCGAGCACGGAACCATGGGGTCCGACGCGAACACGGCGCCGTGTGGCAGTTGAACTCCCACTGAACAAAAGGGTCACTGGACCCTAAATGCAGCACCTGGAAAACTCCAGAATTTACCTTTCTTCCAAAGGGGGCTCTGTGTGTGGCCTTCAAGGCCCTTTCGAAGAGAATACCCGATGTCAATATCTCACCCACTGGAAATGTCAACATCTCTGACTTTCGTGTCAGATCACATACCCAATTCATAGCCACGAGTCTGCTAAACCGCAGCTGGGCTCGGAACAAAGCGTTTCATTTGAGATGGGCGGCCCCGTGTCCCTGCAGACGCGGCCAGCTCGGGGCCGCGACACGCGTGCTCTGTGCCCTCGGCGGCTCAGTCTTCCCGGCGCCGTCCCCGGTCAGCCGCGGCGCCGAGAGGCTTCCTGCCAGCTGCCTGCTAACAGGGGCTGGGGCAGAGGGGGTGGAGGTGAGAGCGGGTGCGCTGAGTGGGGAGAGGATTTCGAGGACGCAGTGCGTCCTGTGCCGCTCTGATGGCATCACGGTAACCGTGGGTGCTTGTGAACTCGGGGTCGGGGTTTGGGTCTGGGTTTCTGGATGTGACAGGAGACTGAGTAGCAGTGCTTGGGAGAAAGACCTGAGTTACTTTATTTTATGTTTTGACTAATGATCTTGACGGTTTAAATACCAACTTAAACTTGCAAGTGAGTAAGATTACCGAGCCTTTAGACGCAAATTGCATTTTGTAGGATGCGTGACAGAGAGATGGGCCATTAAGTCCAGGTTTACTGGGGAAAGATGCGGAGTAAAAACCCAGCTAAAATCACACACGTATTTCCCGTCCTAAAGACTTGGGGGGACAGCAATCCCAGGACAAGGGGGGCCAAGGGCATCGGGGTCCCCTGGTTGAGAACGTCTGATAGTCAAGACACGGCGTCTGCGGGGACATCCTGAGACGCCAGCTCCTCCTTGGGGAGGGGTTTCGGGGACTCAACGCAAGGCCCCGGGAGCCCCGCAGGACACAAGGAATGCACGGTGAGTGGGACTTGTATCCAGCGCAGGGCCCGTGCTCCGCGAGAGCAGAGCGTTCTGGTGAAACCTTCTGTAAGTCGAAATGGGTAAAGTGAAGAGGCCATTACTGTAAATTTATACAGAAGAGTTCTTGAGCGTTCCCAGAGCCTAAAACCTACCTGTCTCAGGGCTTTCTGGGACCTCGGGACACAGCTTGCTAACAGACGCACAACATACACGGAGACGATGCCCCGATGCGCCCAGACACGGTCCTGGGCTCTGGGGGCTGGAGGTGGCGATGCTGATGTGGTTCCGGGAAAGGGGGTGCCCGGTGCCCGCCGCCCGTGTGCCGGCTCGCTGCGGACCGACGCGGGGCTATGGGCACTTTTCGCCTTGTTTTCATCCCACCGTCTTCAGACCGCCTTTGGTCAGTGAACACGGCTTCTAAGGTAGGCCTTTCCTAAAGGCGAGGTGGCGTGTGACAAACTTGAAAAAGCGGGGTGCCTGCACCCCGTTTCCTAGGAGACAAGCCGGTGGGGTCCTGGAGGTGCAGAAGACATACACGGAGCCAGGACTGAAAAGTCGTAACTGTGCTGCACTTGGTGGGGTTCCTGGTGAGATTTTTTATTTTGTATTTTTTATTTTTTTAATGTTTATTTATTTTTGAGAGAGACGGAGACAGAATGCGAGTGGGTGAGGGGCAGAGAGAGAGGGAGACACAGAATCCGAAGCAGGCTCCAGGGTCTGAGCCGTCAGCACAGAGCCCGACGCGGGGCCCGAACTCACGAGCCGCGAGATCATGACCTGAGCTGAAGTCAGACGCTCCACCGACTGAGCCACCAGGCGCCTCATTCCTGGTGAGATTTTTATTAGAATATGTATTTAGTTCAGTTGATATTTTTCTCCATTTTTAAGAGAATGAAGATCAACTGGAGGAGGTTTGCTGGAAAATTGTGGGAATTACTCATTCACAGTAAAATAAGAACAAATTAAGGCCAAGTTAAAGAAGCAAAGGTTTTTTTTGTTTTGTTTTGTTTTTTGGTCTTAACACGCAGAGGAAGGAATCCTAAAGGTCGACTGGAAACTTTCAGTTACTTACAAGAAAGTCGGACGCTGTTTCCGAGTGTTAATGCTTCGGTACTGAACCAACTGAGAAAGAGTGTTAAGGCGGTTCCTTGCCTGAGTCACCGAATATAAAGAGGAGCTTCTTGTGCCTGAAAGAGAGTTGAGAAATCTAGTTTGCGATAATATTTGGATGAAAATGTAGTTTAAAAATGCAGGCGCGCCTGGGTGGCTTGGTCGGTTAAGCGTCTAAGTCATGATCTCACGGTTCGTGCGTTCGAGCCCCGCGTCGGGCTCTGTGCTGACGGCTCGGAGCCCGGAGCCTGCTTCGGATTCTGTGTCTCCCTCTCTCTCTGTCCCTCCGCAGCTCACCCTCCGTCTCTCTCAAAAATAAATAAAACATTTTAAAAAAGAGCTACTAAAAATGCAGGAAAGCGGAGAGCCCATTTCTTTCGTATCCTCTCAGATAGATATTTGTGACTAATTGGTTAGAAGCGATGTTCACTCTTGCCCGGAGCCTCACAGCTACTTGGACACCTCCCCAATTTCAGCCTCGGATCCTGTCACCTGTCACCAGCTGACCTCAGCTCTTCCCTGGCCAGGTCCCCAGGTGGCCCCCTCCCTCGTCGGCACCTGCAGCTGCGGGGTCTAGGAAAGCACAGGCCCGCCCTGTGTTGCCACTGGTTGTAGGGTCCCCTGCTTCCAGACGGATTCAAAGCCGCATGTGTGTCACGGAGGTGAGGCCCATCGAAGCCAACACCTCACCTTCCCGAGAACCCTGGACCCCAGGATTCAGTCGTTGGCTCCAGAAAAGAAGGCGCCTGTGTCTCAAAGTCTACAAGTGATGCAGCCACCCCGTCCTGGCTGCCCGGTGAATGCGGTCCAGCAGAGATACGATGATCTGAGATCTGGGTACCGTTAACCCCCCGTCTATTTCTTGTCCAAGAGAGCGGACAGGTTTCACTACCCTGTCTGCCTCGGACGTAAGTATCTGGGCAGGGATTTTAGCAGCAGCAGGGCCGGCTTCCTGGGGGCGGCCCGGGTAACCATCTGCCGGCACCATCGTGAGCTTCCTCGCGCGTTTTGAATACGAGGCCCCACGGTTTTCGGGTTAGCCGGGTGTGATGTGTGGGAACACGTCGGTTCGTCTGGCGTCCGGTCACGAGGAGCCGGAGCTGGGCCGCGAGTGGTAGCAGTGGACGAGCCAGTGGGACGTGGACGCGGGAACGCAGGCTGGGGCCGGGGCACGCGCACCGGGCAGCGGAAGGGACTGGGGACAGTCCGCGCCCCGCACCCCGGACGTGGGGCTGTCACCGCGGGCACACGAGGGTCGTGCGTGGCCGAGAAGGCGGTAGGAACCCCGAAGCGTCACATGACCCACAGCCCCCCCCCCCCCCCCGACACTGGTAAACAGGGTTCCTGAACTGGAATCACAGTGACCCATGGTTAAAAAGGTCGGCTCCTTTTTTTTTTTTTTTGAAGTTTTTAATTTCTAAAATTCACAGCTTCTAAGCCGGTCTCTTGTTTCCCGGTGTAACAGCACGGTAGGTATCTTCATCAATATCCAGGCATTGGCGGAAACAGCGGAGAACCCGGTGTTGGTGAGCACCTCGCCTGAGGCCGCAGGAGTCCTCAGGGCACGGCTCAGGCCAACACGGGCAGCTCGGGCGTCAGGCACCCGGAGTCATTCGCGAAGTCTCGGTTTTCATCGAAAGGGCCGATTAAACAGACTCTGGGACGGTAGGGAGTGTTGTCCGTGGCGTTAGTGTGCTAGCTCCTCCTTGGCTTGGCCTCCGTTGCTTTGGAAGTCACGGTTCTGCGGGGGAGAGAGGGAATGGGGGTTAGAGCCGCACTGACCGTGAAGAAGCACGTGCCAGACCGACGGGGGGGGGGGGTAAAGCGATGCTTCAGAGACAGTTTAGAGAACTCAAGAGGACAGACTGTTCTCAAACACCATTCAGTAAGTTAAAGTCGTCATTAAACAACTGTTATTCCGTGATAAGCAGTTTTGTCCAAAATAACCGCTCGGAACACCTTCCAAGTATGGCGTATGCTCGAAAATAACAAATTTGCTTTTAACTGGCCTGCAACTCGCTTTCCTTAACTTCGGCTTCCCTCAGAGCTGAGTGCGTTTGGTGACGTTCTGCCAGAGTCCGATGGAAGTGCTGCTGTAATGCAGACTCATTTAAACAACTTGCTGCAGTAAACGGCACGGGCGTGGCGCCCCGGAGCGAAGGGTCTGAGGGGTCCGTGCGCCTCCCGGCCAGCGTCTGGACTCACGCTTCTTCCCTCGTGGAACTTGGCATCTGCCCCAGAGGGAGGGCTCTTTATTGCAGTCCTGAGTGTTCTGTGTCCCTAGGCCTTCTGTGGTAAATGCCAGCCCCCGGCACCGGCCCCTGCGCCCCCTCCGAGACGCCCCGACCTCTGCACCTGCCGGCCTCGTGTCCCGAGGGGCTGCAGGCGGGCCCGGGGTCGAGGGATGCTGGGACCTCCCGCCCTTGCTCCCAGCCCTTTCCTGAGTCTTTCTCGTCTGTCTCACTTCCCCTCCTGGCCCTCTTGTTTCTGAACCCAGAATGGGTCAGAACGCTGAAACTGTTGTGCCCTCTCGTTACCCCTGAGAAGTCCTTTCTTGGCCAGTTTGTGAGCCAATATCTGTGCGTGGCTCTCGTGCCGATGGCGTGGTGCCGGAGGCTGGGGGATGCCCAGGCACTTAAGACCCGCTTCTGTCCTCAGGGGGGGCGCGGGGGGGAGCGAAGGTTGCAGTTTATGACCCCGGCAAGGATGCTCTTAAACAAGAGAGCAACGCAATGAAAAGAAAAGCTAAGGAAGTGGAGGTTGACGCAGGATAAAATCCCACCTTTATGTCTGAAAATGTCACGGTATCATTAAAAGCTCTTCTCCAGGGGCGCCTGGGTGACTCCATCGGTTAAGCGTCCAGCTTCGGCTCAGGTCATAATCTCACGGTTCGTGAGTCCGAGCCCCGAACCGGGTTCTGCGCGGAGAGCCCGATTCGGACCCTCTCCCTCTCTCTCTGCCCCTCCCCCGCTCACGCGTGCCCTCTCTCAAAAGCCAATAAGCGTTTTAGAAAAGCTCTTCTCCAGGGTTTGTGCCAGTGTCAGGAGCATCTCTCCCATGCCCCAGGTGGCGCTGCTGGAGTGAGGACTCCCCGGCCACCGCGTGGTGCTGGGGAGTCGCGGTGAAACGTCACTGCTCCCCCCGAAATTCCCAAGGGAGTGCACGCAGGCAAAATCCAATGATCACAGCTGGACATTGGCGAGAGCACTGGGCTTTACTTCGAGCACGCAGGCCCGACTCATGGAAACAGCACAGCTAGCTGACAGTAGAAATGGACTTCGGTTCTTCCCTATAACTTAATTCTTCAGGAATTTCAGTGGACAAAGCGAGAGCGCAGCGCCCAGATTCATAAGCTCCTTGTCAGGCTGCTGGGACGCTCCCAGATGGCCAACGAGGGGAGGAAACGTTCAGAACCTGCTTTATAATGAAGAACAGCAGGCCATGGAAACTTCTAGAATATTCTGCCTGACAGGATGATTTAATTTTATTCTTCGCTCTCTCCTGACTTGTCAGATCAAGAACAGTTTTTCAGAAAAGTCAGTGGTTTCTGCCTCTGACAGAAAAGGATAAATGGGCCGTTCCTTGGTTTTCAGGTAACTTTTGGACGTGCCTGGGATAGATTTTTCGCGCGTGATTTCCTGCAGACTACTTTAGAGCTTTGTGCTCTCATTCCATCTTTTCTCTGTGCTTTTGCTTATTAAATTAGGTACCTTATTGGAAGTGCGTAATGTCCTGTTTCCAGAGGGGAATCTGAGGCATCTGTGTGTTCAGAGTCCGACTTCTTGGGATCTGACCGATCGATGTAGTGTCCTTAAATTCAAGAAGTTCTAGATGTCTGATTTTTTTTTAATCTCCTGAGAAACATGCATCATCTGCTATGAAATAGCACTTTTGGTAGCATCATTTAATATGCTCTGAAAAGTCCAGTCGAAGTCAATAGTTTATTTAACACTTTACACACCACTTTTTATTTATATGGGGTGAATTTGTCTATTCAAATGCAAAGGAATAGGAGTCATGTCTTTGTAATTTCTGTAATGAAGAAATTATTTTTGAAGCAAAGGAAGGAATCCAGCAGGTGTCAGAAAGACAAATGGACACCTACGCACGTCTCAATTCCTTGTGACCCTCCCTTTTTCTGCGTGTCACAGCGTGTCATTTGTTGACATCACTCTTTGTTGTGAAATGAACCAACTCACATACTATCTTCCCAGAATGCACCAGTCCTAGAGTCTACTTCTGCATGATTTCTGATTGACCACTTCACATCTAAACTCAACAGAAGTGAAGCGATTGCCTTGTGTCAAGGGAGCCGACAAAGAGTCGAACGGTCCTTCTTTTCCCACCATTAATTCAAAGTCCTTTCTACTTTGCGGCATTGTTTCTGATGTCAACACGTCTACACAGAGTTTCCTTCACAAAGGAGCAGCTGAGGGGCACCTGGGTGGCTCAGTCAGTTAAGTGTCTGTCTCTTGATTTCGGCTCAGGTCTGATCTTACAGTTCATGGGATCGAGCCCCTTGTTGGGCTCTTCACTGACAGCATGGAGCCTGCTTGGGATTCTCTCTCTCTCTCTCTCTCTCTCTCCCTCTCCTCCTCCCCTGCTCATGTGTGCTCTCTTTCCCGCTCTCTGTCAAAATAAGTAAATTTAAGAAGAGAGAGAGAGAAGTCGGGGAGGGTTGTTGTGCCAGGACTCGTGAGAGTGCTTCCCTCACCTCTGAGCACAGGACAGTTCCAGAAAGCAGGAACCGCTCAGGGCGAGTGCGAGAATGACCGTCCCGACAGCCGGCCTCATGGACACGGGGAAGAGTGATCCTTTCAGGAGCCCTCTCGACAGACGAGGGTTTAATTTTCATAGCTCCTGTGTCTGCCCAGTGACTTAGCTCAAGTTTTACATGAAGGACTGTGGATCCAGTGATCCCTTTCGTTATCTGCTGGTGGTGCCGCCTGAGGCATTCCTATAGAAATTAATTCCTCAAATACGTGAAGCCAAGCCAGAGAAGCTGGGTTTGTGAAGCAAACTGAGGTTGCCATGTGATCCTCTAAAAGGAGAAAACAAGCCTGAGGTTTGGCAGGATTCAAATCAGGTCCCATTGAGCAATTTGGACGGTCTCCTGGACGGGTTTTGTCCAGTGAATTTTTTATTAAAAGGCATCACTGACAGGGCTGTGGATGGTGAGTCAGGCGCCCAAGACTAAAAAGCGCGATAGCACCAAGAACCACGCTGGCGTTCGTGCTGGTGAGCGTCGACTGGGGACGCGGAAGGTGTGAGTGCAGACGCTTTGCGTGTGTCCGCTCGGCCAGTCTTTAGCGCCGTCCATGAGGACAGGTCGCTTTGCGCTGTGGATGCGTATGTTGACCTGAAACGTCCCAAGTCGGTATAGTTCAGGCCTCACCACGGTGGTGCAGCGAGCTGCCTCTCCGGGCTCGTGCGGAAGCCATCAGGGATCCACGCGTGCGTGCCCGCACACACGGGCACGCGCGCTCACGGGGATTTTACTAGAACAGAATTCTTTGTAACATGACCCTGGTTGTAAGGTGGGTCCTGTTGGACGCCTTCTGTGGTTTATGACTAAAGGAAGCAAAATAAATGGTAATGTAACTATCGCTCCGTGCCGTGGAACACACACACGCCACCATCGCCCCCCCGACTGCTGTCACCGCCACCACGGCCAACACCACCCGTGCCCCGTTGGGACGAGGCTCCGCTTACCAAAGTTAACACAGGTGTCTCTGCGTGTTCCCCCACCTCTCTTGCATAGGGTTTGCTTCTAGAGGTAGCGAGACACCCGGGCCTCGCAGCCCCTGAGGATGCCAAGCATCTCCAAGTGAGCCGGGATCCCGCCCTAGCTCTGGCTCGTGACGCACACATCCTCGGGAGGCTGGTCATGGCCAGCGATGGGCCCAGAGACCCAGCTTCCCTTCTGCCTGTTCAGGTTTCCAGCCAACGGAGATTACAGGATGCTAGAGAGGACGTTGGCCTGGACAGCAGCCCGTCCGGGCACTGCTCTGAGGCGAGGACCTTAAGGTCCAGAGCGGTCGTGTGGCCTGCACGAGGTCCCACGGCCAGTGTGGGGTGCCTCTTGGACTGAAAGTCCGGCTTTTGTCCGTGTTATCAGGCTCTTAGTTTCCTTTCATGATGGCATTGGCTTCTGTGGCTATAATTTTCACGTTCTTTCTTCTTTGCTGAATGACGATATGGAGCGCAGGCTCAAACACAGGAAGCGACTGGCTGGCCGTAAGTTTGCCACCTGGTTTCACGTACCACCTCCCGGAAAGCTTCCTTTTCCTTTGTGAGTGTGAGAGGGTGGACACAGCAAAGGTGGGCTGAGATCTGGGTCCCCCGTGGCCCCCGGCCCTGAGGCAGATGGGTGTGGCCCGCCCGCCAAGCCCCCCTGACGTCTCCGAGGGGCAGGGTGCCCGGGGCTCCTCGTCAATCTGTCAGGGGAGGCAGCTTGTGGGCTCAGAGAGCGCAGACACATGAGCCCTGGGTTTTGTCAGCACGGAAGGCAAGGAGCCCTTGCAGGAGGAAGTGAATTCTTTGTTTACACTTTTAACAGCTTGTCACACACCTTCTTGGGCGCTGCAGTGAAGACATGATCTGGCTTTCATGTCCTGCAGGCGTTGTTAAGACAAGAGCTGCCTCGCTAAGAACGCTAAAAATTGAGGCTGTGACTTTGGTAATTGGAGAAATCGCTCCGACGGGACTACCAGAGGCGAGGTGTGTGTACGTGTCGCATTAAAGAGCTGCGTCCCTGACGCTGGTTAGGAGAAGAAGTCCAAGTTCCAGAGGGAAGACTCCCCTCCAGCATCGGGGAGGCCAGCCGTCGTCCGCCTGGCACAGCCCACCCAGCCCCGCCGCGGCCCGGCCACGTCGGCAACCGGCCGTGCTCAGGGGCTGGTGCTGGGCTTGCCGTGTGTGCCCCGGGTGTGAGGCCGCTGCGGCTCGGGCTCCAGCGAAGGACTCAGAACCTCTGAGCTCTTACGTAGCCGTTGCTTTTCCCCTCTTTAGAAATAATTGGCCATGTGTGAGAGGTTTCTGCAGGCACGGCTCGGATTACCCGACATGGTGTTCAGGGACGTCTGGGACACAGCTGCATTTTTATGTACATTCTATTAAAGAATGAGAATAGACACAGTTAATAGGACTTGGCCATAACATTTCCACAAACGTGCCTGTGGCCACTTGGGCTCCGTCTTTGCTGGCTACGGCATTCTACGGCAGTCTGCACCGTTCGGGGCCATAAAAGGCAATGGTCCCTACTCTCTAATTACCGCCCACAAAGAAGGGCTGTAGGTTAGTCATTCTGAAAGTAAGCGTTACCACTTGCTTGTGTATAGTCAGCAAACTTAGGTGACAGCCACACTCATCGTGTTACCTAAACGTGTTTCACGACCTACCTGTCTGAGGGGGTCCCCAGAATCAGCACCTGTACTGGGACTCACAGTGGTGGCTATGCCAGCTCCCAGCCTCTTGCAGGCTCGGAATCTGGCTCCGGAAACTCGGGACCTTGATCACCGAGGTCCGTGGTCTTGAGTGGCCCCAGACTGCTTTGTGAGGAGAATCTTGACTTGCGACCTCTGTAGGTAAAGAACGTTCTTCTAGCCAGCGTGCGTTATGGCCAGACTCCTAGCTGATGTGATTCTCAAAGCAAACAGTTCCTCATTTAACCAACTTCAGAGAGGAGATGGAATCCAGGCCCCCAGCATCTGGAGGAGCTCAGTTTCTCAGACCCTGAGAAAACAGAAAATGTGCACGGAAGAAATCCACACTATTTTGATCTTCTCGTGCGGGGACTTCGGGCGAGTGGTGAGGTGATCGTCCGTGCAGACCACCCGATTCTCCTGCCTGCCGTGAGAAGAGCTTCTCAGCTTCCGGCCCTGCTGCGGCCCGCAGCGGGCGTGTCTCGTAAAAGTAGTCCTTGGAAGCCGTGTTCTTCGTCAGGACATCGGCGAGTATCCGGCCGCCGTCACCACGGGGCCCTTACGTGAGGCACAGGAAGCATTTCTCTCGTTTCAGACTCAGCAAGTGGCCTTGTATCTCCCTATGGTCTGGTTTATGCTGTTTCCTTTCGGGGGGACCTTCCTTCAAACGCGTGGCTCCATCCACCCAAATGTGCCTTCTTGTATCGGCCTAAGTCTGCTTTCTGCCATCCTTCTTTACCATGACTCTTTGTCTCTGTGTTGACTTCTTTCATTCATTTACACTTGAATCTTACCGCGATGCGGTGCGTGTAGTCTGGCAAGCTGTAGCATCCTGGGGAGTTCGGTAGTAAATCCGTGCTTACGTAAACACACAGATCCCAAACCACTTCTCATCTGTGCTGTCCTGTAAAATCTGTAGCCTTCATCTCCTGATTTTATTACATTTTACAAGAGGAGAGATGCAAAGGGTGCAGACTGACATGGCCCGGAGTCCTAAGAAAGACAGCTTTCGCCCAACGTGCTTGGTGTTACTACAATCGTGGGCGTAACGTTGATGAGGGAAACGTGTTTCTTAATGCAAAGCGTAGGATCGGGCGATTCTGCTCGTTGTGCAGTGGCGTCCCATCTAAGCAAGGAGTCACGTGAGGATTTCCCAGGCCGATGGGTTGCTGTGTCGCCGTGAGGCCTCGCGGGAGGCTCTGGCTCTCGGGCCGTGGTCCTGGCCCGAGGGGAGGGCAGCCGTGGGTGTCCAGCGGGCGCCACCGTGGTGGACGTGTGGCTGTGATTAACTGCCACGCGAGGGGCGTCCCGCGTGGCCATGAGGTGAGTGTGCACACGGCCCGTTCAAGCTCTGTCACCATCATATCGAGGAAACAAAGCGCCTGCAACCGTTCTTGGAAACAGAGCGATAAAATCCAGTTACCCTCCGGGGAGAACCGTTAGCCATCCGTGGCTACCTCTCAAATAAAAATATTGGATTGTGGGCAATATTTCTGCCTTAAATTAACATAACCCGGCAAAAAATACGCATTGAAACATCGAGTGAAAGCATTTCATTCCAAAATGAAACGATTTGTTTCTCCGTGTGGCCGCCTACGGGCCCAGCCTCCGGAAGATCTGTAGGAGATAATAAACATGAAGCTGCTTTCAGTGTTAAGAAAGGAGCAGAGCGTGTGATTGAGAGAAACGGCCTCCGTCTGAAAACGTGACACTAGAGGCGCGGTCCAGTAATGAATGATGCTGTCCCGCATTCCCGTCCGTCAGTCCTCACCCCCTCGCCTGTGCTTGTGAAGTTGGTAGGGTTTCCAGAGGGTTCGTGGTCAGCTCCCCAAGCCACAGGTCGGGTCCTCAGCGGGGTCACCCCGGCCTCGTCCTGTCCTTCGTAACTGCCTTCCGAGCTCTGCACGCGGCTCCCTGGAGCCGCCCTCGTGCACACGCGGAGTGCCCGGTGGGGAGGGCATTCATCCAGGGCGCTCATCCCGTCCCGCAGAGACCGCTCGGAGGGGCAGCGCCAGCTTCCCGACCCGGGGCGGCTGGGGTGCGGGTGGGAAGCAGGCCCATCAGCGAGGTGTGTGCGGGTCACGAGGGCACTGCCCTCAGCCTCGGGGGGCGGCGGTGTCTGCACCTGCTGGGAGCAGGTGCCCCCGTCCTACGTGCCTGGTGCTGCATGCCCCGGATGTCAGGTGGGGTGCACCCTGTTCTCTGACATGCTCCCTCTGCTCTTCATTTTCCCGTGTAAAAACCGAGGGGGGAGGGGGCCTGGAGAAGCCCTCAGGTCCCTTCTGACACAGGGCTCTCAGGGCCTCTGCTCGCCAGAAGGCTCTGGGTTCTGGGCCCGGGGTCGTCACGGGTGTCAACGGGCTCCCTGAGTACGCGTTTCCCAGGCGTTAACTAAATCGCTGTTTGTCATCTGGGAAATTCCGATCCATCTGAGTTTACGATACACAAGTCATTCAGCCCGAGTTTCCGCAAGAGGGACCCTGCAGGGCATGTCGCTGTCTGTGCGGCAGCCCTGGGGACCCCGAGAGTCTTCAGGAGGTGGAAATGATTGCTCAGACCTTTTATTAAACAGACGCTCTGCTCGGTGGGCAGCTGGACGGGCTGGTGGGTGCAGGGAGGAGCTGTTCCCGTGTATTTAACGTGCCGCGTTTAATGCCTGTCATCATTCCATGGCTCCATATGGTCGTTTTCTTTTTAATATGAAATTTATTGTCAAATTGGTTTCCATACAACACCCAGTGCTCCTCCTAAGAGGTGCCCTCCTCAGTGCCCATCACCCACCGTCCCCTCCCTCCCACCCCCCATCAACCCTCAGTTTATTCTCAGTTTTTAAGAGTCTCTTATGGTTTGGCTCCCTCCCTCTCCAACTTTTTTTTCCCCTTCCCCTCCCCCATGGTCTTCTGTTAAGTTTCTCGGGATCCACGTAAGAGTGAAAACATATGGTATCTGTCTTTCTCTGTATGACTTATTTCACTTAGCATCACACTCTCCGGTTCCATCCACATGGCTACAAAAGGCCAGATTTCATTCTTTCTCATTGCCAAGTAGTATTCCATTGTGTATATAAGCCACAATTTTTTTATCCATTCATCGGTTAGGGGACATTTAGGCTCTTTCCATAGGAGGATGCTGGGCTCACCTCGTCCATATGGCCGTTTTTAAAGCCCTGCTGAAGTGTAGGTGTTTCCAGTGGTCATGAAGCTAACCCACGCAGCTCGTCAAAGCTCAGTCATTCGCTTGAAAGTGGCAGGTGACCTGGTGTGGTCAACTTTTGGGAAGCATGTGAGACCAGGCCACGCCTGTGGTTGGTCTGCCCTGAAACCTCACTGCTCAGGACCTCCGGATCAGGCATCTGGATAAACGACTTGTTGGGGGAGCATCTTTCTCGTCTCCAGCTCGGGTGTTTCCTTCAAGAGCCCTGCCTTGTCACAGGTTGTACATTAGAAAGAATCCAAACACACATGGCTTGATTTCCTAAACTCAACACAGAGCTGTCACAGCAAAACCCACTCGTGAAGCCCCGGGGATGAGCTGCACGAAGGGTCTGGTTTCCAGTGGGCGTGGTCCCGGCGGGCGTGGTCTCGGCATGGTCCCAGTGGGCACGGTCCCAGTGGGCATATGGCTGCTACGGGCATTGGGAATACAGAGGAGAAGGCGGTTCATGCTTGCTGAACTAGGCAGTAAGTGTTCCTGAAGAAGGTGAGCTTTGAGCTACTTTCTTTTAAAGTTCATTTATTTATTTTGAGAGAGAGGTGGGGAGAGAGGGAGAGAGAATCCTAACGAGGCTCCGTACTGTCAGCACAGAGCCTGACGCGGGGCTGGATCCCAGGAGATCTCTCATGAGATCTTGACCTGAGCCAAGATCAGGAGTTGGATGCTTAACCTACTGAGCCACCCAGGCGCCCGTGAGCTACTTTACTGAAAAGGGGCAGCACTGAGTAGGCAGAGAATGGACCCTGCTCAGGGGTGGGGGTGAGCTCCGGGAGCAGCCAGGCACAAGTACAAATTATGGGTTCACAATTAATACACCTAAGGCGTGTGTTTGGGAAGAGCTTATATTCAAGGAAGACAGAAAGTGATGTGGTTTCTTTGTTTTTGTTTTCCTAGCCCATCGTACTGTTAGGCTGTTTTCTAAGGAAGATAGGATTTCCAGTTACAGTCATTGATTGTGGCTCCAAGAGAGAAGCGTGTGTGTAATCTTTTCTTCAAAGATTCTGCCATTTACCAGAAATCCTGTGCTGGAGCCACAGCCTCGCGAGCCGGGCTCATAACTGCTGGCAGGGTCGGTGGGACGGCAGACCAGGAGAAGGACAGAGCCTCTCTCCAGCTACCAAAATAGACCTTGGCTCGCAAACACAGTCTTAGGAGATCAATGTGAATCATAAAAATCATTCACGAACACCGTGCCCCTCTTAGCATCTCCAGACTTGACGCTTCCTAAATATGAACTAAAACAGACCCTCCAGAATCTTCAAACACCTTCATGTGAGTTCTTGAAATGACGGGAGGCTTTGTGACACCTAGCTGATTAACGGTTGGGTGAGTTGGTTAATAGTTAATGACTTAACTCAGGCATACGAGAAGTAATATCCCGTATTGATAGTTCATTCCGACAGCCAGTAGCTCCTTAATTAGGTCAGTTTCTGCAAACTTTTAGCCATACAAACCGGAACAGATTTTTCACAGTGTAAGTGCCAGACGTCAGTAACTTTTCTCTCCTTGTCAATTTATTTGTGAAATACTGTTTTTAAAAGTCCAAAACCAGGGGCGCCTGGGTGGCTCAGTCGGTTGAGCGTCTGACTCTCGGTTTTGGCTCAGGTCACGATCCCAGAGTCATGGGACGGAGCCCCGCATCGGGCTCTGTGCTGACGGTGTGGAGCCTGCATGGGATTCTCTCCCTCTCTCTCTGTCCCTCCCCAGCTCGTGCACACACTCTCACTCTCTTTCTAAAAAGAAAAAAAAAAAAAACTTAAGTACAAAACCAAAAGCCAAGTATACATGTGACATCTCGTGTCTTGTCCCCTTCCTCTGTGCCCTGCCAGACTGAAGGCTTTTCTGTGCCAGCTGGTGGATAAGATTGGGTAGCCGTGGGTCTTTAGCTCAGCGTTTAGAGTCCGTGATCCCTGGCTGTATACGGTGCCGTCCAGCCTGTACCTGCACAGACGCACCGCGAGCCTTCCACCTTACTTGGGGTTGGCTCAGTGTCCGGACCCCATGATAACTTTGAGTCATGATTTTTAAAAGTCTCCTATGTAGCCTGTTACAACCCATCCGCACTTTTGTGCTATTTCCAAGTTTCACTCAGCATGAGCGTCCTCTGTTCGTGCCATCGCAAGGGTGTTTTTGAAAATGAGAGAGCTGAAAGCAGGTCTCGTGGCCCCTGCAGAACTCACTTGACCTTGACCCTAGTCCTTTGACTTAACACCTTGACCCCAAAGCTGCAAGTCGCTGACCTCTGTCACCTGAGGAGAGGTCATCTTGTCTTTGCTCAAAGTGAGAAAAAGTGGCTCCAGGTGAATCCTGGCGGGGTGGGGGGGGACAAGCATTGAGTGCCATCTTCCCCTTGGAACGGAGGCCGCTCCGAACCGTGAGGCGTTCGCACGGTCTTCTGAGCATTCTCGTGAGCAACGAGGCTGATCCCGTCGGGGCTCTTCAGAGAACATAAATCACAGTGATGCCATTTGTCTCCTTTGGATAGTTTTTCCTTGTGTGTCGGTTCTCCTGGGGGAATAAGAGGGAGAAGGTGACGTGGGAAATGGACTTTGGGGCCCTTGCTGTGTTCTGTCCGTCACGTGGACGTGGAGGAGAGAACGTGTACGGAATCTGTTGACATTTGAAAACTTCAGAAACCACGTTAGACATGCGCCAGAGAGTTTGGTCCCCCCGTGTCTTCGTTCCTGGGGACAAAGCCTACATCTCAGAAATGGCAGGAAAGTGAAGCCAGAGAAGGAGGTGTCCGGCTGAGTGGCCAGCGCACAGCCGCTCTGAGGTGTAGACTGGGCTGCGAGAACGTAGACACGTGGCCCTCGTCTGCATGGACTCGACCTCCGTTAATGAAAGTGAACAACCGGATGGGATCCATTCAACAGTAATTCGAGAATCAGCTGGACGGGAGAAAGTGCCGAGGCTGTCACAACACGGGACACGGTGCACGGCACTTGCCGTGGAGGTGAGCGGGAAGCCGGGCTCCGTGCGGGAGGCGCAGGGAGGGCGGGGACCGTGCGGGGAAGCGGCAACGGCCGAGGCGAGGAGCCCGTCCCAGAGCAGAGGCCCCGTCGTGGCGGCCCCGTGGGGGCGCCTTTTCCGTGGTCGCAGCCGTGGGCTCTGAGGTCGGGCCCGGGACTCAGGAGCCCGGCGCTGCCCCTGCCCAGCAGTGTGGTGCACCGTGCTCATTGGCGCAGGGGGAAGGTGGCCGCGGTTCTTGTGGGACGGGCTGACGCCGTGTCGGTAAGTCGGCTCAGCCCCGGGCTCCGCGCACGGAGTGGAGACCCGCGGCCCGAGTGCGCCGTGATGACGTCGGCTCGCCGACGGCCGCGGCTACGAGGACGTTCTCCCGAGGGTGTCGGGGACCTCGGGGCGGGCAGGGGCTCGGCGCGCTCCCACCCTTGCCCACCCCTCGGCTGTCTGTCGGGGGATACCCCGTTCTGGGAGAGAGGGCAGCTGCTGACCCAGCGTCGACGCTCTGGCCGCTGCGGCCGCTTCCCCGAGGGCTCGGCTTCTGGGGCAGCGCCGGGCAGGGGTGTGGGCGCCCCGGGTGCTTTGGAGAGTGTCCTGCACAGCGTGTCAGAGCCGGGCCGGCCGGGGCTGGGCTGTTTGGAGCCTCTGCTTGAGTTCCAGGCACGCGGTCGGCCTCACTTCTGGTTTCCCTCGCCTCTTTAAAGAATGCGTGTGGCTTTTAGCCGGTTTACGAGCATGATTTCAGCATGACTTTATTGTGGTTTTACAGAACGGGCTCTGCGATACTTGACTGCGGGGAGCCGTGGCTTCCCGCGTCTCGGACGTCCCCTGGCAGCACGGGCCCTGCTTCAGGGACTTGTGGTGAAGGCCCGATGCCACCAAGTGCAGGGTGAATGCCTGCGGCTGCAGAGCAGACAGCCTGGCCCCTGGAGAGTGGGGGCTGCCCCTCCGGCCCTCAGCGACAGCTCGCTGAGCCCCCTCTATGTCCGTGGTGAGAGCTGCGTCCCTCAGGTGCCATGGGGCTGGTCAGAGACCTCTGGGGTTTTACAAGGCTCCCTCTGCAGTCCGTGGTCCAGGTGATGCAGAGCTTAAAGGGCAGGACGAGTATTCAGCGACGTAGAGTGTCTCGCTGGGAGACGTCACGTGCAGGAAGCACGGCGCCCGTGCCCGATCCTGCAAGGCACGAAGCGGATATTTGTGTCTGTGTGCACGACGGGGACAACGGGACGGGGGGACCTCCGTCGGCCGTGTGTCCTGCTGTCCGGGTTAGCTGTTCTCGGCCAAGCACAGATTCAGTGGCTGTGTTTTGGAGAGGCTTCCAAACTCCAGGCCGTTCCAGACAGCAGCTCAAGGTCGGGAGAGCAGCGTGGGTGTTTCAAGCAGAGTGGGATGCAGGGATTACGCGCTCCCAACGTGTCAGAAGGGCTCGGGACAGAGGGCGAAGGCTGCCACCTGGGCACATCTGTGTTGCTCGTTTCCGAGTCAGGAAGCCCCTGACCCTGCCGCTGCTATCTCACAGGACTGCGTCCCGTGCCAGGAAGCCGCGAGAAGGGCCGAGGCGGGTGGTCGCACCCGCCGCGAGCCTGCCCCACGGCGGCCCCCCTCCTGCCTGCACCGGCTCCCCTCACGGCACCCGCTCCACATGGCTGCCACGTGTGGTTAGCGATGAGGAAGGTGACAGAAGTTGTCTTCACCCAACCTTACGGTGCCAGGAAACACTTCCCCGCTCTTTTCCGGTGAGGAGTTTAGTGATGGCTCTTTGCAATCACATCAAGGTCGTTGGTGCTATAAAATGCGATTTACAAGCACTTCATAGATTGGAAGCTTAGTTTTTGTGACAGTCAAGGACGGGCTTGCACAGGCTCACAGTTTTTACACATATGGGCGGTCTGTCTCGTGCTTAAGGCTTGTGTTCTTTTTTTTTTTTTTTTTTTTTTTTTTCAACGTTTATTTATTTTTGGGACAGAGCGAGACAGAGCATGAACGGGGGAGGGGCAGAGAGAGAGGGAGACACAGAACCGGAAACAGGCTCCAGGCTCCGAGCCATCAGCCCAGAGCCCGACGCGGGGCTCGAACTCACGGACCGCGAGATCGTGACCTGGCTGAAGTCGGACGCTTAACCGACTGCGCCACCCAGGCGCCCAAGGCTTGTGTTCTTTCTTCACTTCCTCACACAGGATATGAAAGAGGCAATAACGAGGAGCAAACTATTGGAAGTAGAAATAAATGAGCTAGTGGTTTAAGAAAGTTTTCTCTAGGGGCGCTGCGGGGCTCAGTGGGCTAAGCCTCTGACTTCGGCTCAGGTCACGATCTCACGGTTCGTGGGTTCGAGCCCCGTGTCGGGCTCTGTGCTGACAGCTCGGAGCCGGGAACCTTCTTCGGATCCTCTGTCTCCTTCTCTCTCTGCCTCTGCCCTGCTTGGGCTCAGAGACTCTGATCCTCGAGTCCCACAGGCGCTGGCCCAGTGCCGATTTCCAGCACACGTCATGGCAACTACTCAGAGCACAGTCGCCAGCCTGTGAAACTCTTTGTTTAGAATAATGAGAAAATGTTGGAAATACGGAAATATGAAAATAAATATATGAAATAAGTACGGAGAAGATAGGAAAACTAGAGTCAGTACGTAAGAGTCGAGATTTTGTTTTCATCTTAAGATTGGAAAGCTTCGTGGGTGGCTGGGTGGCCAGTCCGTTAAGCATCTGACTTCGGCTCAGGTCACAATCTCATGGTTTGTGAGTTCGAGCCCCGCGTCGGGCTCTGTGCTGACAGCCCGGAGCCTGGAGCCTGTTTCGGATTCCGTGTCTCCCTCTCTCTCTGCTCCTCCCCTACTCACGCTCTGTCTCTCCCTCTCTCTCTCTGTCTTTAAATTTAAATAAACTTGGGGTGCCTGGGTGGCTCAGTCGGTTGATCATCCGACTTCAGCTTAGGTCATGATCTCGCAATTCGTGAACTCAAGCCCCACGTTGGGCTCTGTGCTGACGGCTCAGAGCCCGGAGCCTGCTTTTGATTCTCTCTGCCCCTCTCCAACTTGCTCTCTGTCTCTCAAAAAATAAGTAAATGTAAAAAAAATTATAAATTAAAAAAATTTATAAGATTGGAAAGCTTCGTGCTCTCCCCCAAAGGCTGTGTTTGCGGGTAGGCCCTTGCTCGTGGCCACCAGTGTGGACTGAACAATGGCGAGTAGGCCTGGGCCTCGCAAAAGTCTTAAGGAGGAGGTGCTTCTCGGTGGCAGGGGACTTGTGCCTCACGCCTTGTCTTGGCACAGTGCTCAGACCCAGGGCCGGGTTGTACCCTCACTTCCTGCTGTAGCCACAGGACAGAGCCTTGAGTCCCTCTGGAGGACAGATGGGCTTTCAGGACTGAACCTAAGCCCGTGTCCTGCAAAGGACATTCTCTGCATACTTGCTGTGTAGACTGAGGCCCATTTAACCCAGGCCGGGCCCCCCAGAGTACCGCGTCCTCCCTGATGCCCCCTGAGCTCCTCCCTGGACCACAGGCAAAGCCCGGCCCCCTGGGCCCCCACAGTGCACGTGGAACACTTGAAGACCATAAGTCGGATTGTGTCATCCTACAAACCCCCCCGAAGGCTGGTTTCCCTGCAGGTAAAGTCCAAGCTTCTTCCAGTGGCCCCCGGGACCCCGCAAGCCTTGGGGGGGGGTCCTCCCCTGTCCTGCTGCCCTCCTTCCCTCACAGCAGCCCAGGGCCACAGTTTTCCTAGCGTCTCTGCTCCGTACGACCATCAGCGTGTGCGACGTTTCCTTCTTTGCTTTGCCAGAGTCTGTGTTTTAAACGATATCAAAGCAACTTTATTTCTTGTTTTTATTTTTTATTTATTTTAATGTTTTTATTTATTTTTGAGACAGAGACAGAGCATGAGCAGAGAAGGGGCAGAAAGAGAGGGAGACACAGAATCTGAAACAGGCTCCAGGCTCCGAGCTGTCAGCACAGAGCCTGACGCGGGGCTTGGACACACCCACTGCAAGAACATGACCTGAGCCGAAGTCGGACTCTCAACCGACTGAGCCACCCAGGCGCCCCTGTTTCTTGTGTTTATAAATGGCCGCCTACATCAGTTTCCTATACATTTGAAATAATGAACATAAAAGCAGGCCGCCAAAACTTCCTGCCAGTCACTGTTAGATGCTCGAAAGCCGATTCGTGTCGGCACCCCTGACATTTCCCACCCTGCGAGGCCACTTAGAAACGCAGGACCTGTCAGTAAGCTTGGCCCCTTCCACTTCCCTGGCCCAGAAGCCCATGCAGTCACCTGTTGGTCAGTGCCCAGCCCACACCCGGGTGTCAGTGTTGGCTGACACGGGTCCAAAAATATGGATGTCGTCATGTGATGCTTTCTCTTGATGATGTCCGAGGAAACCTCCATCATCCTGCTTCCTTTTGGTGGCAGTCCCGAGCGAGCCAGGTGGCAGGACGGACGTGAATGCTACTTAATGCACAGGGCGGTTTTTGCATGTGACTGAGGCAGCATCCTGAAGATGCATGTTTGTATTTGAAAGGAAAAGGGAAAAGAAGAAATTCTAATTTCTATATGAAAAGCTATTTTTTATTTATTTTTCTTTATGTGTTTATTTATTTATTTAAATTTTATTTTTTTAAATTTACATCCAAATTAGTTAGCATCTAGTGCAACAACGATTCCAGGAGTAGATTCCTTAGTGCCCCTCCCCCATGTAGCCCATCCCCCCTCCCACCACCCCTCCAGCAACCCTCAGTTTGTTCTCCGTATTTAGGAGTCTCTTCTGTTTTGTCCCCCTCCCTGTGTTTATATTATTTTTGTTTCCCTTCCCTTATGTTCATCTGTTTTGTCTCTTAAAGTCCTGATATGAGTGAAGTCATATGATTTTTGTCTTTCTCTGACTAATTTCACTTAGCAGAATACCCTCCAGTTCCATCCACGTAGTTGCAGATGGCAAGATTTCATTCTTTTGATTGTCGAGTAATACTCCATTGTGTGTGTGTGTGTGTGTGTGTATGTATATAAGTATATATGTATGTGTGTGTGTGTATATATATACACACACCACATTTTCTTTATCCACTCATCCATCCATGGACCTTTGGGCTCTTTCCATACTTTGGCTATTGTCGATAGTGCTGCTATAAACTTGGGGGTGCGTGTCAGAATGGCTAACACGAACAACTCAGGAAACAGCAGGTGCTGACGAGGATGCGGAGGAACGGGAACCCTCGTGCACTGTTGGTGGGAATGCACACGGGTGCAGCCGCTCTGGAAAACAGTGTGGAGGTTCCTCAAAAAACTAAAAATAGAGCTACCCTGCGACCCAGCCACGGCACGACTAGGCACGTATCCAAGGGATACAGGTGTGCTGTTTCGAAGGGACACACGCACCCCCATGCTTATAGCAGCACTATCTATACGAAAAGCTCCTATTTTTTAAAAGAAGGACATTTCATAGAAAGCGAAGAATGCGTTCACCTTAAGAGTCAGCAAATGAAATGGTTTTTCAAGTGTCCCAGTGTAAACCAGGCTCCGAGACCCCCAGTGCGTGCGGCAGACGGGGCGGCTGGCTGGGCCCGTCCGCGGCTGCACTGGAGCCCGGGGCACGGCCCTGTGGCCCCAAACCAGGATTAGTGCTCAAGCGTCTTCACGGAAATCGCACTGAGCCCCGAGGGTTTTACTTGGATTCTGCAGATAGACACAGGATCAACAGCATCGTCAGGCTAAGCTGTAGGCTTTGTTTGGCCACAGATTCATAAACAGATTGCTGCAGTCATTCTCTTCCAGCTTTGAAAAGGGCAGTCTGGTTTCCTCTCCCTGCGATGTTTCTCTAAGTGGCTGTTAGCTGTGTGCCTGCGGACAGCAGGACGCTCGCCCTGCCTGCTCCCTGCGGGGCCGCCCCTGCGCTCCGCGGGAGAGCTCACTCGTGCGGACAGCTGTCCCCGTGTGACTTTGTGTCACGTCGCGGAGCCTGCGGGCTGTGGTTTAAACAACACAAGATCTAGGGCGGCCGTCTAGCCGCCCCAGGGGCCACCGTGCAGGGTGAGCAGGAGGCGAGCCGAGGAGCAAGGGCCCGGCCAGGAGTGGCCGTCCTGTCGGCACGTGGCCCCCCGGGGCTCCCCGCCGCCCTGGCCCCGCCAGCAGTCTGCAGGCCCCTGAGGAGGTCTCGGCCCTCACTGCCACCCTGGCCTGTCTGCTTCCGACCAGCGGCTCTGTCCCCGAGGAGTGTGCGTGTCTGTCCGGGTCACGGCGCCCTGTCCCCGGAGAGACCCCCCGTCTTCCCAGCAGAAGCCCCCGAGGTCTGGGGGCGCTTTGCTTCTGTGTCAGGCCTGTTGCTGCTTTCGTGTATTTCCAAGATCTGGTCCACTCCATGGTGACATTTCCGTTCTGTACCCCTGTCACTTCCACGCAAGGAAAATCTGCTCAGTGGGTTCTGAATTTTTTCCGATTTCTTCTCATTTTGCGTTTTCATTTGCTTTGTCTCAGGACTGGCTTTGAGCAGCAGCCCCCATCACCCAGTGGCAACCCTCATCCCAGGGTGACTGGGGGGGGGGGTCTCCGCTCTGCTCCCGGGGGGAGTCCTCTCAGAAGCAGCCCCCGAACACCGCGATAGACGCCGCGCAGATACCGCAAACCCAGGCCGGCTGCTTTCTCCGGGGCCTCCCCACCTCCACCCCTCAGTCTAAGTGACCTGCGGTCCTGCCCGTGCCCCGACTCGCGGGGATCGTGGGACCGTGCTCCCCGAGCCCTCGTCGCGGTGAAACCCACTTCCCCACTGATGGGGAGTGGCACCCCCATTCCTGTCTCATTAGCTGTTACCCTCGGAGTGGTGGCCACGTGCTCCCAGAGTCTGGGGTAAATCAGGACTCTGTGGTCCTGTCGGCTGAGGCGGGGACTCGGGACGCTCGCTCCGTGTAGGTGATTGCGGCCACCAGGCCCAGCGCCTTCACGGGGGCTCAACAGTGTCTGTGGAGGAAGGGCAGCAGCGTGAGCAGGACCTCCTATCTGCAGGCGGACTGTGTGTGTGTGTGTGTGTGTGTGTGTGTGTGTGTGAGGTCCAGCTAACCTCACCCAGAGCGCGTGTGCACGGCGTGGGACCCAGTGTGCCTGAGGACAGTCTTGCAGGTCTGGTGGCTTTGTCTTTGTGAGACGAATGCGTTTCTTATTTTCTTTATTTAAAATGAAGTTTACAAAGGGGCGCCTGGATGGCTGGGTCGGTTGAGCATCCGACTTCGGCTCAGGTCGTGACCTCACGGTTTATGGGTTCGAGCCCCGCGTCGGGCTCTGTGCTGACAGCTCAGGGCCTGGAGCCCGCTTCGGATTCTGTGTCTCCCTCTCTCTCTGTTCCTCCTCCACTCATGCTCTGTCTCTCTCTCTTCCTAACCGCCCCCATCGAGGCCCCTGTCCTCCCAGCTGGAGTGCGGGGGCTGCGGGAGGCTCCCTGGGTTTCCGAACCACGTGCGACTCACCGGCAGCCCCCAGAGGGAAGAGCTAAGCAGATCATGATGTTTTCTTGAGAAGGAACATTCTCTCAATGGTGTGTGTTTTCCCTATGGAGTGGGATCTAGTTTTTTGGTTCTATCAAAGGGGAATAACGCCACTTTTTTTCACTGTTAACCTCCCCTCCCCCCGGTGAGGACTCACATCTTTTCTCTGATACGTGTACTTAATGAAGCGCAGACAGGCCTGGATGGATACCTGCTGTAGGCAGCCAACACATACTTGCATAATAATAACCACAACTCAAGTGTCAAAAGGAAAACCAGAGTGTGTTAAACCGCATAACACGTTGGTCTTTGAATGACTCACCGGCCGTCTCACTGAATCACCGTCCGACCCAGGCCGAGTCTTCTGACCTCTCCAGAGCCCGGAAAGGACGCACCTGGCCCGGCTCTTGTCCTTGTCCCGGAACAGGATGGGGCGGAGTGCGGCAGGTGCGGGGGCCGGGGAGCTGCAAGTGGCGTGAGGGTGGAGAAGGGGGCTGCCGCTAGGCGGTGCCTTGCGGGTTAATAGATTGAGGGAAGCCGAGCTGCCCGTAAGCCAGCCACTCTGCGCCTGTGGGGTCCCCCAGGCCCACCGGGACAGGCGTCCGGCCACGTCCGTCTCCAGCAGGGACCTCACGCGTTTCCCGGTGCCCGCAGGCACCAGGAATCCGTACGTAGTGTTGGCCAGTAGGGGTGCCGCCCGGGACTGCCGCTGTGGATATCAGTGCCTGCGATCTCTGAGTCCCGTGTGGCGACTCGGTAAGTGTCAGATGCCATCATTCACGAAAATCAGGACCCCACATCAATATATGTATTGCCATGTGTCCACATGAGCTCACTGATACTAAGGTACCCCGACATTCTGATTTCCAAGACATAAACATTTCTTTTCATCACAGGGAAAGATCTCTTCTATTCTGTGGGTTCTGTGAAATACGAGCAAAAAAAAAAAAGATGCTGACTTTCTTTTTTTAGGTTGTCCGGGTGCCAAAAAGAATGAGTTTCTGACGAGCATTCTGGACGCGCTGTCCACAGACATGGTGCACGCCGTGTCCGACCCCTCCTCCGGCAGGTATGTGGCAGGGTCCGAGGAGGGTCAGTGAGGGTCCGAGGAGCCTTGGTGATCGCCGGCTAGAAGCTGGTGCAGCCGTGAGGCATCGGAGGCATGGTCAGCATAGGAGGACCCTGCGGGGCTCATGGTGACGGAGGGGGGACCCTGTGGGGCTCATGGTGACGGAGGGGGGACCCTGCGGGGCCCACGGGGACAGAGAGGGGACCTGCGGGCTCATGGTGATGGAGGGGGGACCCTGTGGGGCTCATAGTGACGGAGGGGGGACCCTGCGGGGCCCACGGGGACAGAGAGGGGACCTGCGGGGCTCATGGTGACGGAGAGGGGACCCTGCGGGGCCCACGGGGACAGAGAGGGGACCTGCGGGGCTCATGGTGACGGAGGGGGGACCCTGCGGGGCCCACGGGGACAGAGAGGGGAACTGCGGGGCTCATGGTGACGGAGGGGGGACCCCACAGGGCTCACGGGGACAGAGAGGGGACCTGCGGGCTCATGGTGACGGAGGGGGGACCCCACAGGGCTCACGGGGACAGAGGGGGAACCCCGTGGGGCTCACGGAGCTCACATATCACAGCGGGTCGAGGCAGAGCCTGGGATTTCCAGTGGCTGCACCAGGCTGTGGCGGGTGGGAGGCGGGAGAGGAACGGAAAGCGGGGCCCCGGTTCTGACGGCTTTCCGCCTTGGAGTTGCATTTCAGAGCCATCGAGTCGATTTTCATAGTTTGAATTAAGATGTTTGGTTTCACGTTTACAAAATACCGTGTGTCTGTTGTAGAAAAACCCAAATACGTAAGATTTACCGTCTCAAGTGTACAATTCGGTGGCATTATTCACAGTGACACTGCTCACGGTGACTTGCGAAACTCTGGACGCGGGTGGTCTGATGCCGCGCAGGGGGTCGGGGTTCCGGGGCTCCGGGCCGTGCTCCCCGCGCCCTCCTGGGAGCGTCCTGACGCCGTGTGCTCCCCACAACTAACCGCAGGCGCCAGGGGACCTCCCAGCGCTGCCTGGACGTCTCATGGCAAGCCCTGCGTCCCCCTGGGAATTAGCAGTAACTTATTTCTTTTTTCGAAGAGCTTTTTCTGAGGGAGAATCTTCCCGTGGTTACTTCCTTAGAGTGCTGGCCTCCCTCCTGAGTATCTCGTCTCCTAGATCTTAAAATACCAAACTTTTCTTGAAATCCAAGGGTAAATGTCTGGTTACCACTTCAAGATGTATTTTTATTTGCATCCGGCAGTGTCCCTGTGGTATAAAGTGCTATGTATGCCTGTGCGTCACATTTAAAGGAGTCGGGAGCCTCGGGGTCCCAGTGTCTGTAGGGCCATGGATGTGCGAGCTGACCCGCCAACCCCACGGAGCACCGAACCTGGGACCCGGGGCTTCTGTCTTCAAACGCTTGGCCGACACCAACTGTGTAATTCACACGCATAAATTCATTGTGTCGTTTGCCGTTTTGAAACCAACTTGAAATATTTTTTAAAGCCCTTTCTCTAAATTGTTTTTAAACCTCGTTATATGGAACGGTGAATCTTTGCTGGCTTAGGCGCCGGCACCGTGGGAATGACGGGCAGGGCGCCCCTCTGGGGGGGCTGGTGCGCACGGCGTGCCTTCCGTAGACGGGCAGGGGCAGGGCGGTGACGGCGGTGTGGCCGCGGCTCCTGACGCCCTTGTGTGTTCTTGCAGGCTTTCCGAACCCGACCCCAGCCACACGCTAGAGGAGAGAGTGGTCCACTGGTATTTCAAACTACTTGATAAGAACTCCAGTGGGGACATTGGCAAAAAGGAGATCAAGCCCTTCAAGAGGTTCCTTCGGAAAAAGTCAAAACCCAAAAAATGCGTGAAGAAGTTTGTCGAGTACTGCGACGTGAATAATGACAAGTCCATCTCGGTGCCGGAGCTGATGGGCTGCCTGGGGGTGACGAAAGAAGAAGGTAAAGCCAGTGCCAGGAAGCGCCCCAGTAAGAGCCTTTCTCGTTGTTCTGTGCTTTGCCACGCATCGGGTCCCGACGCCCGCTCCCGCGACTTCTTACGAGGGTAGATTGTCCTTTGGTCTGAGGGTGAAAGAAAAGCACCGTGTGCCTCTTACGTGGAGCTCATTTGTCCGTAGAAATGACAGCAAATCGTCCACAAGCGTCCGAGGGAAGCCAGTTGGAAGGGGAGGAGCTGGGTGGTGCGTGAAGACAAGTGTTTTACTGTTCCGACCGCGGTGGCCGGCTTTCCAAACCTGTCCTGTCGTCCTGTGTTTGAGGTGCAAATCCGGGGACCGCATCTCGACTCCCACCGGACGTTCAGGCCGGCTTGTAAGCAGTTCGGTAGTTCCTGTTATGCAGACCCAGTATTGTGATGGCTGGAAACGTTATTTTAGCTGTTTTGCCAGTCGAGTGTATGTTTTCGTCGGAGGCTGGCCTGACCAACCAGCTGTTGTGGAGAAAGAGGATTCCCCGCGGTGGGTAGATCCCAGCACCCTCGGCGGGCAGGATGCACGGACCTCCTGCCTGCTGGCTGCGAGTGGGACTTAATGGCCTCGTTTGTACAGTGTGGGTGCCGGGGAGGGTCACCAATTTCAGTAACACCTCTGAGCAGGAAACCAAGTTGGATGGAGCTAGAGAATATCATGCTGAGTGAAGTAAGTCAGTCAAAGAAAGACAGATAGCATATGATTTCAGTCCTGTGTGGAATTTAAAAAAACACAACAGACGAACATAAGGGAAAGGAAGGAAAATACGATCAAAACAGAGAGGGAGGCAAACCATAAGAGACTCTTAAAAACAGAGAGCAGACTGAGGGTTGCTGGAGGGGAGGTGGGTGGGAGGATGGGCTAGATGGGTGACGGGCATGAAGGAGGGCACTTGCTGGGATGCGCGCTGGGTGTCGTGCGTAAGCGATGAACCACTGGGTTCTGCCCCTGTGACCATTATTACACTCTATATTAACTAACTTGGATTTACGTGGAAACAAGAAAGAAAGGGGCGCCCGGGTGGCTCGGTCGGTTGAGTGTCTGACTTTGGCTCAGGTCATGATCTCACAGTCCGAGAGTTTGAGCCCCGCGTCGGGCTCTGTGTTGATGGCTCAGAGCCTGGGGCCTACTTCGATTCTGTGTCTCCCTCTCTCTCTGCCCCTCCCCCACTCATGCTCGCTCTCTCTCTCTCTCTCTCTCTCTCTCTCTATCAAAAATAAATAGGGGCGCCTGGGTGGCGCAGTCGGTTAAGCGTCCGACTTCAGCCAGGTCACGATCTCGCGGTCCGTGAGTTCGAGCCCCGCGTCAGGCTCCGGGCTGATGGCTCAGAGCCTGGAGCCTGTTTCCGATTCTGTGTCTCCCTCTCTCTCTGCCCCTCCCCCGTTCATGCTCTGTCTCTCTCTGTCCCCAAAATAAATAAACGTTGAAAAAAAAAAAATTAAAAAAAAAATAAATAAATAAACATTAAAAAAAAATCTGAAAATTTAACAAAAAAAGGAAAGAAAGGAGAAGTGAAGGCAGGGAGTAGACGAGCGTGAGTTCATCATGCCGGGCTCGGCCGTCCTGTGTCTGCAGCCCGGCTGTGGAACACGGAGCCCCGAGCAGCTGGCCACGTGCGGGTTTCCAGAAGCAGCGGTTCCCTTCTGTCTTATTGTCCCTGTGTCCTTAGCCCTTGTCACGAGGGTCCCCCAACACTACTCAGCTACCAGGCTCCAGGCCAGGTCCATGTGTTTGTGTCCGCGTGTCTGAGGGCACAGTGGGAGGAGTGCGGTCTCCACGCGAGTGGGACAGTGACCCCGCCACCCCGGTCGCGACCCGCGCCAGGCCAGCAGTGGCCCCGAGCCAGCTGCACGAGAGCCCACAGGACTCATGACCCGTCACAACCAGCCCAGCCGCTCTTCTTCTCCCGGCTGTGCCGACTGGTGGCATGCAGTCCACAGAGTCCCGACTGTCACTGTCACCGCCGCCGGAGCCGTTGTCGGGGGTCTCCCGGGGCTCCGCAGTCGGCACCGGCTTCCACCCCGTCCTCCCTGCGCAGCGGCCCCAGCACCGAGCGTTAGACCCTCACGGCCGCCCCTGCCCGGGCTGCGCTTTCTGTCGGGCCCCCTGGCCCACCGCAGGCCGGCCCGCAACCTCCGGACGGCACTGGTGTGAAAACCAAAACTGCCGCCTCCGGGCCTTTGCACCAGCACAGCCCCCACCCCCGCTCCTTTGTTTGCGGCCTCGGGGTCCTTTCTGGTGCTTCTCCGCCGCTGCTTGTGACTTCCTGGACCGGGACAGCCGCCCTCGCCGCGTCCCTCACCTTGTCTTCGACTTCGGTTCCCCGAGGGCCCCCGGAAACTAGGGACCCTGTGCGGTTCTAGCCAGAAATGCCAGAGCCGGGGCCACTCGGAGGCCTTCGGGGGTCGTCACGGGAGCCGGTGGGCAGCAGGGGCCACCCGACCCCGCGGCTGCGGCACCAGGGCGCCGTCGGCCTCCGCTCCGAGGCGCTCCCGCGGGGAGAGACCAGGGCACCCACCCCGTGACCTGTGTGCCGTGGCCGGATGGGCGTGGTGCCGCCTCCCTTTGGAACCCGTGTCCAGGCCCTGTGGCTGCCACGAGTGGCCTAAGTGCGGGGTCAGCCGCGTGTGCAGCCTGCTCTTTCTAGGATCTTCCGCGTCGCCCGTTTCCGGATCGCACAGACCGGCCCACTGTTCGCAGGGAGCCCTCCCCTCGGCATCTGTCTGGTGGCCGGATACGTGCCCCGGATCTGGAGCTGAGGGTCCGGTGGCGGCACGTCTGTCAAGGCGCACCGTGCGGGCCACAGATTCCGGGCACCCCCGTGAAGGGGGGATGAGCGCGGTGAGAGCGCCCAGACTCTGAGACGGAGCGGGGTCTCCTCCGGTCAGGCGGTGACCCTCCCACCCTCACAACTCTGCCTTCCCGCGGAGAAGCCCGTGCGCTCCCCGACCCGCGCGGCTCAGTGCACGGCGTGACCGGCCGTCTGCGGAGGCGCTGGGCCCCGGGCGTGCGCGCTTCGTGTCCAGCCGTGACCCGGTGCGGGCTGCCTCCAGGTGATCCCCGCCGGGCCCCGCGTCTCTGCGCTCTCTGCCCGGCTTCCGAAGCGGCGTGAGCTCCCGCGCCGGGAAGGTGAAAGCATCACCTGCAGCCAGCCAGGGGGCCGCGACCTCACGGTGACGTTGTCCCCGTCGCCTTCTGGAGCTGCTTTCTCTGGGGGTGACGCCCTTCATTCGCGCGTTCGTTCGCTCAGCAAATGGCCGAGCGTCTGCCGTCAGCTAAGGGGCGGACAGAGAAGCTGAGCCTCAGAAGTTCCAGTTGACAGGAAAGGAGCGAAAGCACCCAGCCGGGGAGCCACAGGAATGGCGGCGCGTGCAAAGTGTGGCCGGCGGACCGGGGACACGGCACCGGGCTCTGGCTGAGGAGCTCGGCGGGCGTCTCGGTGGGAGTGATGTTGAGCGCAGCCCTCGGGGTGTCGGGATGGAGCCCTGGGGAGCTGCCGTCGTGCCTCAGGGCTCTGGGGCATCTGAGCGTCCAGCAGTCTCAGCCTGACTCGGCCAGAGGAGGGCGGCCTGGCAGGAACGGTAGCTGTGCGCGTCCCAGAGAACAGCCTCGTCTGGGCAAACCCGTGAGAAACCGCGGCTTCTAGAGGATTCCACCGAGTGGTTCAGCCAAGGCTGCCGTCTGTGGAAGAGACAGGATGGGAAGGTGGTCTTCCTGCAAACGCTGGCCCTTGCTTTGCTCCGAGGAGGGACCGCCGTCGTCGTCCTCCCCAGAGACCCTCACCTGGAGGGGTCAGGCCCTTGCTTTGCTCCGAGGTGGGACCGCCGTCGTCGTCCTCCCCAGAGACCCTCACCTGGAGGGGTCAGGCCCTTGCTTTGCTCCGAGGAGGGACCGCCGTCGTCGTCCTCCCCAGAGACCCTCACCTGGAGGGGTCAGGGCGCTGAGGAAGCTGGCGCTTCAGGGTCACACGCCTGGTTGGTGATGACCAGCAATTGTCTCAAAATCCCACCTCCCTGTGAACACTAGTGCTGGCCTTTGGAGTTGGGTTTGAGTGCCTTAATCGATTAAATATCCTGTGGTTTCAAAACATAGTATATTGATAGAGGATTTGAGGTATATTAGGGCCAACAGGGCAGGAGACCGCTGCCATGGGGAAGACAGTCTGTGACACGCGGTCCCAAGAGAAGGGGGCACAGCACGACACGCAGGGCCACACGGGGACCACGGTCAGTCGGGGCAGAGGGAACGGGGGAGACGTGGACAACTTCCCTGAGGTTTCCATGGGGAGGGGCACATGAGGCTGGTCAGCAGGTTCAGGACAGACTGGTTTGAGTGATTGCAGGGGGCTCTGGGGTGTCAGGACTGCCCCAGGTTGTCCAGGACCTCCCCTGGGGTGACAGGGTGGGGGGCTAGCTGTCAGGACGTACCCTGGGGTGACAGGGTGGGGGGCTAGCTGTCAGGACGTACCCTGGGGTGACAGGGTGGGGGGCTAGCTGTCAGGATGTGCCCTGGGGTGACAGGGTGGGGGGCTAGCTGTCAGGACCTGCCCTGGGGTGACAGGTGGGGGGCTAGTTGTCAGGACCTCCCCTGGGGTGACAGGGCGGGGGGCTAGCTGTCAGGATCTGCCCTGGGGTGACCGGGTGGGGGGCTAGCTGACAGGACCTGCCCTGGGGTGACAGGGTGGGGGGCTAGCTGTCAGGACCTCCCCTGGGGTGACAGGGTGGGGGGCTAGCTGTCAGGACGTGCCCTGGGGTGACAGGGTGGGGGGCTAGCTGTCAGGATCTGCCCTGGGGTGACAGGGTGTGGGACTAGCTGTCAGGATGTACCCTGGGGTGACAGGTGGGGGGCTAGTTGTCAGGATGCGCCCTGGGGTGACAGGGTGGGGGGCTAGCTGTCAGGACCTGCCCTGGGGTGACCGGGTGGGGGGCTAGCTGACAGGACCTGCCCTGGGGTGACCGGGTGGGGGGCTAGCTGTCAGGACCTGCCCTGGGGTGACAGGGTGGGGGGCTAGTTGCCAGGACCTGACCTGGGGTGACCGGGTGGGGGGCTAGTTGTCAGGACCTCCCCTGGGGTGACAGGGTGGGGGGCTAGCTGTCAGGACCTGCCCTGGGGTGACAGGGTGGGGGGCTAGTTGTCAGGACCTGCCCTGGGGGTACCGGGTGGGGGCCTAGCTGTCAGGACCTGCCCTGGGGTGACCGGGTGGGGGGCTAGCTGTCAGTACCTGCCCTGGGGTGACAGGGTGGGGGGCTAGTTGCCAGGACCTGACCTGGGGTGACCGGGTGGGGGGCTAGTTGTCAGGACCTCCCCTGGGGTGACAGGGTGGGGGGCTAGCTGTCAGGACCTGCCCTGGGGTGACAGGGTGGGGGGCTAGTTGTCAGGACCTGCCCTGGGGGTACCGGGTGGGGGCCTAGCTGTCAGGACCTGCCCTGGGGTGACCGGGTGGGGGGCTAGCTGTCAGGACCTGCTTTGGGGTGACAGGGTGGGGGGCTAGTTGCCAGGACCTGCCCTGGGGTGACAGGGTGGGGGGCTAGCTGTCAGGACCTGCCCTGGGGTGATCAGGGGCGGGGCATTTGACACCCTCATCCTTAATAGAAAGCCCTGTCACCGTGGAAGCTGGAGTGTTCTGTTCGTCAGGTGGCTGCAGGTGAGCCGATGTCCTGAGTTGAGGGCCGTGTTAGCCACCAAGAAGAGGGCTGATGAATCCCCTGGAAATAAACTAAAATGTGGTCAAAGTGGCCGTTTGGTCAAAAGTGAGCATTGGGGATTTAGATTCATATCTGATTCTACAACCCTTATCTTCCTTGAAGAATTTCTTTTTTTTCCTACTGTGATTTTCATTTTCAGCTTTATTATCAGCTCCTTCTTCCTGCCACGTGTGATTTGCAGTAGGTTTTGAAAAGCCGGAAAAACCTGCACATTCGGGAGAGGGTTAGATTGGACGTTCTGGTTAGGCCAACTGTTACCGCTATCTTTTGTTTCCTTCATCTCTGCTCACAACTGAACAATGCATGTCTTATCCTAACAAATATCAAAAATTAAATAAAAAACAGATAACGTGGCTTTTTCCCTCAGACGTAATGAGACCCCTACATTCCCCCGGAATGTCTGTATGTGTGCGCACGCACACGCGTGCCAGCTGTGACGTTTCACTACAGGATGGGGTCGTGACACATCTCCTTCCTGATCACACTTAGTTTAGGAAATTACACAACAGTTTACCTTTGAATTATTTAACTGAAACGTATTAGCGGAAGCTGTGATCTAGATTTTCACTATTACCAAAAGAAAACAGAAAAAAAAATAACTGAAACTGTCGTTAAACGATAAAAACAAGAAAGGAAATCTTCCTGAAGGTTTCAGGAAAAACATTCACGAAACGTTGCCTCATTCCCTCACGAGTCTCCAAAATGGCCGTTGCACAGTCACTCAGCAATGAAGAAATACTCATTTTTGACCAAATTAGCTCTTTCCACCAAATTGCCATGCTAGCCGCGTCCCTTCTAGGCGTACTGCCTGACCACAAACCACCGTCCGCCGGGTCACCTGGAGCCCTCCGCATCACTTGTCACCAGTGACGTAAACCGGTTGCCAGTGGTTCCTGAACGCTGTGCCCGTTGGGCACCTGGGCACCAGTCCCCTCTCTGTGTAGCCCCCTGGGTTTAGTGAGGTAGGGCTGCCGTGCTCCCTGTTGCTGGGGACAGCGCTGTGCTGTCCAGGGGCAGGGGAGGGAGGGAGGAGGGAACCCAGGAAGGTGGAGGGCCATCTTGGAAACAGGGGAGGAAGGCAGGTGCCCGGGAACTGGACCCAGGAGTGCCCGCAGGATGGGGGACGTGACCTTGGGGGCCGGGTCTGAGCCTCCCGCCTGCTCTCCCACCACGGGCCACGTGGCGAGGCCACAGGACAAACACTGTGCGTCTTATATGTGTCTCCCTCCACCTTCCATTTCCCTCGAGGATTTGGAAAAATTGTTTTGAGCCAAATATGTTAGTTTCTTATGAGTTAAATATAAAACCAAAACGTGTCAGGGAACCATGTTGCACCCTGCCTGGGGCTTCCTTTCCCCGGGGAGAGTTTAAGAAACACGGGTCAGAAAGGTCTCGGGTTAGTAGATGTTGCTTTGGAAGTTTTGGTAAAATGAAACCTTCTTCTCCAGGTGGACTGGAGCGTTTATTGTTAGAAAATTGTACGTCATCACTTTTCGAAGCCACTGCTTATAATCTGTGCTGTCTCCCTCTAGACATATTTTCTCATGTGAAAAGTGTGTCAGTTGACGACACTGTCCTAAAGTGATTTTGTTCCCTTCCTGAAAAGTGTTATTGAAATTTTCACTGAATGAAGAGTATTTGGTTTTTAATAGTGTCTTTTTTTTTTTCTTTCCTTGTTAGCCCCCAGAGTTAATGCTGAAAGCACTTCTAATAGACAGGTAAGTATTGTTCTCTCTATTTTAGCGTTAATAACTTGTTTAATTATAGGCAATGAAAACTCGGGGTTCTGGAGATTTGGAAAGTAAAGTACCTTCCCAAAACAGGAGAAGCCGCGTTTCATATACATACCCCAGGGTGGCCAAAAGAACCTTGCAAAATTCCGTCAGAATCATCAACTTGTTAAATCATCAACTTAAAGATTTGTCTTAATTTTTTTTTTTTTTTACTCTTTGAAATTTCATTTTGTTATTTTTAGAAAAAAATGGAGTCCTATTGTTTTGTGGAAAATTTTTAAAAAAATAATTGTCTGGGATTTGCAACTTATATCTTAACAATTTGTTAAGGAGATCACAGGGACAGGAGACCCTCTGGGCATTCAGGTGAATATTTTCTTTTCATCTGGGGATCTTAATGAGACAACTCTTCTGCTCCAAAAGGGATTTTCAGCCTCCCCCAGTGTGTGTTTAGACACATATTTCTGTGTTTCTGAATCCTGTTATCTTCACACGTGCGGGTAAAGTAGGTAATTGTGTGGACTCTCCCCAGCATCCCAAGCCACACCCATCAAAGTCTAGAATATTTTCCAGAGGGCAAACGTGAGTGGATACGTTTCTCCCTCCCTCAAAGCCACGACAAAAAGCCTCCCTCCTTAGGACCGCTGGCCCATTCATAAAATCACCGGTTGGACGTCAGTGGACATTTCCCAAGTCATGCCCTTCATCTGGTGTGGGTTTTAAGCGGAGCCGTCGAAGGCACACCCTAGATGTAATTGAAAACCATTTTGTTAGGAAAGACGTGTGATACGGTTTCCTTTGTTTAGCGAATGTTTACGGCTTTAACTTTTTAAATCCTGCCACAAGTCACCTCCGCTTTAGAGCCGGGCTGGTCTGAAAGCAGTCACCCCAGCCGAAACGCCCGCGGGGTGTTGTCATTACCCAGCGGTGACGATGGCCACGCGCGCGGTAAACTCGGTTCAAGACACGAGCCTCCCTCTTCAGCTATTTCCCAGAAAAAGAAGCCGGAACAGCCGCTCCTGCTGTTTCTATGGTGTCGGGATGGCTATACTGACTTCCATGCCCTGGTTACAAGGGCTGTTACTGTAAACCGTGATTCTGGGATTAAGTCCCTTGCATAAACCAGCTGTGGCTTGCACGTGATGAAATCATGGAGGGCCGTAGATCTTTCTTTGAGGAATAAAATATTTCTGAGCGCCAAGATCTTTCACCGTCCGAGTAACCGCAGACAAGAAGCGTTAAACGAAGGGGAGCTAGGAGGATTCAGGGGCCCGTAGTTATCCAAGAGCGAGGCATCTTTCTTGATCTCTTCTGCATTTCCCGGCAGGATTCAGACACGATCAGAGCAGTGCCCCCACGCCGACGTGGACGTGGGCCAGCCTCGTCTGCTCCAACGGTTGTGACGCGTTTCCGTAACTGTGAAAATACTGATGGTTTATCTTCGCCCACAACTAATTAAAACAAAACTTCCCATTAGCTCAGACGCGGGAGAGACACTCTTTTTGTTCTGACCACCTACTAGTGTGTTTATCAGGAGAGGAGAGGCAGCCTGGAAGCCTCCTAAGTGTTTACGTGGATTATTTTAGATAACCAAACAGGAGCATGGATTGATTTACACTGGTAGGAATTGATACACTTGGGAAAGCAAATCTCGAAGACTGTATCTCGCTTCTCCTTTTCGTTCCAAATGGCTTTTAACTGGCAGTCGGGGTGCAGAATGGCAGTAGTTTAGGAGACAGACTTTTCAAGTTGCATTTCTTCTCGAGAGGTAAGTTAGTACATGGAAAGGATGAAAAGGAAATTTCAAAAATCAGTGATGCCTTTATCAAATTTGAAGCATGAATTAGATTCTTAAAAATATTGGGGCGCCCGGGTGGCTCAGTAGGTTAAGCGTCCGACTTTGGCTCGGGTCATGATCTCACGGTTCATGAGTTCGAGCCCCGTGTCGGGCTCTGTGCTGACAGCTCGGAACCTGGAGCCTGCTTCCGAGCCTGTGTCTCCTCCCTCTCTCTGCCCCCTCTGCCGCTCGCGCGTGCACGCTCTCTTAAAGCGTGCACGCTCTCTCTCTTTCTCAAAAAATAAATAAACGTTAAGTAAAAAACTAAAAATAGTTATCTTGTATAATAATCAAATGACGGGAGGCTGCAGAACATTGAATATATTGAATCTACTTAAAATACTTAAAGCAAACGCTAATTTTTCTCAGCCAGTGTGTTTCTCCTGACAGTCCTGATCACTGAAAGGGAGAGGAGGGTCGGAAGTTAACGTTGGCACCGTGTCTTTGTTAATCCTTATGCCCAAAGTGCTGGAACCAACAGTGGTTCCTGTTGCACACATTTAAAAATACAGTGCAGTGCAACACAATAAAACAGAATACCAAAACCTGTTATTAATAAAGAACGGTTAGTGCTAGGAAGAAAACTAAACTAAACTAACATAAAAGTAAATAAATAAACAGAATACCAAAACCTATTATTAATAAAGAACGGTTAGTTCTAGGAAGAAGACTAAACTAAACTAAACTAAAAGTAAATAAATAAACTGAGCCTAACCCGTAAAAAAAAAAAAACCAAATCCTGCTTTTCCCCTGTTGCCGACAGGTAGATTAACGCCAGCCCTAGGAGGCAGGCTTTACTCCTCACAGACGAGGGATGGAAACTTCCTCACCGTGTCTCCATTTCTGTCTTTTTTTTTTTCAGCCAAGAAAGCAAGGGTAGCGGCTCACACATCCAAGGCGGTTCCTGGACACGTGGGAGACTCCCTCACCAAAAAGCAATTAAAAAAACCCAAAAACACATAGTATTTGCACTTTGTACTTTAAATGTAAATTCACTTTGTAGAAATGAGATATTTAAACAGACGGCTTCAATCTGTGAAATGGAAGGGCTGGCTTCAGAAAACTAATCACATACAATGTATGTGCCCTCTTTTGGCCTTGGAAATCTGCACTTCGTAGAGATGTATTCTGAGTGGCTTCAGGCTTACTTTCTTTATCCCGCACATGCTGACGTAGTAGAGCTGTGAGCCGCGGCCCCGACCCCCTGCCCTCCCCCCACCCCTCCCCGCCCTGGGCAGCCGCCCCCCCACGGGCCACGCTGGCGTCCTCGGAGGTCCGCCGTGCCTGCGGCGTCTTCGAATCTGCGTCGGCAGCTTCCGCAGTCCTCTGCCGTCCCGTCCTCATCATGCCCTTAACGAGCGCATGGGTTTATTTGCTTCTTGGGACTTTGTGCTGGTTTGTTTTGTTGTGCCCTCCAGAGATGGCGTCCTCCCGATGAGCCAAGCGGGCACCGCGGCGATGCGCTGAGTCTGGGCAGTGCCCGTAGGAAAGGCCGCTTCCAGCCTGGCTTTGGGGGCTGCTTTTCCTTCTCGAGCGTCGGTTTGCGCGTTGCCTTGGGCTCAGAGTAACCACGCGGTAAGATACTAGGGATCGCCCCTGCCGTCCCAGGGCAGCCGGGAGAGGCCCGGCGTCCAGAGAGGCGGGTTTAGTCCCGCGCCCCGGCCAGCGCTGAGTGCCCCGCTTCTGTCCTGGCACGTGGCCGCTGCCCACCGTGCCCCGGCCGGCTCTGGGCGTCCTGGGAGGTGACCGGTCACCTGAACGGCTCGGGAGCACCCTCCATAGAGACGGCTCAGCCGGCGTCCGCCGTAGCCGGGATGTTGGTCCCGGCCGGTCCCCTGCTCCCGCCTCGTCCTTCTCTGTGGCCTCAAGGGCACAAGGACGTGCCCATAGGGGATCCACCCGAGCGGCCCTTGTGAGAGCAGGTCAGGAGCTGAATGCCCACGCTGTGAGCAGCGGGGCCGGCCTGCGGTGCGACCGCGGGCACCCAGAGCTGGGCCCCGGCACCGCACGCGTCCGCTGGCTCGACCGAGCCGTTTGGAGGCCGGGCCGACAGCTGTGGGAGCCGGGTTGTGATCCTGTTTCGGCTCCAGCTTTCGGTTGAAAAATAATCTTCGTGGCCCCAAGTCCCCCCGACGCACGTCATGTAAGACGATCTCTGTGCATGTGCGTGAAGATATTTTATGAGGCTTCTTACTTATTTAAACTGTACGAAAGTAAAAACCGAAACTTTGGAGCCACGAAACCAGCTTCGGTGTCTGTCACGTTGTTTAAGAAACAGTTAGGATCCTAAATTTATTGGATAATCTTTTATATTTCTGAACTCTGGATTTAATCATTTTTCGTAGATTCAAATAAAATATGCTTTCAGAACTCTGCTTGTGGTGTCTTCTTACCAGCAAAGCACAGCCCTTTAGCACTGCTTAGTCCCAGAGCTGCCTTCGGTCAAGAGGCAGAGGCAACGGTTCTTGGCCCGAGTGAGTGACCCCGGCCCTGCCCCTCTGGCTGTGTGACTCGGGACGCGTGACTCCAACTTTCTGTGCTTCCGTCTCCTCCGTAAGCCGGGGCCGGTGGCCGTGCGCGCCTCCGGGTGTGGCTTGTGTGAAGGGCGCAGGGCCTGGCACAAAGGATGTGGGGTTTGACCCTGTCGTGTGAGGCAGTCACTCGCACTCAGTACTGACTGAGCGCTGAGGACCCCGCATGCCGCGCGGCCAGGGCAGACCACGGGAGGAACAAGGAAAGATCCGACGTTGATCGAAGCGATCGGTCAAGTCCCACAACTCTCCTTTCCTCTCCAGTCCCCTGTTCCGTCCCAGGCCAGCCCCTCGTATTTCACTGGGACCGTTGCAGGGGCTTCTGACGCAGTCATGCTTCTCCCACAGTCCTCTCCTCCCTTCTGGTAGATCCCGTCTTGCACGCTTTTTTCTCTACTAAGAAAAGAATGAAAACTAGTAGTGGCAAGTCAATTGTGCAGAAATGGAGCTAGGAGACGCACAGCCAGCCATCCGGAAGCTGGGGTAGATGGGGTGGGGCCTGGGCGGGCTTCTGGAGCAGGGAGGAGGGGCTGGAAAAGCTCGAATAAAGGCCAGCGGCGAGAGGAGAGTCCAGGTGGGTCCGGAAGGGAGTGAGCCGGTGTGCGTGGCCTGAAGCGGATGGTTCTCATCGCCAGGCACGGAGACTCCAAATCTAAGACAGAGCTCTCCTTCCTTTACATACCTCAGGCAGCTGTTTTTAGTGACAGCTGCCTCCCTCCCCAACCCTGCTCGTGTTTGAAAACGGTCTCCTGCATCCTTGTCAAAAACTCCCGAGTTCGAGACTTTTCAGAAGTGTGCTGACCAACTCGGAAACCATGCCCATGAGTGTCCCACCTGGAACTTTTTTTCAGTTATCGAGGTGAAAGCTTTTTTTGAATCAGTGAAATGACTGATAGAATCACGAACCGCCAAGCGGACGGAGACCTCGTGCAAACCGCGGAGCTCCCCCAGAAAGTGAGAATGCACTTGGCTCTAAGGTCAGGGCCTTGTGGTGATGGTGGCGATGGCGGTTTTCTTCTGAAACACTACATAGACCAAAACTATCAAAAGCATTTTTGACTAGCTACTTAGCCATTGTTGGTATTTCCTCACTTAAAAAGTGACGTTTGCCATCTTTTACTAAAATGCTGGGACCAAGCAGCCCCGGAACGCCGTGGCTTAAAACAGCCCTTGTGCGTCCTTTTTCATACTCTTGCGCTGGCCGGGGCAGGGCAGTCTAGTCTGGGCCGGGCCCGACCTGCCTCTGGGCCTCTCACACTGGGTTGCAGGTCTGCCCCATCCCCTCGGCGTGGGGACCACGTCAGGGGCGTGTCCTCGCAAGGCTGTGCGTGAGACAGAGCGGGCCTGGCGGCGTGAACCCGTTCCAGCCTTAGTTTGTGACCCGTTGGGCCTGTGTCTGCTCCCGGAGCCCATCGCGGGGTCGGAACGAGTCGCGGGGCGGGGAAAGGCACGGCTCCCAGGAAAGGCACGGTTCCCACGCGGGGCGGGGAAAGGTCACGGCAGCGTGTGGGGGTGGGTCCCTACTGGGGAAAGGGAGCCCAGCACCTGGTCTGCACTCTAGCACACACGTGTGCCCTGAATCTCCCATGGGCAACGCTCAGTGTTCAGAGGCGTAGCAGAACGTGTGCACAGGGGATGCGTGTCGGGGTGCGACGTCAGACGTGGCGAGAGCTCAGACCATGCTGTCGAACAACCACACAGAGCTGAAGGCTTCCCCGGTTATTGACGGTGTGACCCGTTTGGTCTAAAATGGGCATCAATCGAAGGCATCTTGAACTCAAACTTACGGGTCAGGCTGGTTTGTATCAAGTGGTTCTGAGCGTCCCCCTGAAAGAAGCATCAAGGACAGGGAGGCCCGGATCCGAAGCCCAAGGGGGAGGCCCGGATCCGAAGCCCAAGGGGGAGGCCCGGATCCGAAGCCCAACGGGGAGGCCCGGATCCGAAGCCCAAGGGGGAGGCCCGGATCCGAAGCCCAACGGGGAGGCCCGGATCCAAAGCCCAATAGCACACACCAGGGTACAGATGGCAGGTGGTCCCTACAGAAGGAAACTCCCTAGAGGTGGAAACGTGGGGATCTTCTCGTTGGGAATTGACTTCATTGGTAAGAAACAGAGGCTAGGAAGCCAGGTCGCGGTGACGTAAGGGCCGTTTTCCTGCCGTACGAGCAGGCAGGCCGCAGGCAGGCCTGGCCGACGCAGCCAGACCCCTTGGGGTCTGGGAGCGAGGCTTTCCTGGAGGCCCCCGGCGTCTCCCTGTGTGCCAGCGGACACGGCGGAGGGCAGAGGGTGGAGGGCGCCGGCAGCAGGCCTGTGGCCGCTGAGCGTGGCACGTCAGCTGCCTCGCGCCTTCCCGGAGCCCATCCAGGGGCTTCTTGCCCCCGGTGTCCCTCCCTTGCGTCCCTGGCTTCGGATTTTATCACCACGTTTGCCGCCAGGGACCAAACGGGAGCTGGGCCGGCAAGGCCGAGGGAAGGCGTTCCTGGCAGGCGGCTGGCAGGTGTTTGCCACAGCCGCCCTCCGACAGTTCCTGGAACACTCGCAACGATTTTCCTCCCGGCTTATATACGTTATGTGACGCAAATACCTTCTTTCGTGCCCACTTTCTCTGGAAGCCTGGAGGTTAACTACTGGTCAGGTGGACAACTTAATTCCATTCGTGGGTGTTTCCCAGCAGCGGGGTTTTATACATCTTGTTATTAATTTTTTTACCTTCAGAACAAATATTTTGTTTCCTTACCTTCCAGTTGAAATTATGCTGAGTCGATGTGTTGTTTCTTTGCTGAAAAAAATGGAATTTTTTATATTCCCTACCAACCTGTGCTTACATGGCCTTTTCAATTAACTGCGGCTACGGTAGTTAAGAGACATGCCTTTTTATTGCTTCTGAGATCTTGTAAGTGTGCCTCGGGGTGAGACTCCGAATGCTTTAGTTTCGAGGTTCATATTCATGATTCTCTGAGCATTAGAACAGAAGGACTGAGTTTTATGGCTTAAAACAGGGCGAGTCTGTTACTTTTTCATCAACGAAAATGGTCTTTCTAATTTGGTTAGTGATTTTATTAACTGGCTCCTGTTATGATAAAAGACACATATTTCTAAAAGCGAGATAAAATAATTTCAATGTGTTTTAAGATGGGGTTGGGATTGGGTCTGGCAGTCCATTTATTTCTGATGTCGAAAGAAATAGCTCAGGGACGCGGGGGACACGTAGGGCGATGAGCGCTGAGGAATGTACAGAATTCGGGAGCCCCTGTATTGTACACCTGGAACTAATGTGCCACTGAGTGTCCATTACACCCAAACGAGAATTTAAAAGGAAACGGCCTTTCTGACCTGTTAGTCCCGCTGTCCCTGGGGCCGGGCCGGTGTGAGCCGGGGTGGCATCTCAACAGCGGACTGACTTCCCTCCGACCTTGACCTAAGCGGTCTCCGCAGCCGGCAGCTTCCGGACGCTCTGACCCCGGACTCCGCGCCCTCTGCGCCTCACGGGAAGCTCCTTCTCCGGCTGGGAAAGAGGAACGAAGTAGACGCAGAACTTCTGTTCCGGTTCTGACATTCAGACCGGCGCTGGAAGGCGGTTCCTTCTGGGGCCCCCGCTCACATACCAGAAACGCCGCGGCCCGGTGAGGGAGCCCTTCCTGAACTTCCCTTCTGCCAGGTCCTCGAGGCAGAGCCTGTCACTCAGACATCCCCTTCCCCGAGGCACGGGGAAGTCGCATGGACAGGCGCTCAAAAGCTGCTGTCTGGCTGGACGAAGACGGTCCCTTTGCTCCATGAACACTGTAGGGAATAAATGTGAGATCACGTCCTCCACTGTATCCCTGGCTCTCTAGAGTTTTCCGACTATATTTGCCTGGAAAAAATGTCTATTGAATGAAATATTTAGAAATGAGTTACATCCTTGGCGCACCCGGGTGGCTCAGTTGGCTGAGCGTCCGTCTCTTGACTTTGGCTCAGGTCACGATCCCAGGGTTCCAGGGTTCAAGCCCCACATCTGGCTCTGCGCTGACAGCACGGAGCCTGCTTGGGATTCTCTCTCTCCCTCGCTCTCTGCCCCCCCCCCCGCACTCACGTGTGTGCACGTGCTCTCTCTCTCCCTCTCTCTCAAAATAAGTAAGCTTTTAAAAAAAGAAATAAATGATAGCCTGCCATTAATTACAAGTCTCAAGACGTGTTCCTGAGAAAGGAAAATAAAAACAGAGGGTTGAAAACGCTGCCCAGGAGGCGACCAGCTGATGTCGAAGTCCAGTGGGAGGGGCGTGGGAGCTTCCTGCTGCAGCCACAGCCCCCACTCGTGGGTCAGCCCACACCGCGCCGTCACACTGTCCCAGACTCCCGTCCGGTAATGCCATTCTGGCCTCACATCGGCTCTCCACAGTGTCGGTCACTATAATTATTCTTTGGCCAAATTTGAGCAATCTCACCCTTTTCTCATTTCCAGAACTTGCTGTTTCTGTGTTTGTTTTCCCGAGTGCTTGCAACGTGTTGGTGGGGCTCACTGTCATTCACTAGACACCCGTGGGGGCCGCTGAGAATTCCTTACGTGTAAGTTATGGCATGAATCCACCCGTCCGTGATTTCTTCCTTGAAGTCTGAGAATCCACATGCCAAGAGTGTCTCTAAAGGACATACGTCCAAAACCGTAGATCGTATTTGCTGCAAACACCACTCGTGTCGTGAAATTCGCTCACGGTTTGCTCACCAATTAAGAAAAACTTCGCTTTCCCGAAGAATTGTCTGTATTTTAGCACTCACATCAAGTCATTACCTCCTCCGTGATTAAATCCACGTATTTCCTTCTCAAGTTTATTTCCACTCTCTTCGGGTATGTCTCTTAGTGATCAGAAACTTTTCCTTCTGATTTTTCTATTTTTTGTACGTTTACTGTGACACAGAAATGTCATCTGATGAATTTGCAGCCCGCACGCTATTTTTCACGCTCTTTGGTCTTTCAAATGCTTGAAAAAACTGGGGGAGAACTTATCTTGCGATTCAATGCTAAACACGCCTATGTTTTGCAGAGCCTGCTTCTTCGGAGAATGGGGCACAGGGCTGTGTCCCATCTTGCCGATGAAATGCACATTGAGTGTTAAAAGCAAAACCATTCATGTAAATAAAACTTGGAAAGGAGGCGCGTTTAACCGTGCCAGATGGCTACCTTTAGGGTGCTGAAAAGCCCCATAGATTGATATGCTCTGGCAGCGAGCCCAAAGTATTCTTATTTGATTATAAACTGCACGCATTCAATCAATTAAAGCAGGTTTTCTCTTCTGAGACAGACTCACAGGGGCTGACCGGGAGGTGGGCACCAATCATACGACCTCTGCGCACCTCTTCCAGTGCCAATCCAAGGGCTCCCCGCCAGCATTCCCGGGGCGGTACTGAGGACACCGGGTGCTCTCCTAGTACCGTTCTAGCACGGCACGTGCGCAGCCCAGGGCTCCGTTCACGTTCGCGGAGTGCTAATGAACCATCGACGCCATTTTCAGAGAGAAGGTGGTGGAAGATGTGTGCGGTCTTTCCTGCAGGGCGACGGGGATTTGGGGAGGGCAAGCGTGACCCTGCCGGATGCTCTATTAGTCCGTGACCCTGGGCAGGATCTTTAGTCCGGCCTTCAGGGCCCCCCTGGAACATGAGAACATTAACGTCTGTCTCATGGGATTGCCGATAACCAGGTCTCAGCGGGAAGGTCAAGGTTTTCCCGACTTCGTGCAGCCTCCGGCACCCCAGGCCTTCCTCCTTGCAGGGACACTCCTGAGGGTCTCCTGGCTGGTCCCACACTGTCTTCCACAGCACGGTGCCTGTGTCATCCTGGGCTCCCGCGCACTTCCCTTGACTATTTAGCGCCTGGCTCACAGTTTCGATCTCCACCCAACGCCAGATCCCTGGTTGTTTCTGCAGTGAGCCCTCCCTCCCCCACGGTACCCGTCCCCCCCGAGACACCGTGGAGACTCCATCCGGACAGCGCTCCCGCCGCGCCTACACGCATGCACCCGATGCCCACATTTCCTGGAAATGCCCCTTCAGTCCCCGGAACCTACCCCCCACCCCGGATCCATTCCAGTCATCAGCCACTTGCTACCTTAACTTCCCGCCCTGCACGGGTGACCGTCCATGGCTTGTCCTTAGAATTACCCTCTTGCAAAAGTCCTCAACTCTTGGACCGCGTTCTCTGGGACCTCCGTGGGGAAAACTCCAGCACTGAGTCAACCTAGTGACCGGACCTCTGCTTTCACGCCCACGCAGCGGAGCATTGCTGCAGGGAAAATACAAAATTATGCCGACTCCTGTCACCGTTTGAAAATCCTGGGCTGCTCTGTCTCGACTCTGTCTCCCATCCACTCCAAGATGATGCCACATCCTTCGCCACATCCCCCGCCACTCCCTCACTGTCCCTGCCCCTCCCCTGGCTCCCCACCTCCGCCCTGCACCCCTTCTCACCCTGTCACCTCGGGACCGCAGGCAGAGTCCCCCCCATCCCCATCACACAAATATGTGGGACCCGGTCCATCCCCCCCCTTCCCGTGGTTCAGTGGAGAGGACGTGCCTCTTCCTTTACCTTTAGCGGATGATGCCCTCTGTGCGTGCAAGGTCCCTTCCCTCCACTGACACTGGTGACTCTCAGTTTCCTTTCTCCTCTGTGCCTGGCGTCCTCTGTCACTTGCGTTAAGCACTTGGGGCTTCCACTTATGGATTTTGAGGGGACACAGTTCGGTCCATAACTTCTCCATATGGACCATTTGGAGTAAGCTCATTAGGAAGTGAGGAGTTAGAAGTAAACTTGGGAGGGTCGGGTGAGACCTTGGGTAAACACTATAGACAAGTGACGACAGCTGAAGGAGGAGGTGACGCGCTTGGCGGTACCGATGGACAGTAGGGACAGGCGGGAATGCTGGAGGGGGGCAGGCAAGTAAAGAGGCTCGCGCACGGACAACGCGGGGTTGAATGTGTGGAGGGAGCCCCTCAGGCATTCCTGGAAACTTACCCTCCCCTCCACTTGTGCGTCTGACTCTAACTTGCCTGTGTATGGACATGCCATTTATATTAAAGCCCAGCTCCTAGTTCCCATGCGATGCACATGTGGGCTAGGTAACATTTAATGAAAATTTAAAGGAGAAACCAATATACATTTCCAAATTAGCAGCAGGTTTCAGCAGAATGAGGAAATCTGAACCACAATAGACATGAAGTTCTCTTTGTAAATTTCAATATTAAGACTTTAAACAAAACTTCATTCCATAACATTTTTAAAAATTTTATTTCCTCCAACAATAGACCCTTTGAAGGTTTGGCTGACAGAGTACATCTTGTTTGTTTACTTATCTATTTAGCAAACACATTGACAGTGAAGGAAATGGCAAGTGTTCGATTGTGTGTGGGGGGGGTGCTGAGATTTTTGGATGTGTAGTAGCTAAAAAATACAAATAAGTATTTCTTAAAAGCAGAAGTTTCTCGGGGCGCCTGGGTGGCGCAGTCGGTTGAGCGTCCGACTTCAGCCAGGTCGCGATCTCGCGGTCCGTGAGTTCGAGCCCCGCGTCGGGCTCTGGGCTGACGGCTCAGAGCCTGGAGCCTGCTTCGGATTCTGTCTCCCTCTCTGCCCTTCCCTGGCTTACACCCTGTGTGTCTCTTGCTCTCAAAAATAAAAAAAAGTTAGGGGCGCCTGGGTGGCGCAGTCGGTTAAGCGTCCGACTTCGGCTCAGGTCACGATCTCACGGTCCGTGAGTTCGAGCCCCGCGTCGGGCTCTGTGCTGACAGCTCAGAGCCTGGAGCCTGCTTCCGATTCTGTGTCTCCCTCTCTCTGCCCCTCCCCCGTTCATGCTCTGTCTCTCTCTGTCCCAAAAACAAATAAACGTTATGGGGCGCCTGGGTGGCGCAGTCGGTTGAGCGTCCGACTTCAGCCAGGTCGCGATCTCGCGGTCCGTGAGTTCGAGCCCCGCATCGGGCTCTGGGCTGATGGCTCAGAGCCTGGAGCCTGTTTCCGGTTCTGTGTCTCCCTCGCTCTCTGCCCCTCCCCCGTTCATGCTCTGTCTCTCTCTGTCTCAAAAATAAATAAACATTGGGGCGCCTGGGTGGCTCGGTCGGTTAAGCGTCCGACTTCGGCTCGGGTCACGATCTCACGGTCCGTGAGTTCGAGCCCCGCGTCGGGCTCTGGGCTGACGGCTCAGAGCCTGGAGCCTGCTTCCGATTCTGTGCCTCCCTCTCTCTCTGCCCCTCCCCCGTTCATGCTCTGTCTCTCTCTGTCCCAAAAATAAATAAACCTTGAAAAAAAAAATTAAAAAAAAAAAAAAAGCAGAAGTTTCTGCAGAAGTCCCTTGTATCACAGAGGTGCCATTGGCGGACTTGACTGAACCCTTCTGGCAGCTGAAGGCCCCCCCGTGACGGCCTTGCTCCGCTGGAAACTCTCAGCACCGAGGCTCAGAGCCTCCGTGAGCAAGACGTGATCCGTGTGATCGGTTTTCCCCGAATCACGTTGCCTCTGCCGACACCAACCCCACAGGCACCTTCAGCTCCCGAGAAGCCCCGTCCCTTTCTGGAGCCCGTTTGCTCCAAGAGTCTGAACTTTCTGCGTCTGTAAACTGCGCCCAGACCAGTGTCCCACCACCCCCCGGGGGGCCTCGATGGGACATGATACAGACAGCGCTTGGAAAGATAAACGGCACCTCGTAACTACGAACCGAAAAACAGCCGTGAATGTTGACGCCCGCCGGCCCTGACCGTTGTTCAGATACTCTCAGATCACTCACTGAAACGCTTACACGGACGTGTGTCGCAAGCACGAGATCGCCGAGCACATCCGTGTGTGCTTCCGTGGCCCACACGCTCGGCCGAGGGGCAGAACTTGAATTCCGATCCAGTCTGTCCGGCAGAAAAGTCGTGACGTGTACGTGGCACCAGCTGCGTCGGGGGAAAGCCTTGCCATCGGGGAAGAGCCCGTCTCTGGGGACCCTCTCCTAGCTGTGCGCAGGGCAGGGGTAACTGGCTCCCCAGCACCCCGCCGCGGGCCCGAGGCCACGCTAGCTGCAAGGCCGTGTGGAGGAGATGTGCCCGCTTCCCGGGCCCCCGGGCTCACAGCTCCTGGCCCTGCACGGAGAGGGACGGACCCCGGGCGGTGGCGCCCAGCCTGCATCCGTGAAAATCTCAGCTTCCAAGTAAGAAATCAGGCAGGGAAGGAAAAGGCGCAAAGATGAGGAGGAGGCAGCCGGCAGGGGGAGGGGAGCAGGGGAGAAGTCTGGGGAAACACGGAGAGGTAGGGGAAGTGACTGGGAAAAGAGGCAACGAGTTCTCACCAATTCTGTTTCTCTTTCGAGAGTTGTCACCTTTTAGCTGTTCGGTCCCCCGTCCTGCCCTCTGTGTTTGACTTCCCGCAAATGCAGGGGTCATGTGTGAACACATCCTCACGCCTGACTTCTCTGAGGACCTTCCTGCCCAGGGGCCCCGGGGCGCCCGGCCGCACTGCCTCCTCTCTGCAGTTCTCAGGAGCTGTCCCTGCACATCCCTGCGGGACGCTCCCCGTCTCCGGGCGCTTCGCCTCACCCTGCCACCTGCCGAGGACGTGCACCGCTGCGTCTCGGGGGACCCCGCGCCTCGCACGTGGTCCAGCCACGGCCCGAGCGGCTGGCGAAGGTCCCCCGGCCGTGCCCCCTGCCCGCGCTCCCTGCGCTCTGGGAACATGACGGCCCGGGTGACTCATCTGATTCTGTTCCGCTCAAGCACACGTCTTATGACGACAGTAGGAACAGTTAAGCTAGTGTTTCTGTAGGAAACTATCCTGAAAGAAAGGATCTTCGCTGCGTGGGTCGCTAACTCAGCATCGCCTCATCCGTCCGGCTCCTTGTCAGGGCGCTGGAACCCGACGGGTCCCTGCCGGCGGTTCCAGTCTCTGGGCCACGTTTGAACGGGTCAGTCGTTCACATTTTGTAATCACACGACACGTGCTTCCTGCCGAACTCCTGGTACTTCTCCGTCTTCACTCTCGTCCTGAACTTGAGGAATACTACCGGTCGGCCTGTTTCTGTCTCCCTCAAGTGTTTACACCCGCGAGGCCCCACCACGTGGGAGAAGTTTGGATGGAGAAGCAGAGACCGGCAACGTGGTTCCCAGGGAGAACGTCCTCCCAGTATGCGAGGACACAGGAGCGCCTCTCCCCACAGTGCACCCACGAGCCACGAGGCCCCTGTGCACGCCCTCTCTGGTGCCCTCGGTGCCCGGGCCCCACGGCCACTCAGCCTCCAAGCACAGCTCGAGCTCCACCATTGGAGAAGCTCTCAGCTTAGTGGGCTGCGTGTAGCCCTGCATTTAGCACGGCGACGTCCAGCACTGCCCGGCTGAATTCCGTGGCTCCATCTGACCCTGATAAAACGGGAAGGCCGTCAGGAGGCCACGTCACTGTGGATGTCTAACTGTGTTCCTGCGCTCCCTCTGGACACAGTGATCAGGCTCAGCCTCTCCCATTCTTATTGCTCTAAGAAGGCTCCCTCAGCCTCATTCTGGTGGGTTTCAGTCCGATCTCTAACTAGACACAACCAGTGAGCGCGGCTGACGGCACAAGGCACTCCAAAGCGCGATACTCTGGACGGTTGTACCAAAGGCTGCCCGCTGTTACGGACCACAAGAGAACATGGTTAAAAGACGATGGGTTCCATATTTCTCGGCCCTGGAATTCTCTAAAACATGCAAATGCGGAGCGAGTGTTCATTGACAGCCGTAATTGTTTTCAGTGTAACTTTGTTTTCGGTTAACATCAATCATGCGTGTACAACGTGAGGCATACGGCCTGAATTATCACATGAGCGTTCATGCGGATTTTTCCTGGGTCTGCTTTTATGTTTAAATGCTCTCCTGAAGCCTCATGTCCTGCTGAAGACCGAGAGGTGAAATAACAGCGGCCTCCCTACCGCCTTGAGATTCTTGTCAAAACGTTGCAGCGGGAGGGACCGCACAGGACTGTAAAAGCATCGGGCAGCACCGGCCAGGCTGACGGTAAGCGGAGCTAAGCTAAAACTTGCAGATTTCCACCGGCTTCCTTCTAGGACGCTGCACACTCGGGCCGTGGGACTCCATCAGACGGCCAGAGTCAAGGTTACAATTAGCTTCTTTTCCGAAGATGAAAGGAGTCAGCGATGGGAAGGGTTTATTACAATTTTGTCATTCTGTTGTGCTGGCATCGCCCATATGGAATGTCCTGGGTCGGCCACATCTTTAAGCCAGGCTTGCGATGTGCGTGCCTGAGCGCACTGTGTCGTGATTACGTATCCATCGCAAGCGTGTGTTGAGAACTGCGGGGACAGGACAACCCGGAGGGTCCGCGTGTGTGTAGGAGGGGGATGGGTGTCCTCCCCGGACGCTGTCGGCTGGTGCTTCTGGGCCTCACACCCCTCCAAGGGTGCAGAACGGCTGCCCACTGGCCAGGGTCTCCCGCCACTTGACCTTCACGTACACGGCAGGGAAAGTCCGTGTCTGGCCCCAAACCTCTGGTCCCGTCCCTGTGCTGCTGCCTGGGGCTCCTATGTTTTCATGTGACGTTATTCTGTGTTTCAAAGAAGGGAGTCTCTGTCGACACAGCTGTGGGGACGGGCTCTCACGGAGCCACGGGGCAGCGGCCGCGGAAGGACGCCAGGGGCCCGGGACCCCCCGGCCCCCCGCTGAGGCCGCCGAGCTGATCTGGTTCCCACAGACACGCACGGCTCCACATGGCAAGTGCGGGCCTCTGTGCTCTGCCAGGGGAGGGTCCCCGACTAGAGGCAGGGCTTGGGGGCCGGGGTGACCCCAAAGCCAGGAAGGACGGGGGTGGGGTGAACACACACCCAGTTTCCTCAACACAAAGTGGGCTGATTCTGAGAAGCGTTTCACAGGATTCTCTGAGGCCTCCCTCCCTTGCCTGTGCTACGTCCCCCATGTTGTCACTGGGTCACTGGGGCCGCTCCTCGGGCCGACCGCGTGCACCTGTGTCCTCGTTCCTCCTTCCGCGTCGGATGAGGGCGGCCGGGACGTGCCGCCTGCGTTGATCCCTCCAGCAGCGTCGCTTAGGGCCTCCGCTATGGCATCAGGACACATCAGGACGCTCAGAGCGGGCGGCGGAGACGAACAGAGCGGGGGCTGTCTAGTTACGGGCACGCCCCTGTCCCCGGGCAGCTGAGCCGAATGGGCTCGGACACCAGCACCTCCCAGACCTGCGGGCGGCAGTCAGCATGATGGCAAGGCCACCTCCAGGGCGAGAGCCCCAGCAATCGTCCCTTTAGGGAAGGCTTTCACCCGGGTCCTGCTCGTTGTGTTAGTCGGAGGGACACCCGGGGACACAGAACCCAGAGGGGGTGTGTGCACATCATACAGGTGCAGACCCGGGGGCCACTGAGAGGCTGGCACACTTCCCTCCTCCTCCAGGCAGCTCAGGCTTGTCTCCTACAGCCTTCACCTGATTGGATGAGGCCCATCCACCTTACGGAGGACCATCCACTTATCACAGTCTACTGATTCAGATGCGACTTTATCTAAAACATAAACGTCCCGTCGACATCACTGACATCCTACGTAAAGGCTCCATAAAGAAGCAGAAAGACTGGAATTGTCTTGTTTTCTATATTTCACTCATTCAGCTTCTCCCAGTTAAACACGCCCACCATGCTGGTTATCAGTACTCGTGACTGGACCACGGGGATCACAGAGCTGCAGAAGAAAACGAGTTCGTGTGGATCCCATGAGGGACCCGAGCCCCAGCGGCACTGCCCGAGTGGCACTGCCCGCAGCCTGCGGGTCCATTCCCGAAACCCATACGCCCGGGGGTCTGAAGCAGACCACTTTCAGGCTTTGACACTTGCACAATGTTTTGGGCCTCTGATACGGGAGTCGTCCTGGGGGCTGTGGCACGGGAGCCCTGGCAGGGGCTGCCGGGAGGGGCTGGCGCGTGGCCGTGTCCCCGAACACCGCATGGATGCGGTCTTGAGACGGGCTCCCCGTGTCCTGGGGGCTCCGGGCACCCGGTCCTGGTTGTGCCACTCAAGCCGGCCATCTCCTGACCCGTCAGACCCAAAATGGCTCAGAATAACCAGGTGCGGCCCTCGGAGCCGGAGCGTGCCTGCGGCCTTCTCCACCGGAATGTGGGGTCGGTGCCTGTCGGCCGACGCACAGGACACTCAGAGCCCAGGGGTGAGTGTCTGGACCACTCCGGGCTGATTACTTCCAGCATTTTCACTCCACTGCCTTCTCTGGCTCCGACGAGCCCGTCGTCCACACGGGGGTCGGGGGTGGGGCGTCTCAGCAACCGTGATGCACAGACGTACAGGAGCAAAATAGGAAGGGAACGTGCTCCTGAAGGAGACGGGTCTGAACTGGGCGGGCGGCGGTGGGGGGTTCTTCCTCCAGACTCCGTTTAAGGCTGCTAAAAGAGATTCCCTTTTTTTTTTGTTTGTTTATTTATTTTGAGAGAGGAGAGAGAGAGTGCAAGCAGGGGAGGAGCAGAGAGAGGAGAGAGAGAGAATCCCAAGCAGCCAACATGCTGTCAGCACCGAGCCCGATGTGGGGCTCGAACTCGGGAGCCGTGAGATCATGACGTGAGCTGAAGCTGGCTGGTTAACGACTGAGCCCCCCAGCGCCCCGGAGAATTGCTCTGAGGGCAACAGCAGTTTAACAGGTCGCAGAATCACACACGGCCGCTGTGGGCACGGTGTCCACACGGGAGGAATGGTGCCCCAACCGTGTCCTTCCAGCAGAACACAGAAGCTCAGGAAGATAAGGCTCACGACCCGGACGTGCCCCGTCTGTCCCGAATGCGTCCCGGGACCGCCATGGGAGCTTCACGGGTGGAAACACGCAGACCCACGGCCAGCATGTTCCAGATGATTGTTTTAGTTGGGACCGTCGCGTGGTTCCAAAACACGGACAGACCTACCGCCCGGTGTGCCGTCGCGCCCCCAGCACAGGACAGCTTAGCGAGCGCTCACGAGGGCCGGTGACACAGAGGCCCCTCACCCACTCGCTCCGACCTTCCCATCATTCACTCAGTGCCTCTGCAGAGGTTCTTTAAAAGCAGGGAATGAATATCGAACCTGCCCTGCAGTCCAGGAATGAACCCCACTTGATCACGGTGAATAATTCTTCTTATATGCTGTTAAGTTCGATTTGCTCGTTATCTTGTTGAGAATTTTTGCATCCATATTCATCACGCATATTGGCCTGTAGTTCTCTTGTTTTTGCTGGGTCTCTGGTTTGGGAATCAAAGTAATGCCGGCTTCATAGAATGAGTCTGGAACGTTTCCCTCCCTTTCTATTTTTTGGAACAGTTGAGAAGGATAGGTATTGTCTCTGCTTTAAATGTCTGGTAGAATTCCCCTGGGAAGCCATCTGGTCCTGGACTCTTATGTGTTGGGAGATTTTTGATAACTGATTCAATTTCTTCGCTGGTTATGGGTCTGTTCAAGTTTTCTATTTCTTCCTGTTTGAGTTTTGGAAGTGGGTGGGTGATTAGGAATTTCTCCATTTCTTCCAGGTTGTCCAGTTTGTTGGCATATGATTTTTCATAGCATTCCCTGATAATTGCTTGTATTTCTGAGGGATTGGTTGTAATAATGCCATGTTCATTCACGATTTTATCTATTTGGGCCATCTCCCTTTTTTTTTTTGAGAAGCCTGGGCTAGAGGTGTATCAACTGTGTTTATTTTTTCAAAAAACCAACTCTTGGTTTCATTGATCTGCTCTACAATTTTTTTAGATTCCATATTGTTTATTTCTGCTCTGATCTTTCTTATTTCTCTTCTTCTCCTGGAAAACAGTGTGGAGGTTCCTCAAAAAATTAAAAATAGACCTACCCTATGACCCAGCGATAGCACTGCTAGGAATTTATCCAAGGGATACAGGAGTACTGATGCATAGGGGCACTTGTACCCCAATGTTTGTAGCAACACTCTCAACAATAGCTAAATTATGGAAAGAGCCTAAATGACCATCAACTGAGGAATGGATAAAGAAATTGTGGTTTATATACACAGTGGGGTACTACGTGGCAATGAGAAAGAACGAAATCTGGCCTTTTGTAGCCACGTGGATGGAACTGGAGAGTGTGACGCTAAGTGGAATAAGTCATACAGGGAAAGACAGATACCATATGTTTTCACTCTTACGTGGAGCCTGAGTCACTTAACAGAAGACCATGGGGGAGGGAAAGAAAAAAAAAGTTTGAGAGGGAGGGAGGCACACCACGAGAGACTCTTAAAAACTGAGAGTAAACTGAGGGTTGATGGGGGGGAGGGTGGGTGATGGGCAGGGAGAAGGGCACCTGTTGGGATGAGCACTGGGTGTTGTGTGCAAACCAATATGACAATACACTTCATATTAAAAAATAATAAAAAAATAAAAGCAGGGAACGGTGTCCTGAAGCTGTGTCTGGGGTGGGGCCTTGGGAGAAGGGAAGCAAACCCTCACAAATACTTTATGAACACCAGCGTCTCTATCCAGCCCACAACAGGTGTCGTGTTGCATGAGGAGAAACCTCCCTGCTGCCTCTGCCCTGGTCCCTCCCGCGCCAAGTGAGACCCGGCCTCCCTGTGCTGGTCATGTTAGAAGAATTTTAATGGTCACTTGGAAGTTCAACCAAATTCCACTGTTTTATTGAAGTTTGGGTTACTTCTCAGAGACCGTGGCTGGGCCGGGATGCTGTCTGGCTGGAAACTTCGGGGTGACCTCCCTGACCCGGGTCCTGTGTGGTCGCAGCTTCCCAGTGAAGTGCAGAGTGCGTCCCGTGTCCTGCTAGGGGAGGGGCACCCAGCCGTCCTCCGTCGCGGAGTCGAGGGAAGCCTCCGGGAAAGCGCCCGCTCTGCGGACCCGGCAGGGTGAGTGGCAGCTGGCTCGGCCACGGCGGCGGGCAGGGGACCTCTCGCCCACAGGGTCTCGGGCCACAGCTGCGCCGACTCAGGGGCCACCCTGCGGCTGTTCCACATTCTTTCAGGGCAAGAGCCAGCACAGTGACTGTGCAGAGATCACTGGAGGCGCGTCTGTCGAGCACAGACACCGTGCCGTCTGCTTCACCGACAGCTCTGATCGGGGCACGAGGGGACCCCAGGCGACCTGAGACAAACTCCCACCTCCAGGCCGGCGGGATGCCTGGCGGACAGGTGGGCGAGGGCAGGGAAGAGGCGGGAAGGCCACGTGCAGACGACAAAAACAACCCATGGCTTGGCACGTGCAGAGCACTGGGGTCCATTACTTCCTTTTCCAGACACTGTTACCAAATTCAACGGGGAAGCAGGCTAAGTATTATTTGCGGTTTTCAAATGGGGACACACACGGCTTGTGAGTTTGATCCATCTGTCCAAGGTCTTGGAGTTGAAAGTTGGGGCCTCCGGGACTCAACCCCCCGTCTTCTTTCTTAACATCCTCTGCCTCGGGGCATCCAGGTTAACGTGGGGACAGCAGCCTGGGGTCCCCTGGGTGCCCCGTGTCCGCAGATGCTTCTGGAGCTCCCCGGCGGCTCCGATGTGTGCCTCAACAAGGACACAGTTTGCAGTGGAGAGCAACACGGGCCTCTAACGGGACCGCCCCTCTCTGCCTGTGGGGATCAGAGAAATAAACTCACCAGGTTCTTTGTTTGGAGTGAGAATCTCCTTTTTGCGAAAGAGATAAAGAGGAAGAGAAAAAGCACTTTTGTCTGCGTGAGGCACCTTCATCCAAGTGATTTATTACGTTAATTTCTGCTTCTGAGCCCAGTTATCCCGAGGGAGTTCTAATTTCAGGGTGACTGAGAAGGAAGCCTTTCAAGTACTTTCAGTTTCTGTGCGTTTCTCTCCCTTGCACTTGGGAGGAGAAGGGTGACCTGCCCCGCCCAGGGAGGACAGAGAGAGGAGCCCCTCCCCCCCCAGGGAGGACAGAGAGAAGAGCCCCCCCAGGGAGGACAGAGGACCCCCCCAGTGAGGACAGAGAGAGGAGCCCCCCCAGGGAGGACAGAGGACCCCCCCAGTGAGGACAGAGAGAGGTGCCCCCCGCAGTGAGGACAGAGGATCTCCCCCAGTGAGGACAGAGAGAGGAGCCCCCACCCAGTGAGGACAGAGAGAGGAGCCCCCCCCAGGGAGGACAGAGAGAGGAGCCCCCCCCAGTGAGGACAAAGGACCCCTCCCTGCAAGGACAGAGAGAGGAGCCCCCACCCAGTGAGGACAGAGAGAGGAGCCCCCCCAGGGAGGACAGAGGACCCTTCCCAGTGAGGACAGAGAGAGGAGCTCCCCCCCCAGTGAGGACAGAGAGAGGAGCCCCCCCAGGGAGGACAGAGGACCCCCCCAGTGAGGACAGAGAGAGGAGCCCCCCCCAGGGAGGACAGAGAGAGGAGCCCCCCCCCCCGGAGGACAGAGGACCCCCCCCAGTGAGGACAGAGAGAGGCGCCCCCCGCAGTGAGGACAGAGGATCTCCCCCAGTGAGGACAGAGAGAGGAGCCCCCACCCAGTGAGGACAGAGAGAGGCGCCCCCCGCAGTGAGGACAGAGGATCTCCCCCAGTGAGGACAGAGAGAGGAGCCCCCACCCAGTGAGGACAGAGAGAGGAGCCCCCCCCCAGGGAGGATAGAGAGAGGAGCCCCCCCCAGTGAGGACAAAGGACCCCTCCCTGCAAGGACAGAGAGAGGAGCCCCCACCCAGTGAGGACAGAGAGAGGAGCCCCCCCAGGGAGGACAGAGGACCCTTCCCAGTGAGGACAGAGAGAGGAGCCCCAGTGAGGACAGAGAGAGGAGCCCCCCCAGGGAGGACAGAGGACCCCCCCAGTGAGGACAGAGAGAGGAGCCCCCCCCCAGGGAGGACAGAGAGAGGAGCCCCCCCCCAGGGAGGACAGAGGACCCCCCCAGTGAGGACAGAGAGAGGCGCCTCCCGCAGTGAGGACAGAGGATCTCCCCCAGTGAGGACAGAGAGAGGAGCCCCCACCCAGTGAGGACAGAGAGAGGAGCCCCCCCAGGGAGGACAGAGGACCCTTCCCAGTGAGGACAGAGAGAGGAGCCCCCCCCCAGGGAGGACAGAGGACCCTTCCCAGTGAGGACAGAGAGAGGCGCCCCCCACAGTGAGGACAGAGGATCTCCCCCAGGGAGGACAGAGAGAGGAGCCCCCCCCAGTGAGGACAGAGGACCCCTCCCTGCAAGGACAGAGAGAGGAGCCCCCACCCAATGAGGACAGAGAGAGGAGCCCCCCCCAGGGAGGACAGAGGACCCCTCCCTGCAAGGACAGAGAGAGGAGCCCCCACCCAGTGAAGACAGAGAGAGGAGCCCCCCCAGGGAGGACAGAGAGAGGAGCCCCCCCAGTGAGGACAGAGGACCCCTCCCTGCAAGGACAGAGAGAGGGGCCCCCCCCCGTGAGGACAGAGAGAGGAGCCCCCCCCAGGGAGGACAGAGGACCCCTCCCTGCAAGGACAGAGAGAGGAGCCCCCACCCAGTGAGGACAGAGAGAGGAGCCCCCACCCAGGGAGGACAGAGAGAGGAGCCCCCCCCAGTGAGGACAGAGGACCCCTCCCTGCAAGGACAGAGAGAGGAGCCCCCACCCAATGAGGACAGAGAGAGGAGCCCCCCCCAGGGAGGACAGAGGACCCCTCCCTGCAAGGACAGAGAGAGGAGCCCCCACCCAGTGAAGACAGAGAGAGGAGCCCCCCCAGGGAGGACAGAGAGAGGAGCCCCCCCCAGTGAGGACAGAGGACCCCTCCCTGCAAGGACAGAGAGAGGAGCCCCCCCCAGTGAGGACAGAGAGAGGAGCCCCCCCCAGGGAGGACAGAGGACCCCTCCCTGCAAGGACAGAGAGAGGAGCCCCCACCCAGTGAGGACAGAGAGAGGAGCCCCCACCCAGGGAGGACAGAGAGAGGAGCCCCCCCCAGTGAGGACAGAGAGAGGAGCCCCCCCCAGGGAGGACAGAGGACCCCTCCCTGCAAGGACAGAGAGAGGAGCCCCCACCCAGTGAGGACAGAGAGAGGAGCCCCCACCCAGGGAGGACAGAGAGAGGAGCCCCCCCCCAGTGAGGACAGAGAGAGGAGCCCCCCCCAGGGAGGACAGAGGACCCCTCCCTGCAAGGACAGAGAGAGGAGCCCCCACCCAGTGAGGACAGAGAGAGGAGCCCCCACCCAGGGAGGACAGAGAGAGGAGCCCCCCCCCAGTGAGGATAGAGGACCCCTCCCTGCAAGGACAGAGAGAGGAGCCCCCACCCAGTGAAGACAGAGAGAGGAGCCCCCACCCAGGGAGGACAGAGAGAGGAGCCCCCCCCCAGTGAGGACAGAGGACCCCTCCCTTCAAGGACAGAGAGAGGAGCCCCCCCCAGGGAGGACAGAGAGAGGAGCCCCCCCCAGGGAGGACAGAGGACCCCTCCCTGCAAGGACAGAGAGAGGAGCCCCCACCCAGTGAGGACAGAGAGAGGAGCCCCCACCCAGGGAGGACAGAGAGAGGAGCCCCCCCCAGTGAGGACAGAGAGAGGACCCCCCCAGGGAGGACAGAGAGAGGAGCCCCCCCCAGGGAGGACAGAGGACCCCTCCCAGTGAAGACAGATAGGGGAGCCCCCTCCCTGTCTCTACCCCCGCCTCTCACTTTGGGAGAAACAGTGCCTCTCCTCAAACACAACGTGGACATCTGTGGGGACCGAATCCTGTAGAGGGCAGGGCCCCGACCCCCGTCCCAGCGCCTGGACCTTGCCCGTCACCGTCCCCAGCCAGAGGGGGCGCTGCTCACGCGGATGCACAGCCCCCATGCAAAGCTGAAGGCCGGTCTCCTTGTTCCCCACCTACGGTGCCACATGGAAAACGGGAATTCGATGATTTAATCCTCAGCTATTTGTAGAGAATAACATTTGCTCACGTATAAAAGTCATTGCAAACCTCATGAGTTCAGAGTTGAAAAATGTAGGGTTTTGAGCTAATTGTTTTTCTGAACATAAGGTCCTGACTTTGGGAAAACAGTTAAAAGTTCAAAAACTTTCAGACATCAGATAACTATTACAAAGCAACGTTAGATAAGTTTCAGCAAGAATAAGAGAATTAGAAACATATGAGTCATAATTTCCTTTAAAACCCACTTGCATTTAAAGACCAAGGGGCAGGGAGACACTGATTAACCAAATGTGTTCAAGGACTCACTGAATCCAACCTATTTAAAGCTTGGTGATGACATTTAGGCAGAAAAATGGTGAATTCTTCCTCAGCTCCGTTCAGGCCGTGCAAATAAAGCCGTGTTTGGGGAGCTCCTCCCGCGTGTCCCTGAGCCGACGTGATCTAACTCAGGCCATGAAAACGTGGCTGGTGCATAGTCACTGCTTTCACGCGACTTTCCGCATCTCCGGTTAGAAAAGTCACCTGAGGGGCGCCTGGGTGGCTCAGTCGGTTGGGTGTCTGACTTCGGGCTCAGGTCACGATCTCGCGGTTTGTGAGTTTGGGCCCCGCGTCGGGCTCTGTGCTGACAGCTCGGGGCCTGGGGCCTGCTTCGGATGCTGTGTGTGTCTCTCTCTCTGCCCTTCCCCCACTCGTGCTCTGTCTCTCTCTCTGTCTCAAAAATCAGTAAACATTCAAAAAAATGGTTTTTTTTTAAAGAAAAAAAGAAGTCACCTGAAGGTTCTCAGAAGCAGCGAACAGAGGTGCCCGTGGCCAAAAAACAATATGGCAGCTTCTTCACCATTCCGGACAAGCCAGCGCCGCTCACCGAGATCGAGGGCCTGTTGGGGCTTCCTTCTGTCAAAGGCAGGGATGTGTTTTTCCGCAGTCGGTGGCCACCCGTATAAAACTGCTTCTCCGCTTACAAGACAAAATAGAGGGATCGGGATGAACAAGTCACAAAAGGGCGCAAATAGAACACAGATTTAAGAGCAACAGAAGCTCAAGGTGAAGCTGGGGGAACAACGCGGCCAGGAAAACGGGCTGCAAGCTATTTCCAGCGACCGAGGTGGACAGATGCGGACGGACGCGACGCAGGGGAACCGCCAAGCCCAGCAAAGCACGGCAGGCGGGAGGGGACGCTCCGCCCCCAGGCCCCGCCCCAGGCCCTGCCCCAGGCCCCGCCCACAGGCCGAGGTCGGGAGCAGCGAGCACCCAGATCTGGCCGCTCGCTCACTTGGGTCCCGCCCAACCCGTGTCTGGCTCCGGGCCGAGAACGAGACACTGTGGGGAGTAGGGCGGACGGTCCATGCCGCCGTCTGACGTTCGGATCATCCCCTTCCAACTGCCCTCTTGTCCGGTGCGGGCCCCGAAGGCCACTGGTCGCCCTGGAGGGACCTCGTGCCCGCCTCGCGCCAATCGTGAGAACTCGTGTTTCCTCGACCCCTCGGGGCAAGTCCCGTGTGATGCTGGGTGTACTCTCTTTAGCCCACGACTGACACAGCGGAGCGTCTTCTAGCTTCCGAGCACGTGACGGGCTTATGCCAACTTTCGCTTCTAACATTCCACCAATGCCACCCACCTAACACGCTTCTAAAACCAGGTGGCTCCCCCACGGCCGAATGTGCCCATCAACCGACACCAGTCAGACCACCATCCAAGCCACGGCCCGGCGCACGTTCTGCCACAGTTCCAGGGGGTCCCACCAGCCTCAGCCCTTCCGGAGCCCCCTCCCAGCTCTCTGGCCTCGCTGGACCCCCGGCTCAGAGGAGGGGCCCGGCCGGTGGGGGAGTGAGGCCGTGACTGAGGCCGTGTCCTGGAGTATATTTGTTCACGCTTTAAAATTACTGCATAAGGGATGTGTGTCCGGCGGGTTCTCTGAAAGTCACAGCCCGGGGCCTAGAGCCCCTGTAACCTCCCCGTCTGTCCGTGGGGCACACGGCTCGTGGCCTTCCCTCCGCGGGATGCATTTATCACTTCACCCCGGGTAATGCAGGGTTGGGGTTTGCTTCTGGTTTTTTAATAAAAACAATTTCTGGAACCCAGAAGTCGATTTGAGGGGAGAAAAGGGGAATTTTTTTTTTTTTTTTTTTAATTTTTAGAAGAATGAACACACCTTTGCAACCGGAAGAAAAAAAAGGTAGATAGTGATTTGAAAGTAACATGGACTCTTTTTCTCCTCTGGGTTTAGAAATGTTCTTTGAAACTCTTTCATGAAGGAAGGAGAGAAGGAAAAAATGTCAACTATCTGCACCATTAAATAATAATTAATATTACATATTTTTAAATGTTTATTTTTGAGAGAGAGAGAAACAGAACTCGAGCAGGGGACGGGCAGAGAGAGAGGGAGACACAGAATCCGAAGCAGGCTCCGGGCTCTGAGCTGTCAGCACAGAGCCCGACATGAGGCTCGAACTCACAAACTGTGGGATCGTGACTGAGCTGCTTAACCGACTGAGCCACCCAGGCGCCCGAAGATATTTTATTTTTTAATTTAATTTAATTTAATTTAATTTTTTATTTTATTTTTTTTTAACGTTTATTTTTGAGACAGGGAGAGACAGCATGAACGGGGGAGGGTCAGAGAGAGAGGGAGACACAGAATCAGAAACAGGCTCCAGGCTCTGAGCTGTCAGCACAGAGCCTGATGCGGGGCTCGAACTCATGGACCGCGAGATCATGACCTGAGTCGAAGTCGGATGCTTAACCGACTGAGCCACCCAGCCGCCCCTAATTTTATTTTAAAGATATGTATTTTAAAATTACTTCAAAACGTAAGTGATTGAATAGACAGTAACACTTATTAACTCATTTATTAGTCATTAGCTCACAGGTCTCAAAAGGCCTTTAATGTATGCAAACATTTCCTTCTTTATTTTGCTTTTTCTTCATTTCTTGAGACCTTCTGTGCCCCACGTAAATTCATAGAATTAGCGAGCAGACGTCTAGAAACTTTGAAATAATGAACAGAAGGGGAAGTTATTGATGGATTGGGTATGAATGAAATAGTGCTAGTTAGATGCAGTTAGCAGACTTCCTAAATTTCTTCTATGCTGACCGTTCAAACGATCAGGGGCATAAGTCCCGGAGATCCCATCCTTCTGGGTGCTCGTCTGTGTCAAACGTGGACACGGTTAATGAGAATCACGGCTGAAATGTGCTCTACGTCAGCACGTTGGATTTGCGCGTCTTGCTAGGAACTTACCTGTCGACAAGAACCTTCCCGGAAGACCCCCATTGTCCTGCGAGGGGCCTGTGGCAGGTGTCATCCTGGAGACCAGGGCTCTGAACTGATGGCCAGGGGAATATCTTCTTTCCCTCCAGATCGCATTTCCGGGTTCTGTGTGCGCCTGGCTCCGCTCAGCGGCATCAGCTGGCTGAATTCTTACCTCCGGAGCGAGGGGCTCTGGCGTTTCCGATTCCCTCTGCGGTCCTGCGGTCCCCGTCCCCGGCCCTCTCCTCCACCTGACGGCATCCCTCACAGGCCGTACACACGCGTGCACACGTATACGGGGAAAGGGGAAAGACACGGAGTTTAATGTTGCAGAGTAAAAGGGAACTAAAAAGACCGATACCAGCGGTGATATTGGCAGCATTTGGGATAGAATTTAAAATGGACTTCATTACCTGCGTATCAAGAGCTACCATGGCGATTCTACTTACTAATACGAAGTTGAATAAACACTTGACTACTTTTTTTTGCCAAACTCTTTATTATTCATAAAATGAGTTTACTCTCTGGGCTGCAAATATTATTCGTTGAACTGCATTGTTCTTCCGTACATGTTTTCACTGACGCTGTGTAGCTGCCTGAATTCCATCCACAGAAAATTCTGCAGAGGAAGAGAAAGTACGGAGAAAGTCGTCCGCCTCATTTCCGCCACTAACGGCTTCACCTCCAACAAGACACACTACTGATCTGGCGTCACTCCGAAAAATACGAATATGCCTCCCGCATGTACTCTGTGCCCCAAATGCCGTAATTACAGACCCGCGTGCCTGTGCGAAGATCGCGTGTGAGACGCTTTCTTCTCTCTCAGGTGAACGCTGGCGTGGGGTCTCTCCAGAGTGTGGTCGGTGAGGTTTCAGAAAGAAAGAGAGTTCTAGGACCTTGGAGACGAGCTCACGAAGAGGAGGGGCCACCAGCCTGGGTGGTGACTGAGCCATCTCATGCCGCATGGGTGCGGGTCACGGGGTCTCGGCAAGGCCCCCAGTGTGCTCGCTGGCGGGGCTCTCGGGGCGTTTCTCTAGCGCCTCAGGGCCTCCCCCACCCTCCAGAAGAGGGACCAGAGCGGCCGGATCGGATCACGGTTGACCCTGTGCTTGCTCAGCAGATGGGCCGATACAAACAAAACAAAGCAAATGTCTTGAAGAAGCCTACACTTCTCTTCTGTTCCCCAAAGGTAGTTAGCTCATAAGAGCAGCAAAGGTGCAAAATATTGAGTTGATGGCCAGTTCATTCTAAGTCCCGGCCACCCCTTAACGTTGGAGGGTGTAGGGTCATTCCTATACCTGCTAGGTGTGATTTTCCACGGCGGTTGGGGTGTGCCCACTAGGAGAGCGCTGGTCCAGGGTTTCCACGGAGGCAGCCTGGGGCATGTTAGACCTGATGAGGGCTTGACGACTTCCCAAGAATTTGAAAGCACTTGACTTTCGCTCAGTGTTTATTTGTCTGACTCCGGAGGCCCTGGGTGACAGTGCGGTCCAGGCGGCACAAGCTGCTGGGAGCAGACGGCCTCCTTGGACATCCTGTCAGAGCTCGGATGAATGCACCTTCTGTGTGGCTCTTGGCTGCCGGAGGCCCCGAGGACACCACCTCGCGCTGGAGCCCTTGGCTTTCAGCAGACGGCTTTCATCTGGAGCTAGCACGAGAACACGGCTGCTTCTCGGCTCCAAACGGGAACCGCAGGCTGGAGCCCGAAGGCCTGGAGAGCAGCGCGGGCTGGGCCTCGCCCTGGCCTGGCGGCCGGCTCCCCCGGGGGAGCTTGGGGAAGGCACGGAGTCAGAGTGGCAGCGTCCGGCCCCAAAGACGACACCAGGAGCTGGTGCGGGAGATGGCCGGGACGCACGCAGAGGGGGCAGGGTCCTGCTTATTCTTTTTCGTTACTATTAAAAAAAATTCAGTATTTTAAAAATTCACATCAAAATTTTTTTAATGTTTATTTATTTTTGAGAGAGAGAGAGAGAGAGACAGAGAGAGAGAGAGAGAGAGAGAGAACCAGTGGGGCAGGGGCAGAGAGAGAGGAGACACAGAATTGAAGCAGGCCCCAGGCTCCGAGCCATCAGCACAGAGCCCGACGCAGGGCTCGAGCTCACAAACCGTGAGATCACGCCCTGAGCTGAAGTCGGACGCTCAACTGACTGAGCCCCCAGGCGCTCCGGGAACCATTCTCAGTGTTGAAACGTCCTGGCGTGGCTGCACCGCACGTCTGGCTCATCAATGTGCTAGAATCGATGGAAAACAGACCTACTGTTCACATGTTCTGGAGGATTCCAACTCCCTGCTTTCCCTCGGCACTTCCTACCGTATTCCAAAATCCTTCTCGTCCATGAGCCCGGTCAGCAGTCAGCAGGCGGCAAGGTGAGGCAGGGGCAGAGTGGGATGACGGAGGGCTCACCTCCCCCGACCCCAAGCCCGGCCCACCTGTGGTCGCTACGTCCACTGCTTCTCTTCCGCTGCTCAGCGCCCTTGCTAAAATGGGGATACAAACCCCTGCTCCATAGCGTTGTTGGGGCCTTTGCCTGAAATTATGCATGCAGTCGGTGCTTAATTAACGTTCTCCACTTCCTGCTCAGCTTCCCCAAACAACAGCCACAGCAACAACAAATCAGTGGCCCAACCAACCTACAAACTTCCTAGAGGCTCATGGGGTCCTGCCCTGCCCTGTGGTCATTATTCTGGAATGTTCCGGCGGCCCCTTTTCTCGGCAGGGTCGCGTGAGCACGTGACCCACGTGTGAAGGGCTAATATCTGCCATTTCAGTTCTCCAATATTAAGATGCTTTGAAGCTCTGTTTCAAAGGAACAAGTCGTTTCCTTTAAATCAGCGAACACCGTGATAGAGTTCTGCTGTGCGGCAAAAGGTGGACCCACATCCAAGCTCGTGTCCGGGGTCGGGTCAGGTGAGCATCGTGGCGCACCGTCGGAGGACCGGTGTGTGGTGCCCGCCTGACCCGGACGGGTCCTTCCAGAGCCCGTGTGGCCCCCGATGGTGCCTAACCCGCCACAGGCTTGGGCCGGGAAGGTCAGTTTGGTTTAACCCTGCGCTCGCACTTGGTGTGTTTTGAATATACACCTTCAGTTATAACTCGTACTTCAACTCGTGTGACTGAATGAAAATGTCTGCTTCATGTTTTGGCTCAAACGACACATTTTCTTCCGCTGTGGGTGTATTCTATCGATACGTGTGGTGAGAAGGAGGACGGGGTGATTTGTTTCCACACGGCGTAAGTGTCTCTACATGTGTATATCTGTCCACTCTCGTCAAGGGCACATTCCCCAGGACGGATGTCGGACTAAAGGGGGCACAGCCCAGGCAGTCTGTTTTCAGCGAAAGGCCACTGAACGTCGAGGCACAGGAAGGTCAGACTGCAGCGGCCACGAGAAGGAAGCGAGGCGCCGGGTACCCCAGACGTGAGCACAGGACGAGGAAGAGGCAGGTGGCATCGAGAGGAGTGTCAACCACAACGGCCTGAGATGCTGGGGTACCAGGTGCGACCTGGCTAGAAAAGGCACAGGCTTCGGGGTTGGGAAGCCGCTCAACACGGCGACTCGCACAGGGAAACGTAGTCCAGGCAGCTTCTCGAAGAAGGAAGAGAGTCAGTGCCGCCAGGGACAGCTTTCCCCTTGACCAGCAAGCAGAGGGTCGCGGGTAGCTAGGGGACGATCTGCTCTGCATCTGAGGTTTTCCTGGCTGGACAAGACAAGTCCTACCAGAGGCTTCCTGTGGCTTCTGTCCTCACACTCGGAGCAGACCGGGCTCAGTCCATCAGGGAGCAGGGGCGTGTTTGGTCCGGAGGTGATCTGGAAACGTACTATTCCCTCAAAAAGGCAGAGGGAATCATTCAAGTTGCCGATGAGACCTGATTGATCTTAATGGAACCTGAAACGTAAATTTTCCCAGCTCTGCTCCATGGTTTTATACATTCCTTCTCTATTTTATGTTAACAGCATCTTTCCATAGGTTTTCTATGCTCTGTGAATCAATAGGCTCCTAAATTCCCAGTCAAAACACGCTTCGTTTTATTTTGGGACATGAAAATTATCTTTCTTTTTTTCACCGTTTCTCTGGCAACCAAAAAGGAATCCTTTTCCTTCAAATTCCAAAGGCATAATTTTGGAGCTCGGCAGACCCATTTGCCCGAAGTCTCGGCTCCTGTTCTAAATTCATTTCTTGATCTTGGCGAGTTTCCTTAGAGGATGCGTAGCTGATTTGCGCCATCAGATTATGGGGAATTGAGCATAGTTGGTCTTCCTGAAAATAGTATGTTTCACTTACTGGTAAACACTGTGTGTTGTAGATTCTCTGTTTTAAAGATACAATTCCATAAATAAGTTTCCAAGCATAAAAGAGATTTCTGAAGGAATATTTGTAGGAATTAATAAACCTCAACAACGTAGCTGGTTTACACTGCCGATTAATTCCGTTACTCGATGTAATTACTTGTTTACAGGACTCATCAAGGGGCTTATCATTGGTTCGGTGAAGAAGACGAACCCGTGGCCCAAGAAGACCCACGAATGCCCAGGTCTGATCCCTGCACGATTTGTTGGAACCCGAGTGTTGACTGTTCCCTGACTGGTTCTGTCCCTGACGATAATTGTGCTGCTGTTGGCCCAATGAAAACAGTGCAGGTTGCCGGTGGTGTTTTCACACAGCCTTCTCGTGTACAGCAGGGCAAGGTCTGGTCCACCATGTGTGACTTGTGTCACCTTTTAAAACCTATTTTGAGAAGCAGTAAAGCTGTCATATTTTTTTAACAGCCTGGTGGATTGATTACTTGGATCGCGGGATGTTCTCTTCATGTGCAAACAGACAGCAGCTCCTGAACCTTCACTAAAATCCACGTCGAGTCACTTACTCTTGTGTTAAATCTTGGCTGCTGCTGATGACAGCCTTACTTGCTTCTACAGGAGTCTGGGGAGTGAAGGCGGAGAGGGTGCCTTCGAAAGTCAAGGTATTTCTTATTGAGAATGATCATACTTCCTTTTTTTAAAATTTTTTAATGTTTATTATTTTTTGAGAGAAAGAGACAGAGTGTGAGCAGGGGAGGGCAGAGAGAGAGACACACACACGGAATCCAAAGCAGGCTGCAGGCTCCGAGCCATCAGCACAGAGCCCGATGCAGGGCTCGAACTCATAAGCGGTGAGATCATGACCTGAGCTGAAGTCGGATGCTTAACCGACTGAGCCCCCCAGGCGTCTGGAGAATGAACAAACTTCTTTACCAGAACTGCTAAAGACACTCACTGGGAGCACCAGGCGTGGCTAACTGTTGTTAAGTCAATGCTGAATGAACGAGCTTCACTGACTTGCAAAAGTATCAGAAACTCCCCAAGTTGTGAGCTACTAAGAAATAGTGAATGTTTACTGCTCTACTTACAAGAATATCGAAATCTACCCAGAGAGACCACCGACATCTGTAGGTGTGTGTGTGCACGCACACGTATCTGAGACCTGGAAGGGGTGTGGCACTGATAACCTAAGCGGGTGTGACCCTGACTCTACCTGGCTTTGTGATCTTTTATTGGGTTTTTGAATGAGTTTTTCTTTCTGAAATATATTTTGCATTGATTAAACTATTCATCACCTACCCAAAGTAAGCATCGGTCAGCAGGAATCATAGCTAACCATTGAGAGAATCCTACATGAGACTTCTTCTAAAGAGAGAAAATTAAAAAAATAAAACTCTCCTTATTTCGTTAGGACCAAGGGGTTTTGATGAAGAGGGGAGGTAGAAAATTAGCATGGGTACTGGTTGGTGCCTACTTTTCAGGCTTTGGCCTCTGCTCTCACATGTAAATAGAGCTTATTGTCCATCCGAAGTCACCAGCCCAGGCTGAAGTTTGGAGCGGGCTGTCGGGCGGCTGGTGGTTTATGAGCGATGCTGGCTTTCTGTCCACACTCGTTTGTAATGTGCGGCGTGGACGGCAGGGAGTCGCTCAGGTGTTTGCAGGGTAGGGACAACCTCGTTCCATCACCCCCCATTCCTCAGGACTGGACACGGGACGCTGTGTGGCCCAGGGTTCAGATGGGAGCGAGGGCTTTTCCAGGCCTTCTTCAGATCTCCTGCTACAATTGCCGTTCGCTGCAAAAGTACACTTTAGTGTGAATGTTGTTTATCTCGCTTGAAGAGGCAGGCTCGGGTGTGGCGTGAGATTTGTTTACTTCTTCTTCCTGAGAATAAAGATCGGAGGGAATGGGTTCAGGTTCTAGTGCTCAACTGAAAGAGAACCAGAGGCTGTCACAGACTTCAGGCAACGAAGCCACGGAGAGTGAGAACTCCCAGGAAGTAGGCAAGGGCACATGAAACAAATAACAGCACTAACCAGCCAACATGGGGGACAAAGGAAAAAGTAAAAAAAAAAAAAGAAAAGAAAAAAAGGAATTTCCATTGAAGTCAACAGGATAAATGTGAGAAAACTTGTGCTACGGAGAGAAGAAAATCAGGTGGGAAGTTGAGCGATCGTTTGAAGATGCCTGTAAAAGAAATGAGAGCATGTGGGAACCCCTGTTCCATGCAGCAATTTAAAAGAAAAGCAGCACTGGGGCACCTGGGTGGCTCAGTCGGGTGGGTGGACGACTTTGGCTCAGGTCATGATCTCACGGTTCGTGGGTTCGAGGGCCACGTCGGGCTCTGTGCTGACAGCTCGGAGCCTGGAGCCTGCTTCGGATTCTGTGTCTCCCTCTCTCTCTGCCCCTCCCCTACTCACACTCTGTCTCTCTCTCCTTCAAAAAAAAAAAAAAAAAAAAAAAAAAAACATTAAAAAACTTTTTTTAAAGGCAGCATTGTCTTTAAAAATGGCCAAGTGCACCAGGGTTTGGTCGGCAGGGAAGAGCCCTGCGGAACCTGCCGCGGGAGTCGTGTATCCCGACGGAAGGCGGGACACCCACCACAACGTGGCGACGTCTGCCGAGGAGAACGTGGCTCACACGATGGGTGGCTCCGTCGGCCTCCGTGGGTGTGCTCACGCATGTCGGCTGCCTGGCTCTGACGAGGAAGGGTGTCCCCTACGATGGCAAGTACAGCAATCTGGCTCTGCTCTGCGTGCCTCACGTTCCGGCGGGATCACACCGCTGCCTTGTCCCCGCCGTGGCAGAAGAGAGCACCCGGGAGTGAGCGCCTTTCACACCCCTGCCTCGTCACGCCTGAGAAGCGCGACCTGCCGTGTCACACGCAGAGCCATGTGCAGAGCCTGGTGCCGGGAACGGCGCGGGAGCTGGTGACATTTTTAGATTACTGTTCTGGGAAGACTCTCCTCCGTGACGAACAGCCCGGACTCTGGCAGCTCTGCGGTGCCGTGGGCCTCTTGACACGTTCTGTGTGCCTTCGATTACGGGGTGGACGGTGTCTGTTCGCCTCCCGTGTCCTGGGGCCTCAGCAGAGATGAACTCCAGTGGCAAGCGGCGAGCTAAGAGCTGAAGCGGTGTCTTGCTGTTTTGCAAATTCTCAGTTGCTTTGGCCGCCAGTGGCCAAGGCCAGTGGAGACCTCACCCCCTGTGACCCAGCAGGACGCTACTTGGGGACGCGGAGTGGCACGCCTGGCAAGGAGAAATTGAACAAACTGGTCCTAGGCCTTCCAGAATGTGCTTCCGGGCCCTTTGAATGACTCGTGTCACCCTTTCATTCTGCCCGGTTCGTGCAGGGTGAAGACGTCCAGGCGGGACGGTTGAGAAAGTTCTTGGTGTTCGTGTGCTTGGAAACTCACGCCTCCGTGGGCGGCGGGCCGGGGACCCACGCTGTCCTCGTCGTGGCACCGAGCTGGCTTGTTAGGAAGCACGCACCCCGCCGTGGCCCTGAGCACCGGGACCGCCCACCCACCCCTGGCGGGATCTGGCCAGACCTCTCTCCGGGCGTCCCCCTCCGAGGGGGCCCTGCCGTCTCCTCGCCTAATCTGACCCCCCCCCCAGACCTTCGAGCCCAAATCTGGAATAACTCTCCGCAGACACGGCCCAAGCGAGCATGTCTAAAGTGATTTATGAGGCTTTTTGAACTTACATTCCTGTGTTCCGCCGTTTGCTGCAGGCGAGAATTTTCTGACAGATTATTATGAAAACAGCGTTTCTATTAGAAGCTGCTGCTTTACTTTTCTGAGCCGCGAAGCAGTGTTTCGTCGAGGCCTTTTATTAGATCTGCGTAACTTTTACATCTGCTTCGTTGCGTGTGCACGTGGAACTTCATAAATATAACGGGAGTTCTGTATTTGTCATTTCAGCGACACCCCGAGCGCAGACCTGAGCGGGTGACGCCGTTTACGTGTGGGTGCTCGCCCTCACGAGGGTGTCTGTTCGCTTCCTTTGGAGGCGTCGGTGATCCTTAGTCACGACGCAGCTGAGCTCCCAGTGGCCTCGCACGGGCACGAATCATCTCCCCAGCGCAGGAGGCGGAGGGCTGAGATGTGCCACGGAGCGCGCCGCTCGCTCTGTCCTTCCCCGGGTGCAGAGAACCCCTCCACCCTGCCGTCCCGGAGCCAGGGTATAGACTTTAACCCCTTCACACCCTCGGGGGGAAGAGTTCAGAAGCAAAATCTGCTCAGCCGCTGCGGTGGAAACGGGCCTCCACTGAGCACTAAGGCCTCCCCCCTCCAGGGGGCTGTTGTCTGCTTCCTCACTGGACGCGGTCCTGTCTGGTCCCCCGCCTGGTCCCCCCAAAACGACTTAAGGTGAAGTAAAGCAGACGGGTACGAGAAGACATTCAGACATTGTCCCTTCCTGTGTGAAATGTTGTTTCTTGTAAGCTCGCCCTTAAATCACTGCAGAACACGATGGAAGGAGCTCCAAGGGACACGGCACAAACTCACGAGCCATTTCGTAGGCCCTGCCTGTTTCCAGGACAGATTTCTGGTTTGGATGAAGTCACGTTGGACACTAATGTGTGTTCTCTGCTTAGCTCTTGGCGATGAATCTGGGGGAGGATATGTCCCTGTATCATTTAAAATCCTTATAGTGGCATGATAATTTTAGCAAAATAAGGAAGTAATTTAAATAAAAAGACGTTATGCTATGCGCTCTTCTGGAAATTTCCTTTTTGTTTGTCACCGCTTTGACTCAGGGACCAATGCTGGCATGGTCTGGGTGATAGTGAGGCAAAGGGGAATGTTTGGCCGGGGAACGCGGGCCGGCAAACTGCAGCAGCTTCAGCCGAAACCGAGCCTGCTCTGTAGGCTGCTGTGAACATTCGGCTGTCGATAAATAAAATTTAAAATCTAATATTCCAAATTTAATCAGTTAAACAGCTGGCAGAACCCAGAAGAGTGCCGGAATAGTTAAGTGTATGAACAAACATAAACCACGGGAGTCGTTATTCCAGAAGGACTTGTCAGTGTTGTCAAATGCCACACAGATGCTCGAGGGGATGCCTGAAAACACACGACAGAGGGTCCAGAACCCGGAGCAGACATGGGTGACGGGAGGAGAAGGGCGTTCTGGGTGGTGCCCGTGAAAGTCACGCGGAAACGCCCTGCTTTCTCAGGTCCTGTCACCAGGCGGGTCCATCAGCAGCCTCCTCGCGGGAGGCTGACCCGTCACACGGCCCGTGTCCATGCACACCCACCCGTGACACCGCTACCCTGCAGAGCGCCACTCACGGCCATCGGTCTGGGTCTCCGTGAGGGGCTTTTCTTTGTGTGTGCCTTTCTGGGGCTCCCTGAGCTCTGGCCTCCTCATCCCCCCAAAGCAGACTAGCTTTGCAGGCTGCCTTCTGGTCGCTGCCGTGCACACACGAGTTACATTTTGCGGTTACTTTGACAGCGACGTCCTGATCGTGCGCTGGAAGCCGGGCCAGCATGTGATGCAAGTTCACGGGGCCCCCAGCTCCCCCGAAAGCTGAAGCGATGGTCTACTCTCCCACCTGCTAAGGAGAACGGCACACCGTGTGACTTCTTTGCTACTCAGTGTCAAGGAAATGCTCCTGCTTTCTCCCCCTCCCTCACTCGCGGATGGACTTCCTGAAGACATGGGATGGAATGGGATGGAAGGACCAGCAGGAGGCTCTCCAGAGAGCCCTGAGAACGGGACTTCCTGGGCGCCAAGAACTCACTTCTGTGCTCAGGGAGAGAGAGTGGAGCTGACAGGCCCACACTCACCGGGGAAAGCTCGAGCTTAGGTCCTGCTGGAGCGCGAGATCTCTGGGACTCTTCCCGGGGGCTCAGGGGCGCAGGGGGGTGGGGATCCTGAAAGAGAAGCCGAACGGAGGGTGGAAATTCGTAATCTAAACAAAAGATTAGCTCAGCTTCTCCTCCCGTGATTGGGCCACATCCCTGCTTCTGTCGCAAGAGCACGTTGTCCTGAGTATTGCCGAGTGTAGACCTCTACTCGCTTACCGACCCGGGTGATCTGAGTCCAAATCCACTGTCTCACTCTGGGATAACAGACCTAAAAGGTGTGAGGCCATTTCCAGGTGTTTACGGGCTCTTGTGTGTCCCGATGATCACGGTTTTCATAACAGCCCCGAGCTGGGTGTTGGAAGGCTATGTGCACAGAAAACCTTTCTGGCTGAAATGTTTGCAGACCAGACTGTGGTCCAAGTTCCATTTGCACACAGCAAAGGGCAGACTCGGTTTTAATAATCGGAGGTGAGAGTTTCAATGAAACCGTTGCATTTGGAAAGCACACACGCAAATATCTTGGGAACGAGGCCGGGGGCTCGTGTCTCCTGTCGTCTGCCCTCCTGCCTGCGGGAGCTGGGCCAGCCGAGCATGGGGCCGAGCCTCCTGGAGAACAGCTTCGGTGCGGCGGGCGCCCTGGCTGCATCTGGAAATTCCGCTGCTGCGTTTTCCTACTTCTCGGAATATTTATTAAAGATAATTTTCCGTAATCTCCAAATGCAGCCTGGGACCCTGCGGTGGGCCCCACGGCAGCCAGGGATGCTCGCCTCTCCAGAAGGGGCATCGGCGACAGTGGCGTGTCAGTCCCCGGCTGCGGGACACGGCGGGACGACCCCCACACACTGGCTGGTGTGGTCTCCAAACCGTTCATTTGGCCTCCAGTTTCTTTTTTGTCTTAATTTGCGTGGTTTTGACTGAAGTCATATGGCAATTCTGAACCTTGAACAAAATCAGCGGATTTCATCCGACATTATTGCATATAGGTTCATGGGGTTTTGTGGTTTCTTCATCAAACATGTAGTTAAATGTTACAAAATGAAACCATAAAAACCTTGTCTAGGAAAAATTCATGTCTCTCCAGAGGCGCCAAATGTGCTTTAAGGCTAAACCGTTGGGGAAAGCTGGAAAAGGTTGCTCTGAAATTGAGTAAACTTGCTCAGATGAGACATTAAATCTAGCAATTAGATTGTTTTTAATAATTTTAAATTTTGAATAAAAATAAACTTGGAAAAGAGGGCTAGCACAAAACAGCAGTGTCCTTCTGAATATTCCAGACGCCCCAGAGGTCAGATCTGAATACAAGCTTTGACCCACGTCCACGGGATCCTTTGACATTCAGGAAATAAATCAGCATTACCCTCAGAGGTGCTGATTCTCAGCTCCGCTGCTGCTGGCTGCCTGCGCCGAGCTCGGGTCCCTCCTTCTCAGACCCCGCGCTCTCACAACGAGAACTTTGTGCTCCTTGCGCACAACGGAACGTGCAGGTCCCGGGAGCTGTGTGTGTCCCGCCTCTTCTGCAGCTAACGTGCAGCAGGGAGAGAAGCTTCTGGACGACCGTGCATCCCAGCAGTGGGAGAGCCCGGTGCGTAGGGACCGCGGCCGCCTTCTCAATCCTCGTGTCCCTGCGACTTGCATTTCTCAGCTCATTTCATTAAAAAGTACACCTTTCACTTTAATTAACGGAAAGTACGCCTTTCCACCTCGAAGGCCATCTGAAGCACTACACGCCTGTCTGTTGCTTCTCTGACGGGAAACGTGTATTTCACCCCTGGAGGATTGTTCTGGGCGACTGCACACTCCATCGCCGTCCTCCCGGAGTGTCCGTGGGGCACCTGCCGCCACACGCGTCCGTCCCGCTGAGCCCTCCTTGCTGCAGAGACCTCGCGGCTGCTTCCTGACAAAGGGACAGAGTGGACATTTGTGGCTGGAAAATGATAAACCCTTGGTACTGAATACCCAAGAAACCAACTGCAAAGCGATCAAATCTCGGAATGAAATACAACCGTAAAAATCATCAGCCCCAATGCTTTTCCGACATCTTCGCCATAACATCCCTTTTCCAAAGTAAATGTGGTGAGGAAGGCAGGCTGCAAAGGCATGTGTCTCCCGGCGGCTCTGCTCGGAGAGGGCGGACACGTGGAAAGTTGTGGGGCCACGTGGAGTCCTACTCGTCACATCGAGGACCGTAGTTTTTCACTGTGAGGTTTCTTTTTACGACGCTGTTGATTTAACGTTTATTTATTTTGGAGACAGAGAGAGACAGAGCATGAACAGGGGAGGGGCAGAGAGAGAGGGAGACACAGAATCTGAAATGGGCTGCAGGCTCTGAGCCGTCAGCACAGAGCCCGACGCAGGGCCCGAACTCAAGGACCGCGAGATCGTGACCTGAGCCGAAGTCGGACGCTTAACCGACTGAGCCACTCAGGCGCCCCACAACGCTGTTGATTTAGAGGTGTTTGCAGATGCTTCTAAATAATAATGGCCAAAGCAGAAATTTTCAAATGACAAATAGATTTTGGTAGAAGAGCATCAGGGCCACGTTTCTCTTGAAGAAAGGGACCCTGCCATCTGACCCCAAGTCTGGGACCCAAAATTTCAGAAGACTACTTTGCTCTTACAAAGTCCTAATAACAAGTCTGAAATTCACAGTGACTGAGATTTATCAGTTCATAGTTTTAAATAACGGGGCTGTGTACTTGTATCCACAGCGCTTTTTAAGGCGATGTGGGACCAGCTCGAAGGGAGCAGAGTGTGAGTGTTTCTGTGTCGCGGGATGATGGGTAAGGGCCATCGTCCTGACCCCACGTCTCCTCCCCGCACCAGTCACGGGTCTGAATAGACCGCCTGTCGGAGGCTCATCAGCCGTCCCAACGAGCACCTGACCTGGTGCCCACAGACGTGCTGCGGCCACAGACCTTTGCAAGCATTGATCCATTTCTCTCCAGACCCCCGAACCGTTCGTTATTCACGCTAACGGGAGGGATGGGTCATGCCCGCAGAGGTGAGGGGACAGGAGCTGGCACTCTTCTGTCATTAAGGGTTTCAATGGGCGGGAAGGCTGAGGGGCGTCCGTCCCTGGGGGAAATCATGACGACACATCACCTGGACGCCTGTGGGCGTGGATAGCGCTTCCTTCCCGGACCGTGCAGATCCGCGCTTTCTGGGCCCAGATTCCCGGAGCGACACCAGGCCGCGGGCGCTCAGGGCCGTTATGGCTTCTCACCGAAGCAGAGGGTCTGCGAAGCGTTTTAATGCCTATGGAATAAAGCCCACGCTTGTAATCATGTAAATTTTCACACAGAATGAACCGCTTCTCAAAACCAAGATAGAAGGAGTCCGTTCTGATTATAAAAGTTCTTCCCTAATAACAGCACTTGAGTTTTCGGACTAGCGCACACAAAGTTCAAATACACGGACGGAGTGGCCTGAGCTGCCTAGAGCAGGACAGCGGCGGGTGCGGCCTTCAGAGCACGTGGGGACAGTGGGTGTGTGGAGGCGGCTAGAAACCCCAGCTTCCAGATTTGCTCCTGCTCTTCCTGTTTAGTAATCCGCAACAGCCCCCCCCCACCCCGCGCCCAGACAAGCGTCTCCCACCCACCGGGGACCAGGCCCTCCTCTCGGCGCTGGAGCCCCGGAAATCTCCGAGCTCGAGGAGTTGACATCACAGAGGAAACGATGGACCAGACTCGCCAGTGAATCAGCGTTGGGAATGTCAGTGCTGTAATGGGAAATAAGGGGACAGTGGGGCCAAGGACAAGGGGTCTGGGGGGCAGATATGTCAGGGGGGTCAGGAAGGGCCTCTGTGAGGAGGTGACTTTCGGGCTGACACCTGAATTCTAGGAAGACACGAACCGTGTGCAGATTGGGGATGCTGCACCAGCAGAGGGGACAGCAGGTGCCCAGCCCCTGTGGAGGCGGGGGTGCGGAAGGGGAGGGGAACAGGGGCAGGAGAGCAAGGGGCCCCCACCAAATTCAGGTTCCTGCAGCTGGAGCTCGCCAGTCACCGCGTGTGGACGAAGCCGCTAGGAGGCTGCTTGGGGATGTGCTCAGCCCGGGGAGGAGCAGGGGACGCGTTCGCTCTGCCTACTGAGCGCGTGGTGGCCGCTCCAGGACGAGTGGGGGTGGAGAGGTCGGAGGGGTTCTGCTGCTGAGCTCCGTGTGGCCGTGGGGCTGCCGGAAATCTCATCGTGGACCGTCAGTCCTTTGCTGTGAGGGGCTGGGTGATGGTGCCAACTTAGGTGGCACTTACTGTATACCAGGCCCCGTCCCGAGAGCCGTCGGCAGACTGACTCAGTGCGTCCTCAGGACAGCCCAGGGGACACCGTCATCCCGACTCAGCATTGGGACATGGAGGCCGGTGGGGGGGGCTCCTCTGTGACCCCGTCCACGCAGCTTGGGGGCGGGGGGTCCAGCGTAAGGTCCACGCCCCGAACGGCACTCCGTGCCTCCAGAGCAATCCTGGCGGCCTGGGAGAGAGGGGTTGGGAGGGGGGTCAGCGCTTGCTGGGGAAACACGCTGTCCACGTGCAGGTAGCCAGACGGCGGCTGGCGGGCAGTCGGGCAGTCGGGGCGTAGTCAGGGCTACGGATGGCGGTGTGAGAGCCGCGAGGGGGGAGGCCGCTGCGGCACGGGACAGCCCCCGGAGGGTCTACACGGCGCACGGTGTGATACTGCCCGGAGCAAACCAGAGTCTGAAAGCGTGGATGCAGGATAATCTCAGTTGCATAAACACATGCACAAACAATGTGCATCCCAATGCTAACAGCGGTTCTCTCTGGGTGGCAAAAATATAAGTGACTGAAATTTCTTCCGTATATCCGCCTACGTTTTCCTAATTCTCTATGGCAAATAGGAATCGTATTTATAGAGAACAAAACGGCAGGAAGCGTATTTCAAAACAAACGCCGGTTACTTTCTGACAGACACAGCAGACGGGGAACCGTCGGCACAGTTCCGGCTCCCGACGGCTCCCAGAACGAGCACCCTGTGCGAGCGCCCAGGGCCCAAGGGGCTCCGAATCCGCGCAGGGGGCCCTTTCCCCTGGTTCAACTGGGAATCATTTATTCTTTTTAAAATTTTTTAACATTTATTTATTTTTGAGAGAGAAACAGAGTGCAAGCAGGGGAGGGGCAGAGAGAGAGAGAGAGAGAGAGGGAGACACAGAATCGGAAGCAGGCTTCAGGCTCTGAGCTGTCAGCACAGAGCCCGACGCGGGCCTTGAACTCACAGACCTCGAGATCATGACCTGAGCCGAAGTCGGACGCTTAACCGACTGAGCCACCCTGACTCCCTGGGAATAATTTATTCTTTCATAAAAGTACAAAGAATGCCGTGGCGAAGTTTCACCTACCTTTACCTGATTGATGGAGACTCCCTTGAACCCTTGCATTTTATGGGGTCAAACTTGACAAATATTAGGTTCTTATGCAAAAGTCTGGGCTCACAATGATACCTCCTAGGAATTGTTGCTAAAATGGACATTTTAGCTGCTTTGTGTGATTCTTTAGTTTATTAAGGTAAAAAGTTATAGAAAAATATGGACTTCCTTCTGGGGTGTTTCTCTTTGCTTTGTTGTGATTTGCAGAGCCTCTGAGGAAGCAGGGACGGGACACCGTGGGAAAGACGTAAGCCTGCTTGCCAGAAATCGTCACCCAAGGCAAGACGGTCAGGGCATCGCTGTGCGTGGGACCGTGTCTTCTGAAAGGCCTCCCGCCCGGGGCCTGTTTGGAAATAGGGTCTTTGCAGATGAACTCTAGTTAATGTGAGGCTGTTGGGGTGGGCCTCGTCCAACAGCACTGTGGTCCCTACAAGCGGGAAGTCTGGACGTGGACTGGCACAGAGGGAGAAGCTGTGTGCGGACCGAGCAGAGGTGACGGGACGCTTCACAGGCCCAGGAACGGAACCGATCGCCGGAGCCTCCGGGAGCTGGAAAGGCAAGGAGGGGATACACTGGGTTTCAGACACCACGGTCTCAGGCTCCTGGCCTCCAGACCCGTGCGAGAACAAATTTCTGTCCTTTTAACCACATGGTTCATGGCCCCCCGGTCCCTGGGAGAGAGCACGCCGGACAGGATTTAGAGCGTCCTGACTCACGCCGATGGTAATGGTGACCCCCAGCCCAGAGTCTTCCTGGAGGGACACACCCCCCAACGTCTGTTTCACAAACCGTGAGACTGCCGACAGGCGCGGTGTGGGAGATACGGTGGTTCTCCGAGAAGGAAACGTCCTTGAGAACCTTCAGAAAAGAAAATGTCCAACCGTTTTTGATTATTCCTTCCAGACACCAGACCTCTGTGCAGCCTGCCCTCGGGGGCTCAGGCCAGGGGAGAAAGGAGCCCGGCAGGACGTCCCGAGGTGGGCGGGCAGCACCACACCCGAGCCGGGTCCCAGGGGCGACGGCACCTGCGGGTGCGGGGGGCCGTGAGGAAGCCCCTCGGCCGGCCGGCCCAAAGCAGCAGCCAGAGCAAGGATGGGAAGGTGTGTCTGTGACCACCACGGGAAAGCCCACGTGCCTGCAATCGCCTGGGCTCTGTTCTGATCGAGTCCGGCTCCGATCGGTGGAGACACGGAGCCTCTGCACCCCCCCCGCCCCCCCACACAGGGTGAGGGAAGCTGTTTCACCCCCGAGAAAAGTCACGGCTGGGGTTGGTCGGCAGATCAAATGGGGTCATCGCATTTCTCTTCCGAGGAGGAGGATGGCAGTGAGCCGCGTGCCGCGATCACGGCGCTGGGCGTTGTACAGATCAGCAGGCCTGCCTGTCTGGGGCCCGAACGCCTCACCCCTGCCCGCCGGCGTCTGCGGTCCCGTGACTGGGAGCCACATGCCTTGTTCCAGGCTGACGGACGACTTAACGCGGGACAACGTGCTGGCCGTCTCAGAGCGACTGGCTCACCTGGTCCATCCGTTCCGTGGGGACCCATCAAAGAGGGGGGCGGCCGCCCGTTAACTTCAGGAGGGAGAGGAGAACGTGTGTCCCGTGACGCCAAGGCGCTGGGCGCTCTTGGAAAGCAGCTGTGACCGCGTCCCTGAGCTGCTGGGGTCCCGACGCCCGCAGGTGCACACGCCCCGTCCGCACAGCTGGCCTCGCGGCCCCGAGGGCTTCCCCAGCGAGGGAGGCCTCCTCCAGCTTCCGCGCCCGAAATTCAGACTCCCTTGATCCTCCTGTGCCGGTTCAACGTCAGCGAAAAGCAAAATGTGACCCAGCCACTGTGTGGGGGGGGTCCCCGGGTTTGTGACCTGTGCCCCCTGGGGGGACAGTAGGGTTTCAGTGAGGCACCTTGCCGGCTGGCTCTTTGCCGTGCGACCGGCTCCTGAAGACAGGAAAACAGCGATCCTGGCGTCTGCTCTCCTCTTTCTCCTCCTCACCCCCCTTGTTGGCAACAGCCCGGCTGCCGGGCGCCCGGGGGTGCGGGTGGGGGCTTCTCCGGCCTCCTACCCCCCCGGGTTCCCCGCCAGGAACGGGTGGCGTTGCCGCCTCCCGACGCTGTGGGTGTCTGCGGCTCGTGGGCATCCGGGCACCCTCAGGAGGGTGGGCACAGGTGGCTCCAGCCCTGGGCTGTGGCCCCAGGGGAGACGGCACCTCTTCTCAGCACCGCCGTGGGGTCTCCTCGCAGCGGCCACAAAGGCCCCCCCCTGCACCGCGGAGACCTGTGCTCAGAGATTCCCTTCTGGCTTGGAGCGTTGAATACCTTCCACCAGCCTCGGCGGGCAACCGTAGCCCTGACCCCCTGCGGGTGGGGGCGAGAGGGGAGCGTGGGCACCCAGGTCGGGTAACTGGGTTCGGAGCCTGGCCGTGTTTGCGCACAGGAAAACCCGCGCAGCTCGCGGCCTCCAGAGGCAGTACGTCCTGTCCCGATGACGACACCGGCGTGATCTCCGAGTTTGTCCGTTGCGTCAACTGTGGGAATTACCTGGACACTCTGAAGCTCAGCGTCTTCGTCGGGAAAGCACAACCTGCTGCTGTTGGGTGCACTGTGCCCCGCCCCCTTCACATGGGGGAGTTGGAGCCCTCAGCCCCAGACCCTCAGAATGCGACCTTGTTGGAGGCGGGGTCTTCGCAGAGGTGGGTCCTCGTAGGAAGGGGACATTTGGACACAGATACAGACCTGCACCGAGGAAGATCCTGGAGGCACACCCGGAGGAGGCGGTCACACACGTGGAGTGACACATCCGCTCGCCGAGGGGTGCACACCGCACAGGGGAAGAGGCGCGCACACGTGGGTGTGGCTGGGTGGCCCTCGGTGGGCAGCCGTCACCCCTGACCCCGCCGTCCCGAAACAACGGGGTACCGAGTAGCGACGAGGAGGACGGGGTTGTGACAATACAACAGACAGCACTTTCAAAAGTCAGGAAACGGACAAGACGTCCAGATGGCCAAGCGACACATGGAAGGATGCTGGACGTCGCTCCTCGTCAGGGAAATAAATACAGATCAAACCACAGGGAGATGCCACCTCATGCCGGTCAGAGTGGCTAAAATGAACAAATCAGGAGACTATAGATGCTGGCGAGGATGCGGAGAAACGGGAACCCTCGTGCACTGTTGGTGGGAATGCAAGCTGGTGCAGCCACTCTGGAAAACAGTGTGGAGGTTCCTCAAAAACCTAAAAATAGAACTACCCTACGACCCAGCAATTGCCCTACTAGGCAATTATCCACGGGATACAGGTGTGCTGTTTCGAAGGGACACAGGCACCTCCACGATTATAGCAGCACTATCGACAATAGCCAAAGTATGGAAAGAGCCCAAAGGTCCACTGACTGACAGATGGACAAAAAAGATGTGGCGTGTATACGACGGGATGTTACTCAGCCACAAAACAGGATGAAATCCTGCCGTCTGCAACAACGTGGATGGAACTGGAGGGAACCGTGCTGAGCGAACCAAGTCAGTCAGAGCAAGACAGATCATCATAGGATTTCACTCCCATGATAATATTTCTAATGGCAAACTTTCACGGTAGAAAAAAGTCTTGTGTTTATACCTGGTAAAAATAATTTGCTTTAGATTAGCACCAACACGAAGTAACAATATTTAAGAATTCTCCAGGGCCGTGACCTGTACGAATGCTATAGCCCAGGCCTGCAACACGCCCAAAGCTAAAGCATTTTCCGGCTTTAGTTGGGCAAAGACGGGGGAAGCCGCAAGCCTCGAAGGACAGCACTCACCAAGTGCTAACAGAACTTCCCGCCCCTCATCTCTGGCTGAAATTGAAAAGTAAGGACAGCACGGGGCCCGGTGGGCTCAGGAGGTGTCCCAGGGGCTCTGTCTCCCGTCCAGGCTCCAGCTCTCTCCCCCGTGGCCCCAGCGGCTCCCACCCAGGACCACCCTTGCTCTCTGACCTCGGCCTGGCTCATCGAGAACGCTCTGAGGTCGGAGGGTCCCGAACCACCTCACCCCACGACGTGGCTCGAGGCTGTGTCTCCCTCGGGGACACGGCCCCACCACGCAGCCCTGCACACCTTTGAGAACCTCCCCCAGTCAACCCCCCTCACAGACCGCTCGGTGTGTGACGGGCCCTCAAAGGTCCGGGGCAGACACACAGGCTGAAAACAACGCGTCCCCTGTGCCCAGCCTCCATCCTGTCAACAGGAGCTCAGGCAGTGAAGGAACAAGGGCCACAGCAGGCGGCCCCACGTTTACACGCTCTTGGCGGGGGACACCCCACACGGATTGACCAAGGCCGGGAGCGCCTCGGGGCCTCGGGAAGCAGGAGTCGGAAGGACCATCGTGCCCCCTGTACCAGTCACCTGCCGTGACTACAGTGCTCTAGCCAGTGAGCTGGTCCGGAGCGCGGACACAACAGTCCCTGGAAGGGAATGTGCGCGTCCCGCGGCGGCTGCGTGAGCACTGAGGTGGGCGCGAGCCCAGCCTGCGTCCTGCCCTCCTCTCTCCCGGCGGCCCCAGAGATAAACTTAATCACCAAGACAGAGGGAGGAAAGAAAAGGATCTGAGAGGTTGGGGTGTTTCTCCATGACCAGTTCTGCCTCTTAACCAAATTCGTGCGTATTTCCAGTATCTTCTCCCAACCCTGTCTTGGAGGGTAAACAACACGGAAGCGGCTTTGAGCACGAGGAGTCTGTCCTGTGCGGGGCGCGGCGGGCGGTCAGCTGTTCAAACACCTCTGCACCCTCGCATTGGGAGGCGCGAGTATCTCTTTAAAGGTGCACAGCAGCCCAAGGGACCGGACCTCGCCCACCTCCTCCCCTGTATCTACCCAGGCGGCACCCCAGCTCACCAGGCGATTTCGAAGTCTGACGTCGCTTTCCCTCCTCTCCGTTGTTTTGTCATTGTCATCCGTTTTACTATATCGTGGCCCGCTCTTCCCGAAAAGTGGGTCAATGCCTGTATTCCAGCAATCAGAGAGTTTTGCAGACGCGATTTTCATCCTAGGAACAACATGAAGATTTCTGGGACTGTGTGTTCCCCACCTCGTGAAACCAGGGGTTCCCTCTCACTCTCTCCCGGGCAGCCCTCCGTCCCGAGGCCACCAGGTCGGCTCCTCTCAGGACACACCAGGGCAGTCTCGCCGGTGACAAAAGGAAAGCAGGTGCCCTGTGCCCGCAACACGGCAACGCCGACCTCCAGGCCACCCCCCCTCCAGCCACCCTGAGTATTGTAAACTCTGCAGCGGCAACCTCGGTAAAGCTCCTGGGAGCAGAGGGAGGAACCCGCGTCGGGTGCACACACACGAGGCGCTTCCTGCGGGTCAGGCCTTGACCGTCACGTTTCCCTGTGAGGATGGAATCCCGGGCGCCTTTCGCCCGCCGCGAATGCGGTTCAGACACCCACTCTCCCGCCTCCCCACGACGCCCCCAGCCAGGCGAGGACGACAGCGCACCCCCGTTTGCATCCGTGCGCCCGCGGAGGGGGTGAGGCACCGCCCGGAGTGGCCCCTGACGGGCTGAGTGGGGGCGGGGGACCCCGCACAGGTGCGGCTCCTCTGGGCAGCGCGGCGGGCGCACGGAGGGACGGTGGCCGCGGCGGACCCGTGTCTGCAGTCGGGGCTCGGGGAGGGGTCCCCAGCCCCCCACAGACAAGCCGGGCTCGTCGGAGCGGGTCCTGGGTGCACACGGCACAGCATTCCTGTTGCCTGATTAAAGGAATTTTCTTTTGTGGATTAAACCGCACTGCATAAACCCCAAATTGTCCTGGCCAGCCACACATGCAGCCACCCCCAGAATGCTGGGGGCCACGGGGCCAGGGCCCAGACCACCCGGCTTCCAGCAGCTTCTGTGCCTCCGTGGGGAGTGCCGGTTCCTGCGTGTGGGGTGGAAGCGATTCAGCGAATCGTGGGAACAGTTACAAGAAAAGCTCATTTCCCTGCTCTTTTCCATAATTGCCCTTTCTCAACCCGATATGATTGAAATGGAAAAAGCAAACGCATCCATGTGGGTTGCCGTGTTCTCCTCCCCCTTAATATTTCTCCTTTTGTTTAGAGTCAATAAAGGCGGCTGTGGCCGGTGACTGTCGTCAGGCCCGCGCACCTGGGGTCCTGGCGGGAGGCTGGGGGGCCGCAGAGGGGCCGCGTGCGTGGTGAACGTGGCGCCCGATTCCCGCCTCGTCTCCCTTCGCGGTGCACTGGGACCGTGTCTGCCTCCTTCCTGGACAACATCGCTCTCCCGAGTCGGGCTTTCCGGGCTCAGCGGAGAAAGAAACACAAGCAGAGACTCCGTGCCCCGCCCCTCCTTCCTCACCAAGCCAGACCCTGACCCCAAGTGGCGCCCGGGGTGACCTTGGGGCGGTCAGGAGGGCTGGCTCCTAAACGGAGAGACACAGAGAGATGAAGGCCTGGGACGAGAACAGTCTTTCCACCCCAGTATCCTCTCGAACAAGGCTGACTTTTCCCAGGATAGCGGTAAATAGTGACAGAGATAGCGCTAAATACACCCAGAGGTTGTATTTCCTCATTTAACACAGACCAGTCATGCTGGGCCGCGGGTCGGGCTCGGGAGCCCACGGCCACGCTGCAACAGGCCACGTGCACAGGGACCGACCCTGGGGTCTGGCGGTGTGGTTTGGAGCACGTGGGGAGGAGGGTCCGCGGACGCCTGGGGACAGGCTGCTGCGGGGGTGACGGCCACAGCGCGGGCAGGGGAGGTGCTGCGTGAGGAAGGGCGCACGAGGTGGTCCTTTCACAGGGAGGGATGAAGTGGGAGGGGACGGGGACCACGTTCGCCTGCCCAGCGGAGACAGGGGAGGAGCCACGTTCCAGAAGAGTCAGCGGGATTCCACAAGAAACGTGGCCACTCTGCACAGGCTTGAGCCCCGTGGTGGCCGACGTGCGTCCACGAGACGGCGGTTGAGCCCGTCCCTGGGACTTCCTCCTTCTGCCCCTCTCTGTGTGTGCCTCTCTGTGTCTCTCTGTGTCTCTGGGTGTCTCTGTCTTTCTGTCTCTGTCTCTCTGTCTCTCTCTGTGTCTCCACGTCTCTCTTTTTCTGTCTTTCTGTCTCTCTCCATCCATCCGTCAGTCTCCCTCTCTGTCTCTGTCTCTCTGTCTCTATTATCTCTGTCTCTCTCTGTCCCTCTGTCTCTGTCCCTCTCTGTGTCTCTCCGTCTCTGTCTCTCTGTCCGCCTCTCTTTCTCTGTCCCTCTGTCTCTCTCTCTCTCTGTCTCTCTATCTGTCTCTCTCTGTGTCTCCACGTCTCTCTTTTTCTGTCTTTCTGTCTCTCTCCATCCATCCGTCAGTCTCCCTCTCTGTCTCTGTCTCTCTGTCTCTATTATCTCTGTCTCTCTCTGTCCCTCTGTCTCTGTCCCTCTCTGTGTCTCTCCGTCTCTGTCTCTCTGTCCGCCTCTCTTTCTCTGTCCCACTGTCTCTGTCCCTCCCTCTGTGTCTCTCTGTCTCTGCCTCTCTGTGTCTCCAGCAAAGCGGTTCTTCCGGGAGGCTCTGGAGGAGGTGTGGGAAGAGAGCAGGGTGACGGTGGCCACACGTCCAGGAGGACAGACGGGCTGAACCACAGCACGAGCTGACCGCTCTCCCCTGAACACAGTTATTTATACCTCAGCTCTGTCTGGTCCTGAACGCTGTAATTACGAATGTCACTTAAAACTTATGGTCACCCGTGGTCACCGCCAAGTCTGCTGCTGGCTGGTGGGGGGCCTCCTGGGCCGCACGTGTCTGTCGGCACCCGGGAGGTACAGGTCCCCCCAGGAGCCCGTGTCGTCGTGGTCACGGCCCGGGGACGGTCCTCGGTGGCACCTACCACGTGTGACGTGGGACCGGGAGGCCAGAGAATCTCACGGCTCTGTCCCTCCTTCGTCACGGTCTCCGGGCAGCCTGGACGGCCCGCCTCTCAGCAGACCCTGCAGGTTCTCAGGTACCTTATGTTTTCAGACTCTGCCTGAAAGATTAGGAGCTAATTTTGAATTCTGCCCCGTGCCCGCTGTCCCCCGACGCCCCTTTATGAACACGGCTTCTAGGACAATGCGCGTTGACTGCGTCGCTTGGAAAACTGTCAGAAAGATGTGCCGAGAAGGCAGAAATGTCGGGGAGGCTAAAACACGCACAGCAGACTGGGGGCCGGAGCTCGGTGGGAGCGGGCGCCTCCTGGGGCCCTGCGGGACCTCGGGTCACAGTGCCGGCCAGACTCGGAAGGGCCGAACTACCCCACCGAGGACACGCTGACGTGGCTCTGGGAGCGGCCAAATCCGCAGGGAAATTTGAGATTATCCCGAAAGGCCACGTGCATATACAAGCATGAAGAGCTAGCTAACAGATCTCTGTTCCCCGAAGACATTAAAGGCGCCCCGGAGAAGACGTGGGGCCCGGGTGCCGGCACTTGGTGCCAGGGAGGGGAAGGCGCACACCCCAGCTCCAGCCGGGCTCTCCTCGCATGCGTCTCGGCAGACAGCCGATTTGGGTCCCCTCTCTCCCTCTCTCTGTCCTCCCCGCCTTGCTCGCTTGCTCTCTCTCCAAAATAAATCCCCCCGGCGGTCTCCACCCCACCTGAACGACCGGCTCGGGTCCCCTCCGCGTCTGTGCTGCGGACACCCGGACTCCTCTCTTACGTTGGAGGGTTTGAGGTGCTTAAGGAAGGTCGCAAACTGGCAGCATCCGTTTTTCCCGTTTGTTGCGTCGCACGAGGCAGATTTCATGGTGACTCTTTTACAGGTTTAAGGAGGAAGCCTGACTCCTCCTTAAGGAGGAAGGTGACTCTTTTACAGGTTTAAGTGAACGCTCTGCCCGCCGACCACCGTCAGAACGGGAGACCGGACAAGCTGCCCACATCACATCCCCGTGACCGTCAACCAAGTGTACAAGCTGAAGAGAGAAATCTACATTTTACAACGTAAAATCAATGCTAAACAATGGGAAATACTTGTTTAGACTTTATCTCACCACTGCCGGGGAAACAGTTCCCTAATAGTCAGGTTCATGTGTGCCCTTGAGGCCGCGGGGTGTCCGTTAAGAAACTCTCTCTCCGCTGGGCAGAGGGTGTGGCGGGGGGCAGGAGGTCGACCCTACCGAAGTGTTATCCCATGGGTGAAAGAAAGTCACGCTACCCGTTCCCTAAACGTGTCTGGGTGTCTGCTCAAAAGAACCCCTCGGTTGAACATTACCCGACATAATACGCACAGTGGTTTTACGAGAAGAATTTCTTTTTACCATCTCGATGCTCTCAGAACATTCTATTCACTCGAGTGAGAAAATGAAACACCTCATTTTGTAATGCACATTTAAAATAAAAAGTGAGGGATTCTGCCGTGGCTCAGTCGGTTAGGCATCCGACTTGATTTCAGCTCAGGTCGTGATCTCGTGGTTCGTGGGTTCAAGCCCCAAGCCGGGCTCGTGGAAACACAGAATCACTCCACACGCCTTTCCGATCTGTGTGGTGTTTATATCTGTTGGGGGTCCTGGGGCTGAGGAAGCAAAGACCCCCAGCCCGGTGGTCCGGAACAACCAAAATCTGTTCTCTTATGTTCGGGAGGCCAGCGGTCGGGAGTCAACCTGTCTCGGGCCATGTCCCCTTCCGTCCGAGCCCCTGGGGAGGCTCCCTCCTGCCCCTGGGGGCTGCAGTCAGCAGCTGGGCCTCGCTCCTGCCCGGTGCCCGGTGCCCGGGTCCCGATCTCCTCTCCCTAGACGGACACGGGTCATGTTGGATTAGGGTCCACATGACCCCATTTTACCTGGCCCGCCACTGCAAAGACTCTATTTTCAGATAAGATCCCGTTCACAGTCCCTGGGGGCTAGCCCTCCAGCCTTCTGGGGACACGACTCCCCAGGACGCGCCCAGGCTCTTGCCGCGCCCAGCCCTCCCACCACCAGTGCGTCAGAGCCCAAGGGCAAGGTGAGGTGTGGCCTGAGGGCCTCCCCTCGAGGGCCGGTCCCACCGCAAGCGGCGAGAGCCAGGCAGAGCTCTTCGCGGCCGGGCTTGTGTGGACACACACCAGGACTGCAGGTCCCCTCCTGCCGTTCACGGGGTCACCAGCATCCCCAAACCCCTCCCCAGCCATACAGAACGGGAGGGAATTTAGCGCCAACAACCAGTTTCACAGAGATTGCCCGGAGCACCCCCCACCGGTCTCCTTCCCGGTCTCTGCCTCCTCTGTCCAGTCCCCCCGGGTCAGGCCGGTCCCCACGCAGAGCTCGACCCCTCCCCTGCTCTGCATCCAGTAATAAACCCCCCTGCCAGGCCTCGCGAGGGTTGCGACTGGGACGTGCAAGTTTTCGAGGGGAGGTAGTGGCTTCCAGAAGCCGCGCGTCCTGCATCTTCCAGGCTCCGCGGGCTCTTCCTCCTCCTCCCCCCCACCCGCTTCCCCTCCCTTCGGCCCCAATGCCAGCCTCCCTCTCCCCTCGCAGAGCAGGTCCACACACAGCGGGCCCTGGCGGCCTCCCCTCTACCAGGGTGTGTGCCCAGGCCCGTGGCCCCCTGGACGCAGCCACGCTGGCCGCCCGCCGTCAGATGCGGGGCTTGCGGTTGTGCGCAGGCCGGGGACACCGTGTGCAGGACACCGATGGAGCGATGCCCCCGAGACAGAAGGCGTCTGTCTAGCTGCGTGACCCACACGGGCAAACTTGGGGGTGGGGGGAGGAAATCGTAACGTGTGGGTGAGGCTGGGCTCTGAACGGAAGGCGGTGAGGACCGGAGAGGGAACCTCCGGGCCGAGCCTGTCGAACATTTACGGCCCCGAGGCGTTCCTGATGGGCCGTTTGTTTGTGATCCCAATAACATCATATGCGCCTTAACCACACAGATTTTCCAGTTCAACCTACATTCCACAGACCAAAAGCAAAATTGATGTGGCTTAATGGACGTGAGTAAGTTTTGGAAAAAAACGAACATTTAAATTCATTTTTCCATTTTTAAACCCAAACGATGCATGAGTGCATCCTTGGAAACCTCAGAGGCTTTGCGAGAGGTGGGAGAGTCCATTTTTGACAAGCAACAAGCACCAGAAGCAAACCCCCGGGCGGAGCAGAACCCCCCAGACTCCTCCCTGCATCCCTCAGGGCCCCCGAGCCTCTGACCCCTGCTGGGGCAACTTCCGGGCCGTGCGGACCCACAGGTGACGGGCCTGGACTCCGTTCTGAAGTGAAAAAGGACTCGTGTAAATCATTCTAGAACTCTCTCTCACCGGAGACTCCCCAGATGTTTCTCCGTGCCCTTACTAGGTGTTCTGCTGGGGTGGCAGACAGATCCATGGCCGCTGTGGGGCTCCCCGGGAATCGTGGCGCCAGCTGCCCCAGGCCACCGCACCTGCGACGCGGGGCCAGGCCGCCGCTGCTGCTGCCACTGACGGAACAGGAGGGGCTCCCTCACTGCCAAGAAACACCACGATTTCCTTACACTTTAAAGGAATCTGGGGAAAGGTCAAGATTACCAAGCGAATACTGTTCTGATTCAAAAACTTATCAAAATTGCCTTTTAGGGAAAAAGATCTGTTTTCCAATGAATCTGTTATCTTGTTAAAAATGGTAAAAAATGGATTTAATATCCTGATCTCCCGACTAGGAATTTCACTGGTTGCCTGAAGTTTTTATAGTCCTACCAAGAAAGTAGAAGAAAGTAGCAATTATTTTTGTAGCTAAAAATATTTTTCTGCAAAATATGATTGTGGTTTGAAGCCAATGCCATGTTTCTGAGCTCTTTCTCTGGAGGCTTTTGAGGATTATTTCATATTCCAAGAGTGTAGGTTTGGGGTGGCATTTTTTAAAATCTCTGACTCATCGTATAAAAGTAGGTATGTATGGTCTTTTTTAACTCATGGAATACAGTGGAAATAATAATTATGACATTTGCATTCTGATAACTAAAAAAGCATATTGTCTACTGAGATAGATCTGAGAAATGGCTTATATCACGAATACAAGGAGTGGTAGAGAAAGTGATTTCTTTTTTTTTAATTTTTTTTTTCAACGTTTATTTATTTTTGGGACAGAGAGAGACAGAGCATGAACGGGGGAGGGGCAGAGAGAGAGGGAGACACAGAATCGGAAACAGGCTCCAGGCTCCGAGCCGTCAGCCCAGAGCCCGACGCGGGGCTCGAACCCACGGACCGCGAGATCGTGACCTGGCTGAAGTCGGACGCTTAACCGACTGCGCCACCCAGGCGCCCCCAAAGTGATTTCTTAAAGATGAGATTTCATGGACTCGGAATCCATTGATCCATGTGGAGGCCAACACATAGTGCCCATTTCATTTTCTTGTTTATTTCCTGATTAAACATGATAAAGAAATGTACTCGACTATCATCATTATTTCATTTGAAGGGGAAAAATAACCCAAGAAGGAGAAAAGGTAGATTCTAGGCAGCAACAATAATTTTTTTACACTGAGTAAATTCAGCATTTCTTTGCCTTACTTTGCCACAGGACAATGAAAGTATTATGCATGCGTTCAAGTCAGTGAATTTGAATTTGGGATCTTGGTTGTGAATCTTGGTCCTTGGTCCCTTTATGAACTAACAAGAAATAGGGCTTGCTACTGAATGTCTCGATGTTTCGTTTTGCCTCAGAGATTGGGTTTGAACATTAACTGTAGAAATGTACGGCAACGTGATCGGCACGTGGCAGGTCTCCAGAAAACGCCAGCTCCCGTGTCCTCCACTCTCGAGGCCCTCCTGCCAGCCGCCTCGAGGCACTCACCGCCGTGAGTCCGCTCTCTGTTCCCAAGACAACCTTTGGACTGGAAAGCTTTCTGAGCAGTAAATACACCCCCATGTTAGTAAATCAAATTAGAATTAGAATTTTTAAGCAGGCTTCGTGCCCAGCGTGGAGCCCGGTGCAGGGGCTTGAACTCATGACCCGGAGATCAAGACCTGAGCTGAGGTCACGAGTCGGACATTTAACCAACTGAGCCACCCAGACGCCTCTATAATTTTATGTTTTTGAATGCTCATCTAGTTAATGCTTCTCTTCTGTTGTAAAATATAATAGTTTTGCTTCCGAGAAATGTTCACATGCTAGTGTAATTTTAATAGATGTTAAACATATTTTTATACGATCTCAAGAGCATTGCCATTTTCTCATCTTCTGTCAGTTTTGAGGCCCTTGATAGTTACCTCCAGCTTCTTCTTCTTCTTCCTTTTTTTTTCAGTTGATTTATTCATTTTGAGAGCGAGAGAGAGAGAGAAGCAGGGAGGGGCAGAGAGACAGGGAGACAGAGAATCCCAAGCAAGTTCACGCTGTGAGCGCAGAGCCCAATGTGGGGCTCAAACTCACAAACTGTGAGATCACGACCTGAGCCAAAATCAAGAGTTGGCTGCTTAAGCGACTGAGCCAGCCAGGCGCCCCTTACCTCTGGCCTCTTATTCTGCCCTGAATCGAATGATACACTTTTCCTCTCAGATTTTTGAGTGGCCGCTTCATAAAAGTGTAGACACTGTTAGCTATAACTCGGAGTCAAATTCAAGTTTCATACTCTTTACGTGGGCTGCTTAGAACACTATTAATTAAATGGAATGGATATTTATTTATTTCCTTATTTAAGATTCATATCAATCTCAAGAGGACTCACAGAATGGTAATCAGTAAAATAATATAAACTATTATTTAACAGCAAATCGGAACAGCCCATTGAAAGGAAGGATTGAGGGGCGCCTGGGTGGCGCAGTCGGTTAAGCGTCCGACTTCAGCCAGGTCACGATCTCGCGGTCCGTGAGTTCGAGCCCCGCGTCGGGCTCTGGGCTGATGGCTCAGAGCCTGGAGCCTGTTTCCGATTCTGTGTCTCCCTCTCTCTCTGCCCCTCCCCCGTTCATGCTCTGTCTCTCTCTGTCCCAAAAATAAATAAAAAATGTTGAAAAAAAAAAAATTTGAAAGGAAGGATTGAACGTGCATTCTGGTAACAGAATTGAACGTGTTTCACCTGGGTTTATTTCACAATCTTCATCTTCTGAGATTGAGAATATTTTAAACTTACGTGCAAAAGATCAAGGGAACCAAAACAGCACTTTTTCCCCCCGGAGACGAAGTTTATGCAGGGCAGATATTTTGTTCTATTATGCAAAGAACATGAATGAGCTAGTAAATATCAGTGCCAGGAGTTGTTTTTTTTTTTTTTTTTTTTTTTTTTAGCACATCTTTTGTAAAAACAGAACTCATCACATAAAATCAAAACCAGCAAAGGTATACCCACCTGGGGTCCGCGGTGATAAGTTAAGTGAACCACACGGAGACATTGCCTCTCATAAAGATGGTAATTAGTCTAAGTGATAGATTCCAAAACCGTCTGTTTTACTTCATGATCGTAGAGTCATTGCTGATGGCACATTTTATTGGGTAAGAGGTTATCTGCCAAACAGTCAGTGCTGTGGGCTCACAGGTGACTCTTCCCTGTGAGTTTCTGACCAACATCCATATGAAGAGCGGTCACGGCCATCGTCCCTCGTCCAGACCAAGACCATGGCCTTGTAAAAGCAGAAGGCAGGCAAATAGAAAGAGGGACGGCTTCAAATGATGAAACAAGGAGGACATTGGCCTGAGGTGGCTCTGACGCCCTGGCGGCCCACGTGCGCACACGGACACATAAGGACAATGCGTCGCAAACAGCCAGCTGGGCTTCGAGCCGCAGCCGATCCCTGACTTCCTGCTTGGTTTTCTCCCGTTCTCTGTAACAGTGTCCCCTGCTCCTGTCCGCCTCCCGTTCTCTGTAACAGTGTCCCCTGGCTCCTGTCCGTGGAACCCCACTCTCCCCTTCTGGTTTGGTGCTGCCCCATGCGAATCGATTTTTGCCAAATAAACTCTTAACTTTTTCACCGTACTCTAGTTCACCTTGTTACGGAGGTTAATTATAAGGAAACCTGACAATTTGTTCTACAAACAGTTTTAATTTGCTTTCACAGAAAGGACCGATGTCATTTCTGTCATGCGGACGTGGCCGTGTGGAACAGACGTGGCGGACCGAGCGAAAACACGACCCTGTTACGTTCAGTAAGCGCCTCGGGAGAGGGATAGTGGTGAAAATTAAATCTACCCTGTCCCTGGGTGGGCGGCCTGCACTCGGAGCGGGCACAGAGGGAGGCAAAGTCTGACTGGTCACGTAAGAAACCCGCTACTCCGTAAGCACCCCCCGGGTAACTTCCTTTCCAACATACACGGAAATAAGAGACAGCAAACGTCCTTGGCCGAGGAGAGAGACAAGGCACACGTGCCGAGGACCCCTGCTGGTGGCTCAGGTGACAAGCTCCGCAGCCCTTTGTCGAATTGACTTCAAGTCAGCGTGGAGTTGTCACAAGGGGAAACTCCGCTCAGGGCCACCCCGGGCCGACTCGGTGGCCCCGCCCAGGCAGAGGGCTCTTTAACAAAGCGGTTTTGTGTCCTTGGTGACGCTCACGGTTGCACACGTATGGTAACGTATGCCGTCTATTCGTACATGTCACGAAAGCACCTCGTCATGCCCCGTGTGGCGGGTCCAGGGCGTCTCACGGATTCTCACAGCCACGCGGGAGGCTCGAGGTTATCAGCGCCTCCCACGGAGGAGCAAACGGAGATTCTGGGGGATGCTGTGCCCCAGGTCCCCGGGTCTCCTCTGCCGGGGCGCAGGCTTGCCGTACGGGGCCACACGTGCGGACCACACGCCATGGAACCCAGCTCATAGGCACGGGCGGCCCTTCTTTTTATCTCCGTCTTTACGGGAGAGGAAGAAACTCAAATTTTGCTTGGTTTTACTTCCTCATCCAGGTGACGGTACTCTGTGCCTTTTTATACCACATGCAGGAGAGGGAACACCCTGTCACGTCTTCTTTTCTCCCCAAAATGCCACAAGCTTTTCTTCCCTCCCTCCTTCTTTCCCCTTCCTCCCTCCTTCCCTCCTTTTCTTTCGTCCTTCTTTCTTCCTTCTTTCCTTCCTTCCTTCTCTTCTCTCT